>NC_026003.2:65843283-66152741 GCF_000442705.2 Elaeis guineensis
TACCTATAAGGTATGGGTTCATTATTGAGAATAATGAAGCCCAAGTCATTGAGAATGACGAATCTTTGACCTATACGGAAGCTGTCATAAGTAAGGACTCAGACAAATGGCAGGATGCCATGAAATCTGAGATGGACTCCATGTACACCAACAAAGTATGGGCTTTGGTTGATGCACCAGAAGGGGTAAATCCTATTGGGTGCAAATGGGTCTATAAGAAAAAGATTGGAGCAGATGGTCAAATAGAAACCTATAAAGCTAGATTAGTGGCTAAAGGTTTCAGACAAAAATAAGGTATTGATTATGATGAAATATTTTCACCTGTTGTCATGCTCAAATCTATTCATATTATGCTTGCAATAGCAGCATACTATGATTATGAAATATGGCAAATGGATGTTAAGACCGCCTTCTTGAATGATTTTCTAGAAGAGGAGGTCTACATGTCACAGCCAGAGGGTTTTGTCTCAAATGACAGACCAAATCAGGTATGCAGGCTTAAAAAATCTATTTATGGATTAAAGCAAGCCTCAAAGAGTTAGAACATCCACTTTGATGTAACAGTCAAAGAGTTTGATTTCATCAAGAATGTAGATGAACCGTGTGTATACAAGAAGACTAGTGAGAGTGCTATAGTTTTCTTGATTCTGTATGTGGATGACATACTCCTCATTGGGAATGATATCCCAATGTTACAATCAGTCAAGTTATGGCTATCTAATAAGTTCTCCATGAAGGACTTGGGAGAAGCATCCTATATACTTAGAATTAAGATCTATAGAGATAGATCTAAAAGGATGCTAGGCTTATCTCAGTCTAGGTACATTGATTTAATACTGAAAAGGTTCAGTATGGATGAGAGTAAAAGAGGTTACTTACCCATGAGTCAAGGCATACATCTCTCTAAAAAGATGTCTCTTAAGACACCTAAAGAGAGAAATAGAATGAGTTCTATTCCTTATGCTTCGGCTGTAGGATTAATAATGTATGCTATGTTATGTACCAGGCCTGATGTAGCTTATGCCTTAGGCATAGCCAGTAGATTTCAGGCTAATCCAGGAGAGGATCATTAGAAGGCTGTGAAAAATATTCTAAAGTACTTAAGAAGGACTAAGGATATTTTTCTTATATATAGTGGATCTGATCTTAAACTAGAAGGATACTCTGATTCTAGTTTTCAATCAGACCTAGATGATAGCAAATCTATTTCAGGGTATGTCTTTACTTTGAATGGTGGAGCAGTGAGTTGGAAGAGTTTTAAGCAGCAGACTGTAGCTGACTCAACCACAGAGGCAGAATACATAGCTGCAAGTGAAGCAGCCAAGGAAGCTGTCTGGATGAAGAAGTTCATCACTGAATTGGGTGTTGTTCCTGAGATTGAGAACCCAGTACCACTTTATTGTGATAATACTGGAGTAGTTGCTCAAGCAAAGGAAACCAGATCTCACCATAAATCCAAGCACATTTTGAGATGCTTCCATCTCGTTCGTGAAATAATTGAAAGACAAGATGTTATTATTGAACGAGTAGACACAAAGAACAACATAGCGGATCCGTTCACTAAAGCTTTACTATAGCAACAGTTCGATTGCCACCTCGATTGTATGGGGATAAATATAAGGGAGATTGGCTTTAGTGCAAGTAGGAGATTGAAAGGAATATGCCCTATAAGCCAATCAAAATGTGTAATTTGATGGATATTCTTTTGTCTCCCAACTCATGTACTGATGTTTTAAATAATTAAGGCATTTAGTTCATCATATGCTGTGTCATATTTTTTGATTATGATGAACCCCATAAATTAGGGCTATGGTTTTAGAGTTATGATGTGATCATACCAGTGAGATCTAAAACCTTAAAACTCTAATTTTAGATATTCCTAGTCGATGGAACATTGAGTAGGGGATCAATATTTTCGGTAAGACTGGTACATCCTGTGTATGCTCGGTGGAGAGGGTAATTGATCTCACAATTACTTGTGTATGATACTAATATAAGGATGTAAGTGCTCATTAGAGAATGAGTTCACTGAATTGATCCAATTAAAGAACATCTGATGGAGTCTTATCTACATGTCAACAGATGTTTCTCATAGTGAGAATTGTGCATGTAAATCTTTTGACCTGAGACTGCCATAGAACCTTATAAGCATGAATCCATATTTTGGATCATACTCATTCATGATTTAATCATGTACGGGGTGTTCTGGATATGATGGATTGCTTATGAAGGTTGTGAGTACATCAATATGGAAACGATCACTCCTAGTAAGAGGAGATCACATCTTATCTGCTTCGATCGAATAATGGTTCAGGAAGACTTTGATCAAAGCATTATGAAAAATTAAAAATAATTTCTAATATTTCATAAATTGAATCATTATTATCTGATCGAGAGAAATATGAATATAAAATTAGGTTTGATATTTTTTCATACTTAAACTTATATTCGGGATGCAGGATAATCGTAAGATCAAGTTGCACGATAATTTTTCACTGAAAGATATTTTTGGTATTTTTATCAAAATTCTATATCTTCCAGGTAGACATGATACATTGCTAGACGTCAATCATGTTTTGTGAGTTGATCGAATTAAAGAGTTTAATTTGATCATTAATTAGAAGCTGTTCTGATTGATCGAAATGGGTCAGCTTGATTTGACCTAAATCGGCTCGGTTGTGTTCTAACCAAATTAGGTCAAATTGCACCCGGACTCATTATTGGCTAGATGTGAAACCCAATGGGTCACACACAAAGGGAATTGATCATGGGTTTAATTTGATTAAATCATGTTTGCAAGTTGAACATGCTAGCACATGTTGCAAACCCTAGCATCTAGATTCGAATCGGATTCGAATCGGGTTCGATTTGGGCTAATTTAGAACCAATTTGAGCCAAATTGGATTTGATCTTAAAATGGGTTTGAAGTATTCTGATTGAGCTTACTGTTGGGTGCCAAAAATCAGGGAACCACATGCCTAAGAGTCTCTCTCTTGGAGTGTGGATTTAAATCCATGCGCATGTGCCACATGGCGCATGGAGGGAGTTGGCGCCCCTTAACTTGGTCTTATCTATTTTCTCTATGGCTTTTATTCTATGAAAGATTTTCAAAAATCTTAAGAGGTGCCTAAGAGTCCTTCTGAGTATTAAACTCTTCGTAGAAAAATTAGGAGAAGAGATAATGGATTTAAATCCATGTGCATATGCCACATGGCGCATGGATAGAGTTGGCACCCCCCTTAACTTGGTCTTATCCATTTTTCTTCAGTGGTTTTTTATTCTACAAGGCTTTTAGATTTCTTAGAAGGTGCCTAAGAGTCTTTCTATATCTGAAACACTCGATAGAATATTTGTGGGAAGAGATAAGGATGAAATCCCATGCGCCACCCCTTGGAGCGCCCCTTGGACCAAGTCAAATGGAAAGATAATTTTTGAATTGTTCCACGCCCCTTATCTCTTGTGCCCACCCTGATGTTGGCACCCTCTATCTTGGCCATTGGATGGGCTTCCTTCCAGATCCAAAGGCATGGGTTGATGGTGCCAATAAGAGAAGCATTGCGACTTCTCATGTGAACACCATAAGTTGAGTTCGAAGAGTCCTTCTAAAATAAGGCACCTCTTCAACCTAACTTTGATGTCCACATGGCTTTTTCTCATCAAATGGAGTGTGAGAAAATGAGAGGAGGCATGAGATGAGGTGTGAGTGGGGTGAGATGCTTGGTTTGCACCCCTACATGCAATATAAATAGGGGTGCACGCCGAGGAGTCATCGCTCATTCCAAACTCTTCCTTCTTTCTTACAATAGGCTCATCTTGTCCAATTCTCTTTATTCTTCTTCTCTAGCCTAGACAAGGTCCTGCTAAAGGACAAAAAGTCTTCCAAAAGGCTTAGAGAATTAGAATAAAAATTAAGGTGACAAGGAGCAAGAAAGGAAGGCAAGAAAAGGTCCAACAGTGTGACAGCAAAGCCAAGAAAGAAGATTTTGCCCAAATTGCATTTAAATTTTGATAAATTAGAATTTAATTGTAGAGAATATTTAAATAGGTGCTAGTGGGTTGATCGAGTTTCCATGTGGATCAACGTTGGAGGGTGAATACATGGGCACCTAGTGGAAACCCTGACGGACTGTTGCTGGCGACCAAGCACAAATTAGGGTTTAGCGATAAGAGGTATGTTTCTATACCTTATATTATGATATTAATGTATATTATATGGTTTAAATTATGATAAGGTGATCTTGGAGTTAGGTTTTGATTTTATGATTTCATAATAATTGCTTTGAAATTTGTGCTTCTGCCTTGACACCAAACCCTACACACAGTGCATGAGATGCGTGATGGGCAGTTTATCCATGATCGATGATCAAGGATATTGAAGGGCTTGAAAAGCTCGACATGACCATGCATAAGAAATTACTAATAGATTTGATCCTGCAATTTTTGATTCATATGGATAGTTTGCGAAACTATTATATGAATAAGTGTTATAGCATTTTAACTGAATTGGTCCATATACTGGTAACTAAGGAATCTTGAAAAGTTCAGAGGTATACATCTGGAGAACCTAAAGAAATATTTACGTGCTTTTGGAAGGTATGTCGAATTGCTCAAAATTGATCTTATGATTTTTTCTTTTTCATTAGACTCTAGTGTATATTACGCACTTTAATATAAGGTCTAAAGAAGGAAGAGTACCAAGAGAAGGTGAAGTGACTCTTTTGAGTTGGCAATGGTGCAAACATTGCACTGAGGTGGTGAACACCTAATCTTGGTGATTACCGTTTGGATTTAATTTTTGATCATTTGCATAGTGATGCATTTGTGAAAAATTATTTGAGCAAAATAGTGAATGCCATTAGGTCTGAGAGATCCAAAATCAAATAATCTTAAGTATATAGATGGTTCTTTTGGCTAGATCATGTATAAGAAGAAATGATCTGCCGACTGGAGAAAATAGGCCTTCGGGCTCATTGATTGTTAAATCATATCTAGTCTGTGAATTATCTCTTTGAAAATTAATGACTCAGCTGTTCTTTATGGGACAAAGGGATAAAATCATTGAGATACTTATCCAAATACACATACGATATGTATGGCCCATTTGATGAGCCAGACTAAAAGGTTATCACTACTTTATCACCTTTACCAATGAACAGTCATGGTATAGGTATGTATGTAAGATATAAATCTGAAAGGCTTTAAAAGGTTCAAAGAATTCAGATGTGAAGTAAAAAAGATAAATCAAAAAATTTTTAAAGATACTTCGATCAGATCAAGGATATAATACCAAATAAAAAATTTATCGAATATTTAAAAAAAATGACATAGTTTCTTGATGAAATTCTCCTTATACATCTCAGCTTAACGGGATATCTATGAGAAGCAATGGCACTATATGAGATATGCTCCGATCCATCATGAATATCACTAATTTAATTATTATTTTTTTAAAAATAAGATTTAATTTTTAAAATTAAAATTAATTTTTTTTTAAAGTTGGTTTCACCATACCATATGAGATATGATAGGTGGACAAGTTAGAGGATAGGTCTGTGAAAGCTTGTTTATGGGGTATCTCAAAAGGGTTTGGGATGTCACTTTCCCTTCCCAGTAGTTCACAATGTGATTGTGAGTAATCATACTATTTTCTTAAAAACAGTGGGAGGATAAACTCAAAGAAAGAGTCTCTAAAGAACAACGAGTCACAGGACCTGTACAATCTATTTAAGATGAGCCAGTATATATATAGTACCTTCTCCACTTTGTAGATCTAGTAGGATCTTTGATTTTTTAGAAAGATACTTGATATTCTTACACAGAATTCAGAGAAAGTGTTTCTCGAGGAAGATTGAAAACATAGAGATGATCTCAAAATCCTACAACGATGTGATATGAGGAATCATATAGTTACATGAAGGACAATGGGAGGGTCCCATACTGACATCAGTTATGATGTGGTTACATATAGATTTTTTTTTTCAAAGACCTAGGTCAAACATTCTGAAAATAAAGGTCTATAGAATAGATCTTAAAAAGATGTTTGTTTTTCACAGACAAGTACATAGAAGAGGTGCTGAAAGGGTTTAGCATTGAAACCTCCAAAGGGATCCGTTATCCTCTTGGGCATAAGTGTATGCCATGATATGTACTCTGAAGAAAAAATAGATAGTTCAAAGCATGTATTTTTAAAATTTTACCGTAGAATAATAAAAGATTAAATACTTTAATCTTCTAATCATACCTTAGATCAGATCTAAACTACTATTAAGGATCTATGACATAAAAAATTTACATATAAAATATGATATAAAATAGAAAACTACATCGATCACATCGATGTCCTGAATCTGATCTTATCTTTAGATCATATTGGTTGAGTTCAGAACTCATCACCTTTTTATGAGTCGATGATCTTCACTACTGGTAGGTATGGTACAAAGCTCTCACTGATATCGAGTAGCTGCATAGATTGTCCAACCTCTATAGATCATCCACTCGAAGCCCTGATCGGATCTTCCTTCGTGGGAGTGCTAGCTTGCGTCGAAGGCTCTGGATGCTGATTCAAGCTCCTTTCTTGGGATCTCCCAGACTCCTTCGAATCAAAAGATGAAGTTTTATAGAGAGATGGTGGTGTGGAAGATTGGACAAGACTCACTCTTGTATTTTCTTCTCATAAAACTTAGAGTTGAAATCCTAGAACCCATAACTCACGCTCGAGAGGAAGAACACTTCCTCTATTTCTCACACACGAAAGCCCAACCCACTCTCAACTTTTTATGTCCCCACTCTTAGATTTTTATACCAAAAATCACTCTTAATCTCATACAAAATTGATCTCCTTTTAAGATTGACGTCCCATGGAAGATAAGGATAAGAAAGAGGTAGTTTCGGTCCAAATTCAAACATTGGTTGATCCTTATAACTAATTCAAATCAAATATGAATTAAATTTTAAACCAAACTTTATCCTCATCTTATGAACACAAAGAGAGGTTGACCAACATCAGAATAGTGTAAAAAATCTCATGCAAAAATACTTTATGTGTGGAGAAAAATGGTGGCATGAAGAGGAGAGTCCAACACAATTTAGACTCTAGGTTTTCATTCAAATTCAAACCATTTGAACTTAAATTTAAACCAACCAATTTTTAATTCAAAAAAAATCAGATAAAAATATAAAAAAGGCTTCTGGGCATGAGAAAAATCACACAAAAATATTTCTCATGTGAAGAATAAGGGGGCGCAGAGAAAGGAGGTGCAGAGGATTCAATTCGAATTATTTTCTTATCCAATTAGATTCTTAACCCAACCAAATTAGGTTAAACCCTATTAGACCACTAAATTTAATCTAATTATATAGTAAATAGCTTTGATTAAATTTTAATCAAATTAAAAATTAATCGAGCTCAAGTCCTGATCATATCAGGAATCGAACACCCTTAGCGATTAGGTCATCTCATAACCTAATCAGATCACACCAAATTGAATCTAATTCAATTAGATTTGATCCAAAACTCAATGCTCAATCAAATTGAGTTAATTAATAATCTAATTACTAATCAATCTTCCTATAATTCACCAATAATTAGTAAATTAATTTATTATAATTTTTGCATAGGGTTAATCATCAATCGAATTGACTATTTTATCCTAGAATGATTCTTAATCGTTGATCAGCCATATGATCAGTCAAAAATTTTTTTTGAGTGTGATCCTATAGGTTTGAACCTAAGTCGGTAGTATAAGAATAATCTTTCTATATCAATCAAAGTGACCATTTAGCAATGATACCTGACGTCCGGATAGGTCGAAAGATTGTAAAGCATCATTCAAGAACCTATTGGCATATGGTTACTGTATGATTCATCTCTTTGACCCAAATGCTCATGGTGACCTAGAGTTTAACTGTCAATCCTGGTATGGTCATCCACATTATATTTTAATTTTTAAAATCCATCACATGTATTATCCCGATCAAGATTTTACTGAATTGAAATACACTGATATATTAACTCCTACTTATTCAGAGGGGTCAATTCCATCTTGACTCACACACCAACTTTGCAAGTACTTGACTGTGTCTAGAAATCTTTCATCACTAAACTAAAAATTTAGATAGTCCGACATCAAAGCACAGTGAGTTGCTTGTAAGTCACCATGATGATTTCAGGTCAGAAAGATACTTATATCCATATCCTATGCGAGCTACTCTTGACAGTAGAGTACTCAGCAATTAATCACGTTTAGTGAGATGTACTCCTACATCTCACTTGCATACCATACTAGTGTCTCCACACTCCTTGGTTAAGAGGACAACTAACGTACATGGCACACAATGACTTATACTTGATATAGCTATCATCCTAATAATAGTATATCATTTGGTCATGAACTTAAGGTTTAAGGACTAAACGATATATCCTCTTATATCGAATTAAATAGTTCTAAGGACTTCATCACATAATAGGAGTTCAAAATAAGATGTACACAGTGATAAAAAAAATTAAATAATATTTATTAAGTCTATAATTTATATATAATTATAATAATAAGTTTAACCATCAACAGACTAATAATTAGATTTGGAACATAATTTTCAACAACTTTTGGTTAGACTAAAGTCAATCAGTATAGTATCATATACCTATCTTTGATTTGTAGTCTTCGAACTCTTTGACACTAAGGGCTTTAGTAAATGGGTCGGTCAGATTCTTCTTTCTGTCGATCTTCTGAAGCTCGACGTAATCTCGATCCACGATCTCCTAGACCTGATGGTAGCGACACAGAATATACTTGGTCCATTGATGTGACTTCGATTTCTTTGTTTGAGCAATGGCGCCAGTGCTGTCGCAGTACAACAAGATGAGGTCATCAGAGAGGGTGCCACTCTGAGCTCATTGATGAACTTTCTAACCACACAGCTTCCTTTGCTGCATCGGATGCTGCGATATATTCTGCCTCACAAGTAGAGTTGGCCACAGTGTGCTGCTTAAAATTTTTTCGGTAGATTGCTCTACCGTTCAGGATATAAATATATCCCGACATGCTCTTACTATTGAAAGAATAATGCCCTACAAATCAATCACATATGAAATGTGATAGAATATTTTTTGTAATTTATCTTCCAAACTCATATAATTGACATTTATATTATTAATAAAATAGATATTTTTAATTTATTATATGCTGCATCTTATTATTTTTAAGATTATAATGAACCCCATAGGTTTGAACAATGATTTTAAGGTCGTGATGAGATCACACCAGTGAAACTTAAATCCTTGATAGCCCTGACCTAAAATATTTTTAGTCATTGGTACATTAAGTCAAAGATCAATGATACCGATAAGACTGGTATGTCCTATATATGCTCAGAAATGAGGATGGTTGATCTCACAACCACTTGTGTTGTAACACTAATACAAGGATATGGGTGCTCATTAGAGAATGAGTTCACTGAATTGACCTATGAGAGAATATCAGATGAAGTCTTATTTACATGTCAATTGATGATTCTCTAGTGGGAGTTGTATAAGTGATCTTTTGACCTAAGATCACTATGGTACCTTATGTACTTGGATCCATATTTTGCTCCACTTCCTAACTTGATTCTTTAATCTTTGTATAGGATGTTCTGGATGTGGTGAAGTGTACATGAAGGTTGTGAGTGATCAACAAGGGATCAGTCATTCCTAATAAGGGGAGTGAACATCCTATGTGATCTCATAGGTCGTTGATTCGAAAGTCTTTGGCCAAAGCAGGATGATAATTAGAAAAAGATTTCTAATGTATCATCAACTGAATCATCATCTTCAGATCAAGATACATAATGATAAGTGATAAGGTTTAACATATTTTTATACCCACAAGTGTATAAAAATATGTTTATACCCACAACTGAATCAGAGCCATCCTTGTCTGATTCGATCAAACAAGTGTAAAATAGTTGCATAGAATTGTTATTGATCATATATTACCAAATATGTTATATTGATTTTTAGTATTGATCTTTAATCTCAAAAAATATTTATGACTTTATATGTACCATGATTTTAAATTTTAATTATTAGAATTATGAATTTTTTGATAATTTGAAATTTATTTTATCATGGTAGCTTCATGCTTAAATCGATATATGGTTAAGGGTGTTATGCATGCCTAATATGATTAGGGGTTACTTTATTTTTCAATATGCTTGTCATATGTTATGACTTCTAATGCATCTTTATTTAAATTTTTGGCATGATTATATGATTGCTATTGTGATTTGTGTTTACATACCATATTGCATAATATGTAGAGTATATTTTATGTAGTTGTAGTTAGGATGTGTCGAGACTAGTTCAAAGATCCTCTTAAAAATTATATTAAGTTGTAATGTTGGAATTCACTTTTTAATCAAAAGTTGAATTCATTAGATCAATTAATGTCGAGGAAAGTGTGAAAGATAATTTTTTAATTAGGTCCGTATGCTAGTCTGGCTAACTCTGTTGGTGTCTAAGAAAAGCTACGGGGTGCCTCCCACCTATTGACCTGGCCAATTTGGTCTTATTAAATTTCGAACTTAGATTGATTAGTGATATAGATATTACAAGGATCTTCCTTCAAACTTGATCGATAGAGTATGTCAAGATCTTAGTGAGCTTATTGTGCTATCCACAAGGCTTACTATAAAATTTGATATAATATTCATCAAGTGTATTTTGATGCTTATGGTATATTTTGAATAGTATTGCTTTGTTGTGCTATCCACAAGGGCAGCATTGTTTAAGTATAACCATATAGGATTAAAGGGTCAACTTAACTAGAACACTATAGATTGTTGTGCTATCTACAAGGCTATATGTGATCTAGAAGCTAGAGAGAAAAATGTTGAGAATTGTAGAGGTACAATTGGTAAAGAGTTACCTATTCTTAAACTCATGAATACTTATTGTGCTATCCACAAGGTATTTATGAGGAATAGGGATCTCAACCCCACTAAGAAATATTAGTATGTTTCTCATTTTTTATATTTGAGGGCTATGAAGTTTGATAAAATAGTGAAAGACACAATTAGATAAAAGTCCTAGTCTAGTTATGAATGTCATCATTAGTCGTCCACTTATATTGTGTTCTTATTATTGTAGATTAGCTACACACATGGCATCCTTACTTTCACTTAGAGGCATCCTAGATGTAAACAAGTTGATCAGACCTAATTATGCTGATTGATTAAGGAATCTGAAAATTATTCTCACTCAGGAGAAAGTCTCCTACATTCTGGATACACCTGCACCAGATTTCCTTAGAGAAGATGCTTTCGAGGAGGAAAGGGCCATATATAAGATGTGGAAAGATGACAGTGTGACTGTCAAATGCATCATGCTAGCCTTCATGAGCAACAAGCTTTAGAGACAGCATGAGGACATGGATGTTCCCTCTATACTCTTTAATCTTAAGGAGTTATATAGAAAATAAAGTCAAACTGCTTAATATGAGATATCAAAGTAGTTGTTCCATGCCCGCATGACTGAAGGCACCTCTGTGCAAATGTATGTCCTGAAGATGATTGATTTGATCACTCATCTGGGACAGCTGGATTTTATCATAGATGGTGAATTGAGCCAAGATTTGATCTTGCAATCTCTCCCTGACTCTTTTTCTCAATTTGTCATAAATTATCATATGAACAAACTGAACATCAGCCTGTCAGAACTGTTGAACATGCTGAAAACAGCAGAGAGCCATTTCAAGGATGAAAAGGCTCCGATACTTCTTGTTCATAAGATCGACAAGAAGAAGACAAAGAAGGGTTCTAAGAAAAAGATGAACCCTAAGGCTGGCATCTCTAAGAAGAAGGCGAAGAAGGTCTCCACCAAAGGTACTTGCAATCACTGTGGTAAGGAAGGCCACTGGAAGAAAAATTACAAGGAGTACCTTACAACCGTGAAATCAACAAACATTACTAAAGATTTGTATGTGATACAAACTAATTTTTCATTAAGTACTTCAATATTAGATTCTTGGGTATTGGATACCGTCTGTGGCTCACACCTTTGCAAATCATTACAGAGTCTACAAGAAATAAAGAGTCTGAATAAAGGTGACTTCGAGCTATTCGACGCTAGTGGAGAGTCCATTCAGGTCGAAGCCGTAGAAACCAAGATTTTGGAGTTGCCTTCAGATAAAGTTTTAGAACTAAAAATCTGTTATTATATTTCAAATATTGTTAGAAATATTATTTCTATACTATTGTTATTGGAACAAAGTTTTGAAATAAATGTAAAGAGTAATGGTTGTTCTACATATTTTTCTAATGAATATTATGGAAGTACTTTTATTGATAATAATCTTTTGTTTCTTTCACTTAATAATAATATATTTCATATTGATAATATGAAGAAAAGAAAGAGAGAGGATGTGAATGTCACATACCTCTGGCATTGCCGACTTGACCATATAAATGAGTCAAGAATTAACAAGCTATTCAAAAATAATTTCTTTGATCCTTATGATTATGAATCATATGGAACTTGTGAATCTTGTCTCATGAAAAAAATGATCAAGACTTCAATTACTAGACATGGAGAAAAGATGAGTGATATTTTGAACCTTGTACATATTGATGTATGTGGTCCAATGTTGACTCAAGCTAAAGGTGGATACTCTTATTTCATCATATTTACTAATGATAGATCTAGGTTTGGATATTGTATTTAATGAAATACATGTTGGAAATTGTGTCTCAAAGTCAATCGTCAGTCTGTTGACGGTTGTACTTATCATTGTAATATATATAAATTATTGAATTAATAAATATTATTTAATTTTTTCATCACTGTATACATCTCATTTTGAACTCCTGTTATGTGATGAAGTCCTTAGGACTATTTGATTCGATATAAGAAGATATATCATTTAGTCCTTAAATGAGTTCACAACCAAATGATATGCTATTACTAGGACGATAGATATATCAAGTGTAGGTCATTGTGTGCCATATAGGTTGGTTGTCCTCTTAACCAAAGAGCGTGGAGACGCTGGTATGGCATGCAGGTGAAATATAGGAGCACATTTTACTGAACGTGACCAAATCCGGAGCACTCTACTGTCAAGAGTCACTCCGAAGGGATATAGGTATATGTGTTTCTCCGATCTGAGATCACCACGGTGACTTGCAAGCAACTCACTATGCTTTGATGCGGACTAACTGAATTTCTAATTCAACGATAAAAGGTTTCTGAGCATAGTCAACTACTTGTGAAGTCAGTGTGTGAGTCAAAATAAAATTGACCCCTCCGAATAAGTAGGAGTTAATGTATCAGTATGTTTCAATTCAGTAAAACCTTGGCCGGTGTAATACATATGATGGATTTTGAAAATTGAAATACAATGTGGATGATCATATCAGGATTGGCAGTTAAACCGTAGGTCACCTTGAGCATTTGGGTCAAAGAGATAAATTATATGGTAACTATATTCAAATAGGTTCTTGAGTGTTACTTAGCATACATTCGGCCTATCCGGACGTTGGATACCATTGCTAGATGGTTACTCCGATTAGTACAGAAATCAGTTCTTATGTTACCGACATAAGTTTGAACTTATGGGATCACACACATTAGAAGTTTTTCTCCAATCACTTGGCTAACCTGAAGAGTCCCAGTCAACGGAGACTCTAGTGAAGAGTCCCACTTGATGGAAACTCTGTTGAAGAGTCCCACTAGATGGAGACTCTAGAGAAGAGTCTCACTAGACTTAGACTCTATCTTTAATAGAGGATTAATTAGTGACTAGATCACTAATTATCTCAATTTGATTGAGCATTGAAGTCTGGATCAAGTCTGATTGAATTTGATTCAATCAGGTTAAGTCTGATTAGGTTATGAGATGACCTAATCAGTAAGGAAGAAATAATCCTGATTTGATCAAATCTATGACTTAATTAATTTATTTATTTGATCAAATTTAATTAATATTATAAGAGTCTAACTAGATTAGATTCACCATGTTTTATTTGGGTCTAATTGGATTGGGTTTGAAAGAAATCCAATTGGTTGAACCCTAGAGTCCTAAATGAGTAGGACTCTATCCCTTGCACCACCTAAATTGTCTCATGCTTTTTCTCATCGCATAAAATCAGTTTGTATATGAGAAAATTAAAAAATAATTTTTCTTTTGTCACTCATTAAGGATAGAAATTGGTTGGTTTTGATTTGAATTCAAATTAGTTTGAATTTCAACTTAAAACCTTATCTATATCCTTCCACACGTTGGCTGCTTTTGAAGGGGTCTATTGTGTATGAGAAAAGGAGATCTTTCTAATTGATTTTTATATTCAATTTTCTTTGATAAGTTTATCTTTAAGTTAGATAAGGTGAAAAAAAATTGAAGTCGAATTGAAATTCAAAAGAGTTTAAATTGCAACAAACTCCAGCCCTTATCCTATTTTATCTAGTTTGTGCAACAACAATAAAAAGATCATAATTTTGTGTGCCAAAAGAAGAGAGCTCTTCACCATGAGATATCAAAGAGAAAGAGAGTCAAAAATACTTCTTTGGGATGTAAGGATTGGGTGGGTTTTCTTCCTCCTTGGTGTGAACAAAAGAGGAGATCGTTTTCCTCTTGGGAGAGAGACCTAGAACTATTCTAGGTTTTTGGGTGAGAAAAAAACTAAAGAGAAGAGAGTCTTCATCTAAATTTTTTTCACCATTCAGCATCCTTCTTTGATCCATCTTCGATATTGAAAAGATTCGAGATGATCGAAGAAGGAGATCAAATCAGATCTGCCATCAGAAATCGACTGCGTGAGCTAGCACTCCTGCGGAGGGCTAATCAGTCCGAGGGGCTTCGTGTGGACCATCCGTAGAGGTCGGATACTTATGCGACTGCTCGATATCAGTGAGAGCTTCATACCATACTTACCAGTAGTGAAGATCATCAATCTATAAAAAGATGATGAGTTCTGAACTTTACCGACATAATCTAAAGATTAGATCAAATTTAAGGCATCGATGGGATCGATGCAGTTTTTTATTTTATTTTAAATTTTATATATAAATTTTTTATATTATAGATCTTTAATGATAGTTTAGATCTGATCTAAGATATATTTAGAAGATTAAAATATTTAATTTTTTATTATTTTGCTATAAAATTTTAAAAATACATGCTTTGAACTATCCATTTTTCTTTCATATGGTATCAGAGCAAGATTTCTTATGATATAAATTCTTTTGCATATAATCTAATTTTAATTATTTAGATTAGATCTAAATAGTTAATTTTGAATCTGAGTAGTATATTAATCTGATTGAATAGATCCTCATAGCCGTCCGATCATAGGAGAAATCAGGATTTTACTATCCTATTTATCCATTTGATGGGATCTCCTATGGCGTGTAGGGGTGCTACGCTATCTTTTCCATGATGATGAACAATGAAAAAAATTTTAAAATTTTATTTTAGATATAAAATAATATATATTAGATCTAAAATTAAAATTTTGATCATTAGATGATAGATTGTAAAAATATTTTATAAAATTGAAAATTATTTTTAAACACCAAACCCAAATCTATATCAACCTAAAACTTAATTGAGAATTAAGTGATGTAGATTTGAGAATCAAAGATCTAAGGTATTAATTTCATAACTTATGGATTAATGGGTTAGCTCGAGTCAAGTCCATTTAAGTGGGTTAGACCTAGAGTTAGAAATCATTGATAAGGGACTATGTTAGTAATTGATCAAATCTAATTAAAAATTAATTCTGATTGGGTCAATTTTTTCTCTTGATCAATTTCAGTAGTTGTAGTTGGTCATGTCCATATCTTTGATTAGACCAATATGGACTTTGATCGTAGCTCCGTGGTCAAATCCAAGTCTATAAGTTGATCAAATTAAAAATGACTAACTAGTTGGTGTCTAAGGTAAGTATGGCAGCTTTGATCGATGGTCATTAATTAGGAGCTACTCGCATAGATTGAGTCTATGTCGAGTTAATAGCATATCTCTCTCATCGATCTCACTTATCTGACTAATACGGTGAATCATGTTTTGATTAGATCACTTAATGATTGGAGTTGACCCATGCTAACTAGAAAATCAGTATGACTGATTTAGGTATCCCTAGTTCCACTTGTCTTGAGTCTTCTTTATGACTTGGTGAAGCCAGTAGGAGGATTCATGACTGGTTGGCTGGACTAGCTTATGTTTGATCTTCTTAAATCTGACTTGATGAAGTCAGTGGGAGGATTAATATTAACTGGTCAAATTTTATCTTATCTATCAATTCAATTAATTAAATCTTCTAAAATTGTTAGGTCCCTAAAATGAAATAGTTATGGTGATAACTAGATCATACCTCTCATTAAGTTGGGTGATAATGAGTCCAATGGTTTAGATGATCATTGGAGGCGCCACATTCTTGGTGCTCATCTGGTTGTCGGAATTATCATTCATAATATGTTGTTTTAGTTATATCTTTCTGATGATGGTCAGGTTTGCCGAGCCACACTCGGGTCTGGTCACTCGTTTGTTAGATACACTAAATTCTGGCATGTTAATGGTTGGACTTAATCAGAACCTTCAGTGGAGGTGCCACACACCTGCTGAAGAAGTGTCTGGAGCAAAATTGAATACTAAAAATTATTTGATGAAATAATTAGTTAAGAACCTACCCGTGGGTACACAAGGATTGGCCGAGCCACACTTGGGCCCATGTGCAATCCATGTGGATTCTAGTACCCACTAAAAAATTATTGTAATTCTTCAAATTGAAGGTAGAGGCTATTAATTTGAATAAAATAGTAGAAAAATCTTTAGACTAAAATCTATTTCTTTAGGCTTAATCAATTCATATACTAATTAGATTTTGATTTTTTTTTTGCAATTATGGCCACCACCTTGTCGCTCCGATCACTATTAGATAGTGATAAATTGATGGGACCAAATTTTGATAGCTAGTATCGAAAGCTCAAAATAGTCCTGGAGCATGAACGGATCTTGTATGTATTGACAGATCCGGCACCCAAGGAGCCAACTCCGAATGTGCATAGCACGGTCAGAAATACTTATCAGAAGTGGCTCAACGATCGAACTATGGTTTGCTGTATTATGTTGACGGTGATGAATGATGAGTTTAGCCTTCATTTTGAGAATGCTCAGCCATAGAACATGTTACAAATGTTAAACGAGTCCTTTGGTACACCCGACGATGTTGAGAGGCACAAGACTAGTTGTGCCATCTTCAACACTCAAATGAGAGAAGGAGCATCAGTCACTGATCATGTATTGTACATGAACGAGATGATTGAGCATCTAAGCAAGCTCAACTTTTTTCTGCATGAGCAGTTGGGGAAAGATGCTATTCTGAACTCTCTGCCCAAATCCTATCTCTCTTTTTTTACTCATTTTTGAATAACAAAGCCTGTAGTTAACTACCACAGTTTGCTGGGATTACTGCAAAACTTTGAGAAGGATCATCAGCTCCAAAAGTTGGTGAATATTATGGGAGGATCTTCTTCTAAATGTCGATCCTTTAAGAAAGGAAAGAAGAACAAAAAAGGGGTGCAAATTACTGGGGCACCCAAGCCCAGTCAGACCAAGAAACCCAAGTCCGACTAGAGTCAGATAGAATGCTTCTATTGCAAGAAGTAGGGCACTGAAAAAAGAATTATCCTCAATACATTACCTCTCTGGATCCAAACAGATCGAGAAAGAAGTAAGTTATTGCTGGATAAGGTAATTATATAATAACACTTTATAATTTCTCAATTTATGATTCCACTACCTAGGTATTAGATACTGAAAGTCTTTTTAATATTTGCAATTCATTGCAGGGTCTATAGATCAGTAGCAGATTTGAAGAAGGTGAAAGATTCCTTAATGTTGGAGATGGAAGATCAGTTTTAGTTCTAGCGTTAGGGACTATTAAGCTTGTATTCAAGTCTAATGTAATTGATCTAAGTGAATGTCACTTTTGTCCTTCTTTTTTATTGAATATTATTTTTGTAGGCCTTTTAGCCATGTACGATTATGAAATTTTAATAAAAAAAATAATTTTAATATCATTATGAATGGTGTTAATGTGATGAATAGACAACTGAATAATGATATTTATATATTATCACAACCTGTTAGTGTAATGTACACATCCAACAAATGCCCTCGAATTAGTGATGTCTCTGATATCTATCTTTGGTATTGTAGGTTAGGCCATGTTAACAAGAACAAAATAAATTGGTTGACACAAGAGAAAATCTTCAAAATCAGTGATTGTGAATCACTCCCAACCTGTGAGTCTTGTCTTCTTAGAAAAATGACCAAATCATCTTTTACTGAAAAAGATGAGTGAGCCAGTGAAGTTCTAAATCTGATACATACTGATGTATGTGGATCGATGAACATTAGTGCCAGAGGTGAATATTATTATTTCATTACATTTATAGATAATCTATCGAGGTATGGGCACATCTATTTAATGACACATAAGTCAGAATCATTTGAAATATTCAAATGATTCCATAATAAAGTAGAGAAACAAACTGAAAAGAGTATTAAAACTCTTCAATCCGACCAAGGAGGAGAATACCTCTCTAGTGAGTTTCTGACATACTTAGAAGAGAATGGGATTCTCTCATAATAGATCGCTCCTAGAATACCATAGCATAATGGTGTATCGAAAAGGAGGAATTGAATCCTATTAGACATGGTTCGGTCCATGATGGGCTTTACAAGTTTGTCAATTTTTTTTGGAGATATGCACTCGAGTCGGCTTGTTATATTTTAAATAAAATTTTGAGTAAGTCTGTAAGAAAAATATCATATGAGATGTGGACAGGACGTAAGCCAACACTCTCTCACCTGAGGGTTTGTGGATGTCCGACTTATGTCAAACGTTTGAAAACTGACAAGCTTGGATCTAGGTTTGACAAATATCTATTTGTAGGGTATCCAAAAGAGATCAAGAGATATTACTTCTACCTTGCTGATGAACAGAAGGTGTTCATTAGCAATAGGACTGTCTTTTTAGAAAAGGAGTTCCTTGGTAAAGGAACTAATACCTCAAAGATTGAACTTGATGAAGTTCGATCAGTAGAAGAACTGACACAGTCTGTTAAACCTATAGAGTCGGACTTGATTAGATCAAATCCGAAACCTATTGTAGAAACATCTTTAAGGAGATCTAGTAGAGTACCGCATCAACCGAATGATACTATGGTTTCTTAGTCCGGGATGGGGATCCAATTGAACTCGATGAGAACAATAAGGATCCAATCACCTATATGGATGCGATGCAGAGGTCTAACTCTGATAAGTGGCTAGAAGCCATGAAATCTGAAATGGAGTTCATGAAAATCAACAATGTATGGACATTGGTTGACCCACCTAAATGGATAAAATCCATAGGGTGTAAGTGGATCTTCAAAAAGAAGAGGGGCACAGATGGGAAGGTGGAGATCTATAAAGCTCATCTTGTTGCCAAGGGTTACCATCAGCATTATGGTATTGACTATGACGAGATATTTTCTCTTGTGGCAATACTCAAGTCTATTCAAATTATGCTTGCAATAACAGCACATCTAGATTATGAAATTTGGCAAATAGATGTGAAAACAGCCTTCCTAAATGGAGAGCTAGAAGAAGAGGTATATATGATACAACCTGAAGATTTTATATCCATAGATGAGTCTAAGGTGTTCAAGCTTCAAAGGTATATCTATGGACTTAAGCAGGCATCTCGGAGTTGGAACATATATTTTGATAAAGTGATTAGAACGTATGACTTCGTTAAGAATAGAGAGAAACCTTGCATATACAAATGGGTTAATAACTCTGTTATAGTATTTCTTATTTTGTTTGTCGATGATATTCTCTTAATCGAGAATGACATTCCTGCATTATAGGGAATAAAGGTTTGGTTGTCATCACGGTTCTTTCTGAAAGACTTGGGAGAAGCATCCTTCATCATTGAGATGAAGATCTATAAAGATAGATCTAAAGGATTGCTTGAATTATCTCAGTCGATGTACATTGATACTATGCTAAAAAGGTTCAGCATGGAGAATTTTAAGAAAAGCTATCTTTCGATAGGCCAAAGAATTTTTCTCTCAAAGAGTGATTGTCCGACAACTCCTCAAGAGAGAAAGCATATGAGTAGAATTCTATATGCTTTGACAGTGGGATCTATTATGTACGTCATAATATATACACGATCAGATGTGACATACTCATTAGGAGTAGTAAGCAGATACCAGTCCGATCCAAGTGATAATCACTGGAAGGTCGTAAAGACCATCGTTAAGTATTTGAGAAATATTAAGGATCAGTGGCTTATCTATGGAGAATCTGATCTAAAACTTGTGGGGTTTACAGACTTCAATTTTCAGTCAGATCATGATGACAACAAAAGCATATTGGGATATATTTATATCCTGAATGGTGGAGCAATCTGTTGGAAAAGTTTCAAACAGCACACTGTGGCCGACTCTACTTGTGAGGCAGAATATATCGCGGCTTTCGATGCTGTGAAGGAAGCGTGTGGCTATGAAAGTTCATCAACGAGCTCGGAGTAGCACCCTCCCTTGATGGCCCCATCTTCTTGTACTGCGACAGTACTGGTGCCATTCCTCAAGCGAAGGAATCAAAATCACATCAGTAGACTAATCACATTCTGTACCGCTATCATTTGGTCTGAGAGATCATGGATCGAAGTGACGTCGAGCTTCAGAAGATCGATGGAAAGGAGAACCTGACCAACCCATTTACTAAAGCCCTCGACGTCAAGGAGTTCGAAGACTACAAATCAAAGATGGATATACGATACTGCATCAATTGGCTTTAGTCCAAGTGGAAGTTGTTGAAAATTATATCCCAAAGTCAATCGTCAGCCTGTTGATGGTTGTACTTATCATTGTAATTATATATGAATTATTAAATTAATAAATATTATTTAGTTTTTTCATCACTGTGTACATCTCATTTTGAACTCTTGTTATGTGATGAAGTCTTTAGAACTATTTGATTCGATATAGGAAGATATATCGTTTAGTCCTTAAATGAGTTCGCGACCAAATAATATGCTATTACTAGGATGATAGACATATCAAGTGTAGGTCATTGTGTGCCATATAGGTTAGTTGTCCTCTTAATTAAGAAGTATGGAGACGCTGGTATGGCATGCGATGAAATATAGGAGTATATTTTACTGAACATGACCAACTCTAGAGCACTCTGCTGTCAAGAGTCACTTCGAAGGGATATAGGTATAAGTGTCCCTCGGATCTGAGATCACCACAGTGACTTGCAAGTAACTCACTATGCTTTGGTACTGAACTATCTGAATTTTTAATTCAGTGATGAAAGGTTTCTGGGTATAGTCAAGTCCTTGTGAAGTCGGTGTGTGAGTTAAGATGGAATTGATCCCTCCGAATAAGTAGGAGTTAATGTATCAGTGTGTTTCAATTCAATAAAATCTTGGCCGGAGTAATCATATGATGGATTTTGAAAATTAAAATACAATATAGATGACCATATCAGGGTTGGCAGTTAAACCCTAAGTCATCTGGAGTATTTGAATCAAAGGGATGAATTATATAGTAACTGTATTCAAATAGGTTTTTGAGTGTTGCTTAGCATATATTCGGTCTATCTGGACGTCGGGTACCATTACTAGATGATTACTCTGATTGGTACAGAAATCAGTTTCTATGCTATCAATTTAGGTTCGAACTTATGGAGTCACTCATATTAGAAGTTTCTCTCTGATCATTTGGCTAATCTGAAAAGTCCCAGTCAACGGAGACTCTGGTGAAGAGTCTCACTTGATCGGGACTCTGCTGAAGAGTCCTACTGGATGAAGACTCTAGAGAAGAGTTCTACTAGATTTGGACTCTATTTTTAATGAAAGATTAATTAATGATTAGATCACTAATTAGATTAATTTGATTGAGCATTGAAGTGTGGATCAAGTCTGATTGAATTTGATTCAATCAGATTAAGTCTGATTAGGTTATGAGATGACCTAATTGGTAAGGAAGAAATGATCCTGATTTGATTGGATCTATGACTCAATTAATTTATTAATTTGATCAAATTTAATTGAGATTATAAGAACCTAATTAGATTAGATTTATCATATTTTATTTGGGTCTAATTGGATTAGATTTGAAAGAAATCCAATTGGATAAACCCTAGAGTCCTAAATGAGTAAGACTCTATCCCTTGCACCACCTAAATTATCTCACACCTTTTCTCACTACATAAAATTAGTTTGTATATGAGAAAACCAAAAAATAATCTTTTTTTTGTTGCTCATTAAGGATAGAAATTGGTTAGTTTTGATTTAAATTCAAATTAGTTTGAATTTCAACTTAAAATTTTATCCATATCCTTCCACACGTTGGCTGCTTTTAAAGGGATCTATTGTGTATGAGAAAAGGAGGTCTTTCCAATTGATTTTTGTGCCTAATTTTCTTTGATAAGTCCCTCTTTAAGTTAAATAGGGTGAAAAAACAAATTAAAGTCAAATTAAAATTCAAAAGAGTTTGAATTGCAACAAACTCCAATCCTTATCCTGTTTTATCTGGTTTGGCGACAACTATAAAAAGGCCATAATTTTGTGTGCCAAAAGAAGAGAGCTCTTCACCATGAGATACCAGAGAGAAAGAGGGTCAAAAATACTTCTTTGGGATATGAGGATTGGATGGATTTTCTTCCTCCATGGCATGAACAAAAGAGGAGAGGGTTCTCCTCTTGGGTGAGAGACCTAGAACTGTTCTAAATTTTTGGATGAAGAAAAATCCAAAGAGAAGAGAGTCTTTATCTAAATTTTCTCCACCATCTAGCATCCTTCTTTGATCCATCTTCAATATCAAAAAAGGTTCGAGATGATCGAAGAAGAAAATCAAGTCAGATCTGCCATCAGAAGCCGACTACGTGAGCTAGCACTCCCACGGAGGACTAATCAGTCTGAGGGGCTTCGTGTGGACCATCCGTAGAGGTCGGACACTTGTATGGCTACTCGACATCAGTGAGAGCTTCATACCATACTTACCAATAGTAGAGATCATCAACCCATGAAAAGATGATGAGTTTTGAACTCTACCGACATAATCTAAAAGTTAGATCAAATTCAAGGCATCGATGTGATCGATGCAGTTTTTTATTTTATTTCAAATTTTATATATAAATTTTTCATGTCATAGATTCTTAATGATAGTTTATATTTGATCTAAAGTATATTTAGAAGATTAAAATATTTAATCTTTTATTATTCTACTATAAAATTTAAAAATACATGCTTTGGACTATCCATTTTTCTTTCAATACAAATTTAAAGCTTTTG
This sequence comes from Elaeis guineensis, assembly GCF_000442705.2. Lineage (NCBI taxonomy): Eukaryota > Viridiplantae > Streptophyta > Magnoliopsida > Arecales > Arecaceae > Elaeis > Elaeis guineensis. Next base: position 65,866,615 of record NC_026003.2, read on the forward strand.
ACAAATTTAAAGAATATCAAAGAATGGTTGAGAAATAAACTGATAAAAATATTAAAGCTCTTCGATTTGATTGAGGAGGAGAATACTTATCTAGTGAGTTTCTCGATTATTTAAAATAAAATGAAATACTCTCTCAATGGACACCTCTTTATACTCCATAATTAAATAGAATTGTGAAAAGGAGGAATCATATCTTATTAGATATGGTGCAGTCCATGATGTGTTTCACGAATCTTTTGATATCCTTTTGGGGATATGCTCTCAAGGCCACAGTGTATATTTTAAATAAAGTACCTTCTAAATCTATTTCTAGCACTCCATATGAAATATGAAAATGAAAAAGATCCAATCTTAAGCATCTTAAGATTTGGGGTTGCCCAGCTTATGTAAAAAATATTGATGGACATAAGCTGGATGCTAGATCAGAAAAATATAGGTTTGTAAGTTATCCTAAGGAGAATATAGGATACTACTTCTATAATCCTACTCAACAAAAAGTGTTTGTTGGTAGGCATGCCATTTTCTTGGAGAAAGAGTTTATCCAAGAAAGAGGCAATGGGAGGTCTGTCAAATTGAGGAAGTTCAAAATCTACAATCCATTCAGAATTCACAAAATGGTTCTCAACCAGATGTGCCTATTGTCGAGGCACAGCCACTACACACACCTCCTCTCCAAAAGTTGAATAGAGTGCATAATGTACCACTCAAGTATTGGTTTGTCATTGAAAATGACAATACATCTCATATCATTGAGAATGATGATCCTACGACATATTCGAAAGCTGTCGTGAGTAGTGACTGACAAATGGCTCAATGCTATGAAATTCGAAATAGACTCTATGTATACCAATCAAGTTTAGACTTTGGTTGATGCACCTGAGGGTGTGACCCCAATAGGTTGCAATTGGATCTTCAAAAAGAAGATTGGAGTAGATGGATAGGTAGAGACCTATAAGGCTAGGCTAGTAGCAAAAGATTTCAAACAAAATCAAGATGTTGATTATGAAGAAATTTTTTCATCGATAGCCATGCTCAAGTCTATTCGGATAATATTTGCTATTGCAGCATACTATGACTATGAGATCTGGCAGATGGACGTCAAGACTATCTTCCTCAATGAAAATCTTAAGGAAGAGTCTATATGACTCAGTCAGAGAGATTTATCTCTAGTGAGAGAGCAAATCAGGTATGCAAGCTGAATAAATCCATATATCGATTAAAACAAGCATAGAGGAGCTGGAACATTCATTTTGATGAGACAATCAAATCATTTAGTTTCATCAAAAATATGGATGAACCTTGTGTATATAAAAAAACTAGTAGAAATGCTATTATCTTCTTGGTCCTGTATGTGGATGACATACTGCTCATTGAGAATGATATCCCGATGTTGCAATCGATCAAGATTTGGCTATCACAAAAGTTTTCCATGAAAGACTTGAGTGAAGCTTCCTATGTACATGGTACAAAGATTTATAGGGATAGATCAAAAATAATGCTAGGCTTTGTTAGATGTGTGCCCTAGATGCCAGATTGGCTAACACATTCCTGTACAAATGTAAGGGCAAATTTATAATTTTGACTATAAATGAATAAAAAGGTTATTCTACTATCATATTATGTACATTATGTTTGTGATACATCCTTTGAGTTAGTAGGAATGTTAATTTATATTTTCAAGAGTTGAAAATTTAAGGCATGAATTTACATAACTAACTCATAAACAGCTGCTGACCATAGGATCATTATGAGGGTGGTGATCGATCCGAAAGGTTGGTGTACGATCACTTTCTTAGGATAGATGAGTCTTGAGTCTACGGTGTAGAGACACCGGAGTGAGAATATAGGTATTTGTTGAGAACGAGAGTACTGAGCATGACCACCTCAAGCAGTCATAAAAAAGTCTACCTTCTCATCGATGACTAGCTTGATGCTGCAGCTGTGTGTCTAGTTCTTTGATCTGAGGTGCATCGATAGTTCATCTTGAGTATGTTATAGTTTGACTACACCATAACTCGATCTCCTAGTCATTCAAAATCCTGAGGTGTATGTTGGCTGTAGCATATTCATTGTAGGAACCAGATTGCACCAAGATGGGATCTATCAACCTTGGTAGATGAGAGTAGTCCTATGATGATCAAAAGATCGAGTCCTTAAGCCCATGGTCATGCCAGAGTGAAATAATGAAAAAAAATTTCCATTAAGGTTTCACATCAAACTCAAATCGATCGATTGATTCATATGACTGATGTTGGATTTGATGAGTTCACCTTAACACTAATTCAGTCGGGACTCATGATAGAAGAACTCAATCACACAGGTAGCTGTACTGAGAGGTTCGTCTTCATTTCTAATGGATTTCCACCATATACTGTTAGGTATCACTGATGAATTTTGAGAGCAATTAGAATGATTTTGATGATCGATCATTCTAATGTTTGAATTAGAAGAGTTCTGGTCCATCGAAAGGAGTTTCGATAATATCGATGATGAGATCACGACATGTCTCAATACCATACAAAAATGAACCTAACTGGGTCATACAAATAAGAGTTAGAATTTGGATGTCATCAATTGAGCTAGTCCAGTTTGATTGATTTGGATTAGATCCAATTAGGTTCAAGAAAATCGTGCTAGCACACGATTGAGCCTAACTTTCTCCTCGTGTAATCTTTTTCATCTCGAATGAGCCAAATATGATTTGACTCACCCAGAGAACCTTGAGAAGGTTTCTCATTGTCTGACTAAAGCCAGTCCAGCTTAGAAAATCTTGTCTTAATTCATGAGATGAATTTAAGGCAACACCTGCTAATTCCCGTCACCTACCATTTTCGTTTTAAGACATTGGTCAAACGTTGACCCATGGACCTTGGACTAAAGGCCACTTGGCAAGAGGTCATTGGAGATTTTTTGTGGAGTGTCCACCTGCTAAATTGGGCCTCAAAGTGGGTGCCATATTTAGATTGGGCGTGCACCCCAAGTGGATAAGGATAGAGTCCCATGAGATGAGGACTCTGATCCCTTGATCAACTTGGACTATGGGGCGCAAATCTCACTGTGCTTATCCAGTGTTGGCACCAACAGTAGGAGGGATTGTGTGGATTCTTATCTAATATGATCATATGACATCACTCCATTAATCAAAAATTTTCCAAAATTAATTGGATTTTTTTGATTGGTCGAATGATGTGGCACTGCATGATGCAGCAGGGTCTATTTAAACCCTGTCTGCGCCTAGGGTTTAGATAATCTACTCAATACCCAGCAAAAATGTGAAACCCCTCCACTTCTTCATGCGCCCTCTACTCCTCTCCCTCCCCTCTTCACATCCAAGAAGTTGGGCATCCATCTGGTGCTTGTCCAAGGCGTGGTGGCTCCCTGATCAGAAGGCTGCAGGGATTTATTGAGAAGCTGCTGCTCCAACTTTAGAAGATCTTCTAGATCTGATTTTTAGAGCAAAGATTCACAAGGAGAAGATGATCCAGATTCTGCTCAAGTGAATACCGGTAGAGGCCAGACAACTGTGTGGCTATTTTTGAACCTCGGGCATTGCTGCGATCATCTACAGGGTAATCTAGTTACCCTAGAGGTATTTCTCTAATCCTCAAATTTTAGATTTAATTTTAGATTAAATATTAGATAATAAGAATTAAATCTAATAAATCTTAGATCTAAAATAAAGTAAGATAATTTTTTTTTAAAAATATTTCGCCCTAGATCTCATTAGATCTAGAAGATCCTACAAGGAAAAAGTCGATTTTTTTCCTTCAATTGATATTAGAGCCAGGTTGATGACTCTATTTCAGATCTAATTTAGATCTAATTTTTATTTTTATTTATTTGATATTAATAAATTTTAGATATCACATCAGATATGATAGGATCTGAAATTAAAAAATTTAAAATTAAATCTAAGTAGATCTAACATGTATGAGATGCATGACTGGACTAGGAATAGTTTAAACTATGAATAGTCTTGAAGTTTTATATTTTAATGTGATTAAAATATAAATTAGATCTAATTTATTCTCTAATTTTTTGATGTTATAAATATTATATTTAGATCAAAAAATAAAAAATAAAATTTAATTAATTCATAAGATTGATCTACTGCATGCCTAGACTAGTTGTAGAATTATTCTAGTAACTATCTAGAATAGATTTTATATTGAATAGTTCAATTTAAATCTTATTTTTTAGATATTACATGTGATGTATCAGATCTGAAAGCATGCTAATTAGATCAGATTTTAATACATAAGATGTATGCAAAGCATGTATAAGTTAGATCTGAAATTATATATGTGATATGTAACTTAGATCTAACTAGTTTTGTAGTCAAATCAATATTTCTGATTAAGGTGTTCCTCATGGCCATTCAGTCATAAGAACAAAGTAGGGTTTAAGATCCTCTGCTCCCATTCAATGGGATGTTCTTATGGCATGTAGGTGTGCTGCGCGTTCATCCTTAATCAGAAATCAAAATTTACTTTTCTGCAAAATCTTAGATTCTGAAATCCTAGGATTTATTTACATGTTTTATTTATGAACCCAAGACTTAATTAATAAATTAAGCTTATAAAATTAAATTAGATCTAAAATTGAAAATTTCAGATCTAAGCCATTTTCATAAAATTGAGTTCGGGCTTGGGTAGCTCAATTAGGTCTAGTGGTTGATCAAATCAAATCAAAAATTGGTTAGATGAGATCATGAAAGCTAATAATTAACTAGCCTAATAGGATTAAGTCTAGGTCAAGGTCAAATCATATTTAGATGTGACTCGATCAAGTTAAGACCTAATTTGGCTCAGTGGTTAGAGCTTGGATTGTAGGCTAACCCAATTGGTTCTGGTTCGACAATTTGGTGTCTAAGGTAAGTTTGCAGATGTGATCGAATAATTTTTAATTGAGAGCTACTCGACTCGAATACGTTCTTATCGAGTTAATGGCATATCCCTTCCACCGATCTCACTTACCTGATCATATGTGTCGACCCAGTTCTGATTTGAGGTGACTAACAATTCAAGCTAACCCATGTCACTAGGTTAGTCATAATTGTTATGACTATGTCAAATCAAGTTTAATGAGACCTAAATCAAATCTCTCTAAGAAAATATTAAGTCTAAGATCTTCCACCACTGTGGATGTGCGGGCCCTTCCCGGGGTTGATTGTTCTCGACTGCTTACAGTGGTTCAGTTGCACCAGAAAGATGAAACCACATCCATTAGGCATTGGATGCTACGAAATAGAGGATGGGTTGTGCTCAATATTTTGGATACAGTGAGGGACTCAATCAGAAATCTAGTTCGTGCAAATGGTGGATCTTACTTAACTAAGGATTGAAGCAATATTCCGGGCACGGTGAGCTTCATGAATTAGAGATCAAGTTTTGGGTGCACCATGATTAGAGAATCATTGGACAAGAGTTGTCCACTCATCGGTTGACCCATCACCAATAACTGTTAGGTGAGGTGGTGAGCCAGTCGGTGAGACCGCATCATCCACTAGAAATCACTAATCATGGAGATTTTCACATCTCTACCTAGGGAGTGTAGGGATCTAAGAAAATAATGGGAGCTTAATTTATTTAAAAATAAAATCTCTAAATAAATTGATTAAGTCTGATTATAAAATCTAACTAGAAACTTTTGACTCTCTACAGGAAACATGTTTGCGTCCAACCCCCTGACCAAAATACTAGACACCCACAGATTGACTGGACCCAATTTCAAAGACTGGTTGAGGAACTACAAAATTATTCTGGATTTCAAAAAATTGAATCATGTCTTGGACCGGGATCCACCTGCCAAACCAGCACGTCCGACTGCTAAACAAAGAGCGTCTCTAAAAAAATGATGGATGATGATAACAAAGCCAGGTACTACATGTTGGGTGCAATGTCTGATGACTTGCAGCGTCAGCATGAGAATATTATGACTACCCGCCAAATGTTGGCTCACCTACAAGAGTTGTTTGGTGAACAAAGTCACGCAGCCAAGTATCAGGTCTGCCAAAGACTTTTTAAGGCTAAAATGCATGATGGGCAGTCAGTCCAAGATCATTGTTTGACAATGATCAAGGACCTTGAGGAGCTTGAGAAGCTCGGTATCATCTTAGATAAGGATTTTCAGATTGATATGATCCTTCAGTCCTTCTCCGATGCATATGGTTAGTTCATCATGAACTTTCATATGCATAAGATGCAGTGTACCTTGGCTGAGTTAATGAATATGTTGGTTATGACTGAGCTTTCTTTGAAGAGTTCAAAAGGCTTAGACCTTACTGTGAAGTGGACTTCTTCCAAGAGAAAGTCTTTTGGAAAGAAGAAAAAGTCTATGAAGAAGCAGAAGGTGGATGGGAAAAAGAAGAAGACGAAATCGAAGAAGAAGGCTACTGAAAAGGAAAAATATTTTCACTGTAATTTAGACGGCCATTGAAAATGAAACTATCCTCAGTACTGAAGAACAAGAAGGATGGTCCTTCTGGAGGTATGCTCGTTATAGAATCTAATCTTACAGTTTCCTCTGCATCCAGTTAGGTACTTGACTCTGGTTCTAGTGCTCATTTGTGCACTTCTATGCAGGATCTTGAGGAGAGCAGGAGGCTGAGGGATGGAGATATGATCCTACGCATCAAAATGGAGCAAGAGTTGCTGTTGTGGCCGTGGGAACCTACCCTCTACGATTACCATTAGGATTAGATTTAGTTCTTAGAGATTGTTATTATATGCCTGTAGTAAGCAGGAATTTGATTTCTGTTTCATGTTTAGCACAAGAAGGCTATGTGATTAGCTTTCATAAAAACTATTGTAACATATTTTATGAAAATAATAAAGTTGCAAATAATTTTTTTATTAATGATCTCTATCAGCTACATATTGATCTATCTGTATTTCATATCGAGCAAAATTTGAATGCCATGAGAATTAAAAGGCCTAGAGATAGTCTAAATGATAGGTATCTGTGGTACCTAAGGCTAGGTCATATAGCGGAAGATAGGGTTAACAAATTAGAGAAATTTGGGCTATTGAGTCTGTTGACTTTTGAGTCATATCCAGTTTGTGAATCATGCCTTCAAGGCAAAATGATCAAGCTCCCTTTTACAGGACATGGGGAAAAGGCCACAGACCTACTTGCCCTAGTACATACAGATGTATGCGGCCCATTTGATGTGCTGGCTAGAGGCAACTATGTCTACTTCACTACCTTCACCGATGATATGTCTAGGTACGGATATGTGTTTCTAATGCAACACAAGTCTAAAGACTTTGAAAAGTTCAAAGAATTCAGACATGAGGTAGAAAAATAAATAGGAAAGCCCATTAAGGTTCTTCGATCAGATCAAGGAGGTGAATACCTTAGTCAGGAGTTCCTAGACTATTTTAAGGATAATGGTATAGTCTCTTAATGGACTCCACCTAGAACGCCAAAACCTAACGGGATTTCAGAACGGAGGAACCAGACCCTATTAGATATGGTCCGTTCCATGATGAGCTTCACAGATCTCCCTGAATTTCTTTAGGGATATTGTCTCATGACAGCAATATATGTATTGAATAGGGTTCCCTCTAAAAGCATTCCTACCACACCATATGAGATATGGCATGGTAAGAAGCCAAGTCTGAGTCATCTCAGAATTTGGAGTTGTCTGACTCATGTCAAGAGATAGCAGGCAGACATGTTAGAGTTCAGATCTTTTAGAGCTTGGCTCATAGGATATCCTAAAGACTCATTAAGATACTATTTTTATATTCTGAAAGACCATAATGTGATTGTGAATCGACATGCTATTTTTCTTGAAAAATAGTTTATTCAAGATAGTGGCATCGGAAGAATAATTAAGCTCAAGGAGAATGTCTCCTAAGAGCAACGAGCTAAAGAACCTGAGGAACCCAATCAATTAGAGCCAGTCCTAACACAACCTCTTCCACCTCGTAGATCGACTAGGATTTTCCATCCTCCTGAAAGGTACTTAGGTACTATACAAGAGGAAGTAGAGAAAATATTCCTCATGAAAAATGGAGCTCATGGTGATGACCCCAAGACCTATGACGAGGCGATATCAGATATTGACTCCGAGAAATGGTTAGAGGCAATGAGATCAAAAATTGACTCGATGCACTCCAACCAAGTCTGGACCTTAGTAGATCCACCTGAAGGTATTGTACCTATTAGGTATAAATAGATCTTCAAGAGAAAGATAGGTGCAGATGGGAATGTAGAGACATTCAAGGCTAGGCTCGTAGCAAAAGGTTATAGTCAACGCGAAGGCATTGACTATCAGAATACCTTTTCATCCGTAGCCATGCTAAAATCCATCCGCACATTGCTTGCTGTTGCAGCCTATTTCGATTATGAAATATAGTAGATGGATGTGAAAATGGCATTCTTAAATGGATATCTTGAGGAAGATATCTATATCGAACAGCCACTTGATTTCACATCCAGTGATGATCACAAGATCTGCAAGTTGCAAAGGTCTATTTATGGACTTAAGCATCTCGGAGCTGGAATACTCATTTCAATAATGTGATCAAAATATTTGGTTTCATCAAGAACGAGAAAAAACTATGTGTGTTCAAGAAGGTCAGTGGGAGCACAGTTGTCTTCCTCGTACTGTACATAGATGACATCTTTCTAATTGGGAATGATATTTTCATGTTGACCTCAGTTAAAATATGGTTGTCTAAGGAGTTCTTTATGAAAGATCTAAGAGAGGCATCTTTTATACTGGGTATTAAGGTCTATAGAGATAGACCAAATAGGATGCTAGGACTTTCACAGAAGATGTACATAGAGGAGGTGCTAAAAAAGTTTAGCATGAGAAACTCCAAAAGAGATTTAGTACCTTTTAGACATGGCATTCATCTCTCCAAGAAGATGTGCCCTAGCACACCTGAGGAGATTGAACGCATGAGCAAGATCCCTTATGCTTCGGCAATAGGGAGTCTCATGTATGTCATGCTATGTACACGCCCTGATATAGCCCATGCTGTGAGTGTCACAAGCAGATATCAGTCGAATCCAGGCGAAGAGCATTGGACTTCTGGGAAATATATCCTTAAGTACTTGAGAAGGACTAAGGATATGTTTCTAGTCTTTGGGAATGGAAAATTCTAGGTTCAAGGATTTACAGACTCAGACTTTATGTCTGATATAGATGATCAAAAATCGATATCTAGGAGTCTGTTCATTTGCAATGGTGGTGTAGTTAGCTGAAAAAATTTCAAGCAGACGGTGATTGCTGATTTCACCATGGAGGCAGAGTATATTACTGTATCAAAAGCTGCGAAGGAGGCATTCTGGTATAAGAAATTTGCCGCAGAGCTTGGAGTGATGTCATCGGATGCCATCCCTTTTTACTGTGACAATAATGACGCCATAGCCCTAGCTAAGGAGCCAAGGTCTCACCAGAAGTCCAAGCATATTGAGCGGCGATTCCATCTGATCCATGATTACCTCGAAAAGGGTTATATCGAGGTTAAGAGAGTCGACTCCACAGACAATGTGGCAGACCCACTGACAAAGCCATTAGGCCAGCAGAAGATCGAAGCCCACCTTGAGAAGATGGGACTTAGATATGTAGCCAATTGGCATTAGGTCAAGTGGGAGTTTGTTAGATGTATGCCCTAGATGCCAGATTGGCTGACACATTCCTGTACAAATGTAAGGACAAATTTATAATTTTGACTATAAATGAATAAAAAGATTATTCTACTATCACATTGTGTACATTATGTCTGTGATACATTCTTTGAGTTAGTAGGAATGTTAATTCATATTTTCAAGAGTTGAAAATTTAAGACATAAATTTACATAACTAATTCATAAACAGCTCCTGACCATAGGATCATCACGAGGATGGTAATCGATTCGGAAGGTTGGTGTACGATCACTTCCTTAGGATAGATGAGTCTTGAGTCTATGGTGTGGAGACATTGGAGCGAGAGTATAGGTATTCATTGAGAATGAGAGTACTGAGCGTGACCACCTCGAGCAGTCATAAGGAAGTCTACCTTCTCGTCGATGACTAGCTCGATGCTACAGCTGTGTGTCTAGTTCTTTGACCTGAGGTACATCGACAGTTCAACTTGAGTGTGTTATAGTTTGACTACACCATAACTCGATCTCCTAGCCATTCGAAACCCTGAGGTGTATGTTGGCTGTAGCATATTCATTGTAGGAACCAGATTGTACCAAGATGGGATCTATCAACCTCGGTAGATGAGAGGAGTAGTCCTATGATGATCGAAAGATTGAGTTCCTAAGCCCATGGCAATGGCAGAGTGAAGTAATAGAAAAGAGTTTTCCATTAAGGTTGCACATCGGACTCGGATCGATCGATTGATTCATATGACTGATGTTGGGTTTGACAAGTTCACCTTAACCCTAATTCAGTCGGGACTCATGATAGAAGAACTCAATCACATAGGTAGCTACACCGAGAGGTTCATCTTCATTTTTGATGGGTTGCCACCATATACTGTTAGGTGTCACTGGTGGATTTTGAGAGCAATTAGAATGATCTTGATGATCGATCATTCTAATTGTCTGAATCAGAAGAGTTTTGATCTATCGAAAGGAGTTTCGATAATGTCGATGATGAGATCATGACATATCTCATTACCATACGGAAATGAACCTAACTGGATCACACAAATAAGAGTTAGGGTCTGGATGTCATCAATTGAGCTGGTCCAGTTCAATTGATTTGGATTAGATCCAATTAGGTTCAAGGAAATCGTGTTAGCACACGATTGAGCCTAACTTTCTCCTCGTGTAATCTTTTTCATCTCGACTGAGCCAAATATGATTTGACTCACCCAGAGAACCTTGAGAAGGTTTCTCATAGTCTGACTAGAGCCAGTCTAGCTCAGAAAAGTCTTGTCTTAATTCATGAGATGAATTTAAGACAACACCTGCTAATTCTTGTCACCTGCCATTTTCATTTTAGGACATTGGTCAAACGTTGACCCATGTACCTTGGACTGAAGGCCACATGGCAAGAGGTCATTGGAGATTTTTTATGGAGTGTCCACCTGCTAAATTGGGCCTCAAAGTGGGTGCCATATTCAGATTGGGTGTGCACCCCAAGTGGATAAGGATAGAGTCTCATGAGATGAGGACTCTGATCCCTTGATCAACTTGGATTGTGGGGCGCAAATCTTACTGTGCTTATCCAGTATTGGTGCCAACAGTAGGAGAGATTGTGGAAATTCTTATCTAATATGATCAAATGACATCATTCCACTAATCAAAATTTTTTCAGAATTAATTAAAATTTTTTGATTGGTCGAATGATTTGGCACTGCATGGCACAGCAGGATCTATTTAAACCCTATCTGCGCCTAGGGTTTAGAGAATCTGCTCAATACCCAACAAAAATGTGAAACCCCTCCAATTCTCCATGCTCCCTCTACTCCTCTCCCTCCCCTCTTCACGTCCAAGAAGTTGGGCATCCATCTGGTGCTTGTCCAAGGCATGGTGGCTCCCTGATCCGAAGGCTGCAGGGATTTATCGAGAAGCTGCTGCTCCAGCTTCAGAAGATCTTTTAAAGATCTTTCAGATCAGATTCGGATCTAATTTTTGGAGCAAAGATTCGTAAGAAGAAGATGATCCAGATCCTGCTTGAGTGGATATCAGTAAAGGCCAGACGACTGCGTGGCTATTTTTGAACCTCGGGCATTGCTGCGATCATCTACAGGGTAATCAGTTACCTTAGAGGTATTTCTCTAATCCTCAAGTTTTAAATTTAATTTTAGATTAAATATCAAATAATAAGAATTAGATCTAATAGACCTTAGATCTAAAATAAAGTAGGATAATTTTTTTTAAAAATATTCCACCCCAGATCTCATTAGATCTGGAAGATCCTATAAGGAAAAGGCCGGTTTTTCCCTTCAGGCTTATCCCAGTCTAATTACATTGACCTTGTGTTGAAGAGGTTCAATATGGAGGAAAGTAAAAGAGGTTACTTGCCCATAGATCATGGCATACAACTCTCTAAGAAGATGTCTTCTAAGACACCTGAAGAGAGAAATAGAATGAGTTCTATTCCTTATGCTTCGGCTGTAGGATCGATTATGTATGCTTTGTTATGTACCAGGCCTGATGTGGCTTATGTCTTGGGCATTGTAAGCAGATTTTAGGCTGATCATGATGAAGATCATTAGAATGCTGTGAAAAATATACTCAAGTACTTGAGAAGGACTAGAGATATTTTTCTAACATATGGTGGATCTGATTTAAAACTGAAAGGTTATACTGATTCTAGTTTTCAATCTGATTTGGATGATAGCAAATCTATATCTGAATATGTATTCACTCTGTATGGTGGTGCAGTAAATTGAAAAAGTTTCAAACAGTAAACTGTTGCTGACTCGATCACTAAGGCTAAGTATATTGCTGCAAGTGAGGCTCCTAAGGAGGCCGTCTAAATGAAGAAATTCATCACAAAGTTGGGTGTGGTTCCAGAGATTAAACAATCAGTGCTCTTTTATTGTGATAATACTGGGACAGTTGCTCAAGCTAAAGAACCAATGTCTCATCATAAATTCAAGCACATCCTAAGATGGTTCCACCTCATTCGGGAGATAGTCGAAAGATGTGATGTGATCATGGAGTGAGTTGACACCAAGAACAATATAGTGGACCTGTTCACTAAAGCCTTGTCAATGCAACAGTTTGACTGCCACCTTGATAGCATGGGTATCAAGTATAGAGGTGATTGACTTTAGCATTATTGTGATCCAGGTGGTGTGCCCAAGGCCCAGGGGACCAAGGCTAAGGCCAAGGTCCATCATTCATGAGGGCTTCATGGAGGCTCTAGGGCTAGTTGGGCCCTAGGTTGAAAGGCTGTGGGCCTTTCGGGTTCTTGAGGTCTAGGTTATGTGGGCCTCAAGGGACCAACTCTTTATGGGCCAGGTCTGGACCTAGGATAGGTGAGATTAGGTCAAGTCATGGGTGTACATGGGCTTGGGTTAACCTAATCTCCCATAAAGTTGGTCAAGGGAGTTTTGGGTTTGGGTCACTTGACCCTGTATTTATATATACATGCACTGTATAGGTTTGATTAAGCCAAGGAATATAAAAACCCTTTCTCCCATATCTCTCTCTCTCTTTTCCCTCTCTCTTCAGCTATTCTCCATGCCCCAGGAGCAAGAAACCCTAGGGTTTCTTAATGCCAGGTCCATAGAAGGCAGGAAAAGCAGGGGAGGCGCTAGGGTTTTGAGCCCCTCCCCCTTTGTGCCGCCAACCATATTGCCTCTCCCTCTCTTGCAGCTGCCCAAAACATCAGGTCCAGGATCTAGAATCTCTTGAGAAGAGGTTGGTATAATTTTTTCTCAGATTTGGAGTTGATCTGAGGTTGTTTGAGGCGCGGGTGAGATCTCCATCAACAGATCTACAGGAAAGGCTACAGCAGGACAGATTTGCAAGGTCTGGTTCTATCTACCTTCTTACCTATCTAGAATGCCTTGATTTGAGATCTACAAATTGGAAGACCTCGGTCCAGGCCTGATCTGGTTGGGTACCAGATCTTGGATTTTTTAGAGGTGATCTTAGAGGCGTTCTTCATCTGGAACGAAAGGCTAATAAAGAAGACAGCAACCAGGCTGATTTCATCAAGGGCCTTTGATCGAGTCCAGAAGTCTCCAGATTTGTTTGTTGCTGGTTTTGCTGCACCCAAGGTCTGTGGAAGGAGCCGGGATCATGCTCCAATAGTTGGTATCAGAGCTACGATGGTGAGGAAGCGGTTCCAAGCGCAAGAAGTTGAAGATCCCAAGTGCTGAAAATTTTCGGCAAGGTACCATCAAGGTATATTCTACACTTCTTGATTTTATATTGCTTGTTTGGCTTGGATTCAGTCATGGGCAGCAATATGAAGGTTGATTTCGAGAAGTTTGATGGCAAGAAAAATTTTTTCATGTAAAAATTTCAGGTGGAGGATCTTCTGGTGCAAGCAGATCTGGATCAGGCTTTGGATGAGAAGCCTGAGGGAATGACAGATAGACAGTGGGCATCATTGGAGAAGAAAGCATGCTCGGTGATCAAAGGATGTTTGGTGGATGCGGCATTGTATTCGGTGCTGGAAGAAAAGACCCCGAAGGGCCTTTGGTCGAAGTTGCACACCATATATATGGGGAAGAATATGTGCAACAAGCTAATGCTGAAGAAGAGGTTGTACAATCTCCGGATGTAGGAGGAATCTGATGTGATTGGCCACATTCAGAGGTTCGACCAGTTGTGCACGGAGTTGATGAATATCGGGGTGAAGCTGGATGAGGAGGACAAGTCTCTGTTGCTTTTGTGTTCGCTGCCAGGATCATATGACTCTTTGGTGACTACACTGCTCTACGGCAAGGAGACTCTGAAATATGAGGACATGATCTCAGTGCTGAGGTCTAATGAGCAAAGGAAAAAGTTGACCAAAGATCGGGCTCCCTAGGAGGGTTTGGCAGTAGGGGAGAGGACAGGTAGAGACAGAAGCAAGTTCAGGGGGTGGTCCAAGTCTAGGAAGGGAAAGAAAGAGATGAAATGCTTCAAGTGCAATGAGTTCGGGCACTTCAAGCGAGAATGTCCACTATGGAAGAGCAAGAAGGGAGAAAGAAGTGGCTCAGAATCAGTGAGTGCAGTTGCTGGGCAGTAGGTGGAGGATGATCTACTTGTGGTATCAGATGGTCACAGGCATTACACAGAGGAGTGGACACTAGACTCTGCGTGCTCACATCACTACACACCACACAGGTCTTAGTTTGCGACATACACCAAGACAGATGAGGGATCAGTGACTCTAGGTGACAATCATCCTTGCAAGGTGGCTGGGATAGGGACAGTCAGGGTGAGGATGTTTGATGGGATTGTGAGGATATTGATAAATGTAAAGCACGTCCCGAAGCTGGAAAAGAATCTGGTGTCACTAGGCTACTTGGAGCGCAGTGGATACAGCTTCAGCAGTAGGGCTAGAAGTGGAGTATTAAACATCTCCAATGAGGCTATGGTGGTGATGAGAGGCAAGAGGTTGGACAATAATCTCTATCACATGGAGAGATCTATGGTGACCGGAGAGTCTGATGCAGCAGCTGCAGCACAGGACCAGTAGGGGGCTTACAGGATGTGGCACTACCGCCTAGGCCACATGGGTGACAAGGGGCTGAGGGAGTTGAGCAGGAGAGGACTCATCTCTGATCTGGAGGATGGTGCTACAGGGGAGATCTGTGAGCCTTGCCAGATGAGAAAGCAGAGGAGAGTTCAGTTCAACATCAGTACAACCTGCAGTGCAGCCCCTCTGGAGTTAGTACACACGGATGTGTGGGGACCAGCCTCAGTTTCAGCTAGGAATGGGGCCAGATACTTCATGACCCTGATTGATGATTTCTCAAGAAAACTCTGGATTTACTTCATGAGAGAGAAGTCTGAGGTCTTCACCAAGTTCAAAATCTGAAGAGCTGAGGTGGAGAAGGAGCAGGGGAGGAGTGTGAAGTGTCTGAGGTCAGACAATGGTGGGGAGTACACCAGCAAAGAGTTCCAGGACTACTGTGAGAAGTGTGGGATCAGAAGACACTTCTCAGTTAAGGGGACTCCACAGCAGAATGGGGTGGCCGAGAGGATGAACAGAATACTTCTGGAAAAGGCACGATGCATGAGGCTGCAGGTAGGGCTTCCAAAGGCATTCTGGGTTGACACAGTTGACGTAGCGAGTTACTTGGTCAATCGGTCACCTCACACCAGGTTGGATGGCAGGCTTCCAGAGGAGGTATGGTCTGGGAGGACAGTTGGGCTGGGCCATCTATGGGTATTTGGGTGCACGGCCTATGTGCACATTGGAGCTAGTGAGCGGAGCAAGCTAGATGCCAGATCACGCAAGATGGTGTTTCTAGGCTATTCACGAGGAGTTAAGGGATACAGGCTGTGAGATCCCTAAGAAAAGAAGGTCATCATTAGTCGGGATGTGACTTTTGATGAGGAGTCAGTCCTACGGAGGTGAGCAGGCATGAAGGAGCAGCAGGAGGAGGTCCAGCAGGGCGCTGCTGGACAGCTTACCTCTTTGATTTTGCCTCTTGCAGGTACTATGGGAGGACATGACATTCAGGTGGAGAACCTACCTAAAGTGTCTCCACAGGTGGAGAGGACTCAGACGGATGATCGAGATGGAGAGGTCCAGTAGGAGCGAGCTGGACCGAGGACTGATATTGGTGTTGCCCTACACAAGCCCAAGAGGACCATCAGGCAACCGGACCGATATGGCTTCGAGGAGATGCTGTCATATGCCCTGGTGACAGCGAATGGAGACCCATATACATATCAGGAGGCTATTGAGAGCCAGGATAGAGAGCGGTGGGTCCAGGCGATGTCCGAGGAGATGCAGTCTCTCCACCAGAACCAGACGTAGCGATTGGTGCAGTTGCCACAGGGGAAGAGGCCCATTGGCTGCAAATGGGTCTACAGTCGCAAGGAAGGGCCTTCAAAGCAGGGAGGTATCAGATTCAAGGTGAGGTTAGTGGCCAAGGGATACTCCCAGAAGGAAGGCATCGACTTCAGCGAGGTCTTCTTTCCCGTCGTCAGACATACTTCCATCAGAGTGTTGCTGAGCATTGTAGCAGCTCAGGATTTAGACCTGGAGCAGATGGATGTCAAGACGGCGTTCCTCCATAGGCATTTGGAGGAGAGGATTTACATGGAGCAGCCACCTGATTTCAGGGATCCAAGATCAGAGGGAAATGTTTGTTTGTTGCAGAAGTCGCTCTATGGGCTGAAGCAGTCGCCGAGGCAATGGTACAATCTATTCGACTCCTATGTGCGCAGCATTGGACTTTTCAGGTGCGAGTTTGATCCCAGTGTTTATGTTCAGTCTCTTGAGGATGGTTCTAGGGTGTTCCTACTCTTGTATGTGGATGACATGCTTATAGCATGCAAGAGTAGGAAGGTTGTGCAGGATCTGAAGGCATCCTTATCTCGGGAGTTTGAGATGAAGGATTTGGGCCCTGCAAGGAAGATCCTAGGCATGGAGATTTTCAGAGACCGAGCCCGGAAGGTACTGCATCTATCTCAGGGGGGCTACATACAGAAGGTCTTAGAGAGGTTTGGGATGAAGGGAGCAAAGCCGGCGGAGCTGCCACTTGTCGGTCACTTCAGACTCTCGAAGACCATGGCACCACAGACTGAGGTGGAGGCTCAGGAGATGGAGACGGTCCCTTATGCTTCAGGAGTTGGGAGCTTGATGTATGCGATGGTCTGTTGTAGGTCAGACATCGCTCATGCAGTGAGTCAGGTTAGCAGGTTCATGGCGCAGCCTGGCAGGGAGCACTGGAGGGCTCTGAAGTGGATATTCAGATACCTGATGGGTTCAGTTGGAGTTGGCATCTGCTACGGACAGCGAGGAGGTGCAGTGGGATACTCTGACATGTCCAGGGAGGCTCAGGGGCTGATTGGTGGTTATGTCGATACAGACTTCGGTGGAGATGTGGATACCCGAAGGTCTACGACAGGCTTCATCTTTAGCCTGTATGGAGGTCCTATTTCTTGGAGATCGAGTCTGCAGCCTATCACGGCCCTATCCACTACAGAGGCAGAGTACATCAGGCTGACAGAAGCAGCTAAGGAGGCAATTTGGCTGAAGGGTTTATTGACGGAGATGGACCTTACTCAGGAGGCCATTAGAGTGCACTGTGACAGCCAGAGTGCACTTCTATTAGCACAGAACTCAGTCTATCATGCAAGGACAAAGCACATCGACATTCAGTATCATCGGATCAGGGAGCTTGTGGAGGATGGCGAGGTGGAGCTGGTAAAGGTACATACCAAGGAGAACCCAGCTGATGCAGTTACGAAGGTACTTCCACGGGATAGCTTTCAGAGATGTGTTGAGCTGATTCAGCTGATGGACAGAGTGGAGCTGGTTGAGGCCTTGGGACACCAAGGTGGAGATTGTTGTGATCCAGGTGGTGTGCCCAAAGCCCAAGGGACCAAGGCTAAGGCCAAGGTCCATCATTCATGAGGGCTTCATGGAGGCTCTAGGGCTAGTTGGGCCCTAGGTTGAAAGGCTGTGGGTCTTTCAGGTTCTTGAGGTCTAGGTTATGTGAGTCTCAAGGGACCAACTCTTTATAGACCAGGTCTGGGCCCAAGATAGGTGAGATTAGGTCGAGTCATGGGTGTACATGGGCTTGGGTTAACCTAATCTCCCATAGAGTTGGTCAAGGGAGTTTTGGGTTTGGGTCACTTGACCCTGTGTTTATATATACATGCACTGTATAGGTTTGATTAAGCCAAGGAATATGAAAATCCTTTCTCCCAAGTCTCTCTCTCTCTTCAGCTATTCTCCATGCCCCAGGAGTAAGAAACCCTAGGGTTTCTTGCCGTCAGGTCCATAGAAGGCAAGAAAAGCAGGGGAGGCGCTAGGGTTTTGAGCTCCTCCCCCTTTGTGCCACCAACCATATTGCCTCTCCCTCTCTTGCAGCCACCCAAAACATCAGGTCCAGGACTTGGAATCTCTTGAGAAGAGATTGGTACAAGTTCTCTCAGATCTGGAGTTGATCTGAGGTCGTTTGAGGCACGGGTGAGATCTCCATCAACAGATCTACAGGAAAGGCTGCAGCAGGACAGATCTGCAAGGTCTGGTCTATCTACCTTCTTTCCTATCTAGATTATCCTGATTTAAGATCTATGAATTGGAAGACCTCGGTCCAGGCCTGATCTATTTGGGTACCAGATTTTGGATTTTTTAGAGATGATCTTAGAGGCGTTCTTCATTTGGAACAAAAGGCTGACGAAGAAGACAGCAACCAGGCTGATTTCGTCAAGGGCCTTTGACCGAGTCCAGAAGTCTCTAGATTTGTTCGTTGCTGGTTCCGCTGCACCCAAGGTCCGTGGGAGGAGCCAAGATCATGCTCCAACAAGCATAAGTGAAAGATTGAAAGAATAATACCCTACAAGCCAATCACATATGAGATGCAATAGGATATTTTTTGTAATTTATCTTTCAGACTCATATAATTGATATTTATATTATTAATAAAATAGATATTTTTAATTCATTATATGCTACATCTTATTATTTTTAAGATTATAATGAACCTCATAGATCCGAGCAATGGTTTTAGAGTCATGATGAGATCACACCAGTAAGACTTAAATCTTTGATAGCCCTGATTTAAAATATTCTTAATCGTTGGTACATTGAGTCAGAGATCAATGATACCGATAAGACTGGCATGTCCTATGTATGTTCAGAAATGAGAGTGGTTGATCTAACAACCACTTGTGTAGTGACACTAATACAAAGATATGGGTGCTCATTAGAGAATGAGTTCACTGAATTGACCTACGAGAGAATATCAGATGGAGTCTTATTTACATATCAACTGATGATTCTCTAGTGGGAGTTGTGTAAGTGATCCTTTGACTTGAGATCACCATGGTACCTTGTTACTTGGATCCATATTTTGGTCCACTTCCTAACTTAATTCTTTGATCTTTATATGGGGTGTTATGGATGTGGTGAAGTGTACATAGAGGTTGTGAGTGATCAATAAGAGATCAAGCACTCCTAATAAGGGGAGCGAACATCCTATGTGATCTCATAGGTCATTGATTTGGAAGTCTTTGACCAAAGTAGGATGATAATTAGATAAGAGTTTCTAATATATCATTAACTAAATTATCACCTTCAGATCAGATACATAATGATAAGTGATTGGATTTGACATATTTTCATATCCACAGCTCATCTGGGATATTGTTTGACTGAAAGATTGAATTACATGGTAACTTATCACTGAAGGATATTTTGATAATTTTTTATCAAAATTTTAAATCTTTTGGATAGTCATGACACATTGCTAGATATCAATCTTGACTTATAGATTCATCAGAATTAAAAGAGTTTAATTCTAAAATCAATTTAAAAGAGTCCAAGATGATTGGGACTCTTCAGGTGACCTAATCTCATCGGATTAGGGTCATATTGAAAGTCTTGATCCACTACTGGCTAGATTTGAAACCTAATGGGTCATACACTTTGAGATTTGATCTTGCTCTAATCTAATTAAAGTTTAATATAAATTCTATGGGTTAATTTGATATGCTAGCACATTGTATTAACCTAAGTTTCTAAATTGGTTTAGATCAAAGTGTTTGAGCTAACCTAGACCAGTTGCTTTTGATCTAATGGGATTGGGTCAATTTAAATTTGATCTTTATCCAACTTAAAATAATTTCAAGTAGAGAAAAACTTTTCTGTGCCCACCAGAAGCCATGCCAAAAATAAATGCCGCCCCACCTCTTTTCAGCATATGAAGTTGGAAAGTCCTTCTTCATGAAGGCTCTTAACTATACGCATTGCCTTAAAAGATAAACCAGAAGTCCTTTGATTTGTCACCAAAATTGAATGGGATGTTTATGGAAGATAGAAGAAGGAGAGTCCTTCTGTGAGAAGTCTCTCATGTGCCATAATTCATACACAGTAAATTTATTTACCATATGAGAAGATGGAGCGACAATGGTTGGCGCCCCTTCATCCCATGACACATCCTTTGGTCCTCTATTTATATGGATGTCTCACATAGCTTGCTGCTATGATTTTGGGTTGAAACTAGAGATTAGGGATGTAGAAATTATAAGAAAAATTCTAAAAAAAATCTAAAAAAAAGATAAGAGAAAATTGAGTGGCAAAAGTTGTAAGAAGGGTGGTGAGAAATTTAGCAAGAGTTGCTAGTGTGCCCTAAGGTCTGAAGAGTGTCTTCTTGGCGTGATCCTGGAGGCAAGCTTGGAGGTGATTGAGCTTTGATACGATTGTACCATATGTTCGAAGCCAGTAGTATTCTTGAGAAGATAAGACTGTGGCAGCGCATCGGTTAGGAAGGACCTTGGCCAACTTTCATGTGGATCACTGTTGGAGGACTTCTATTTTAGAGTCTCATGGAAAACACCAACATGCCACTTCTTCCTTTTTGGTTAAAGTAAAAATTCTATCTCTTTTGCATGCTTGTTTTTGTTTTATTGATATCGGCAAGGTGATTTTAGGATTTGGATTCCGGCTCGATAGTTTTATCTGATAAAGCTATTGATTTATTTATTTTTAAAATTTTAAAAATCACTTTTCGCTGTATGATCGAAACCCAACAGCTGTCGTCATGATCCGACTGAAAACTAGAGTCTATAAACCCCACAAGTTTTAAGTTGGATTCTCCATAGATAAGCCATTGATTCTTAGTATTTCTCAATTACTTAATGATGGTCTTTACGACCTTCCAGTGATTCTCACCTAGATCAGACTAGTATCTGCTCCTATTCCTAGTGAGTATGCCACATCCGATCGCATACATATCATGACGTACATAATAGATTTTACTGTCAGAGTATATAAAATTCTACTCATACACTCTCTCTCTTGAGGAGTTGTCGAACAATCACTCTTTGAGAGAGAAATTTCTTGGCCTATTGGAAGATGGCCTTTCTTGAAATTCTCCATATTGAATCTTTTCTGCATAGTATCAATATACGTCGACTGAGATAATCTAAGCAACTTTTTAGATCTATTTCTATAGATCTTCATCCTAAGGATGAAGGATGCTTCTCCTAAGTCCTTCATGGAGAACTATGATGATAATCAAATTTTTATTCTCTGTAATACAGGGATGTCATTCCTGATTAAAAGAATATCTTCAACATACAAAATAAAAATACTATCACAGAATTATTAACCCACTTGTATATGCAAGGTTCCTCTCCATTCTTAATGAAGCCATACGTTCTGATTACTTTATCAAAATGCATGTTCTAACTTTGAGATACCTACTTAAGTCCATAGATGAACTTCTAAAGCTTGCACACCTTAGACTCATCATGGATATGAAACCTTCAGGTTGTATCATATATACCTCTTCTTCTATCTCTCCATTTAGGAAGACTGTTTTCACATCCATTTGTCAGATTTCATAGTTTAGATATGCTGCTATCACAAGTATGATCTGAATGGACTTGAGTATTTTTACAGAAAAAATTATCTCATCATAGTCAATACCATAACGCTGAAGGTAATCTTTGGCAACCAAATGGACTTTATAGATCTCTACCTTCCCGTCTGCGCCCCTCTTCCTTTTGAAGATCCACTCACACCCTATGGGTTTTATTCCTTCAGGTAGGTCAACCAATGTCCATACATTGTTGACTTTCATGGACTCTATTTCAGATTTCATAGCTTCCAGCTACTTATTGGAGTCAAACCTCTGCATCACATCTATATAAGTGATCAGATCCTCATTGTTCTCATCGAGTTCAACTGGATCTCCATCTCGAACTAAAAAATCATAGTATCTAATCGGTTGACACGATACTCTATTGGATCTCCTTAAAGATATTTCTACAATAGGTTCTAGATTTGATATAATCAAGTCCGATTCTATGGATTTACTAGATTGTGTCGGTTCTTCTATTAATCAAATTTCATCAAGTTCAATCTTTGAGGTATTAGTTCCTTCACCAAGGAACTTCTTTTCTAAAAAGATTGTCCTATTGCTGACGAACACCTTCTGTTCATCAGTAAGGTAGAAATAATATTTCTTGATATCTTTTGGGTATCCTACAAATAGACACTTGTCAGACCTATGTCCAAGTTTGTCAGTTTTCAAACGTTTGACATAAGCCGGACATCTCTAAACCCTAAGGTAAGAGAGTGCTGACTTACGTCCTGCCACATTTCATGTGGTATTTTACTTACAGACTTACTCGAAACTTTATTTAAAAGATAACAAGCTAACTCGAGTGCATATCCCCAAAAAGAGATCGATAGACTTACAAAGCCCATCATGGACCAAACCATGTCTAACAGGGTTCGATTCTTTCTTTCCGATATACCATTATGCTGTGGTGTTCTAGGAGGGATCCATTGTGAGAGAATCACATTCTCTTTTAAGTATGTTAGAAACTCACTAGAGAGTTATTCTCTTCCTCGATCAGATCAAAGAGTTTGAATACTCTTTTTAGTTTGTTTCTCTACTTCATTATGGAATCGTTTGAACATTTCAAATGATTTTGACTTATGTGTCATTAAGTAGATATGCCTATATCTTGATAGATCATCTATAAATATAATAAAATAATAATATCCATCTCTGGTATTAGTGTTCATCGGTCCATATACATCAGTATGTATCAGACCTAAAACTTCACTGGCTCGCTCATCTTTTTTAGTAAAAGATGATTTGATTATTTTTTTAAGAAAATAGAACTCATAGGTTGAGAGTGATTCACAATCACTGACTTCGAAGATTTCCTCTTGTGTCAACCTGTTTATTCTATTCTTGTTAACATGACCTAACCTACAATGCTTAAGATAGATATTGGAGACATCACTAATTCTAGGGTATTTGTTGAATGTGTATATTACACTAACAGGTTGTGACATTATGTAAATATCATTGTTCAGCTGTCCATTCATCACATTAACACTTCATAATGATATTAAAATTATTTTTTTTATTAAAATTTATAACCGTACATGGCCAAAAGGCCTACAGAAATAATATTCAATAAAAAGAAAGGACAAAAGTGATATTTACTTAGAATAATTATATTAGACTTGAATACAAGCTTAATAGTCCCTAACACTAGAACTAAAACTGATCTTCCATCTCCAACATTAAGAAACCTTTCACCTTCTTCAAATCTCCTACTGACCTACAAATCCTACAATGAATTACAAATATTAAAATAATTTTTGGTATCTAATATCCAAGTAGTAGAATCATAAATTGAAAAATTATAAGGTATTATCATATAATTACCTTGTCTAGCAGCAACTTGCTTCTTTCTCAGCCTGTTCGGATCCAGGGAGGCAATGTATTGAGGATAATTCCTCTTCCAATATCCCTGTTTCTTGTAGTAGAAGCATTCTACCTGACTCTGGTCGGACTTGGATTTCTTGGTTTGACAGGGCTTGGGTGCCCCAATACTTTACACCCTTTTTTTGTTCTTCTTGTTCTTCTTCCCTTTCTTAAAGGGTCGACGTCCAGAAGAAGACCCTCCAACAACATTCACTGACTTCTTGTGGAGCTGGTGATCCTTCTCAAAGTTTTGCAGCAATCCCAGCAAATCGTGATAGTTAACTGCAGGCTTTGTCATTCAAAAATAAGTAAAAAAAGGGAGGTAGGACTTGGGCAGAGAGTTCAGAATAGCTTTTTTCTCCAACTGCTCATATAGGGGAAAGTCGAGCTTGCTTAGGCGCTCAATCATCTCGATCATGTACAATACATGATCAGTGACTGATGCTTCTTCTCTCATTCGAGCATTGAAGATGGCACAACTAGTCTTGTGCCTCTCAATATCATCGAGTGTGCCAAAGAACTCGTTCAATATTTGTAACATATCCTATGGTAGAGCATTCTTAAAATGATAACTGAACTCATCGTTCATTACCACCAGCATAATACAACGAACTGTAGTTTAATCGTTGAGCCACTACTGACAAGTGTCTCTGACCGTGCTATGCGTTCGGAGCTAGCTCCTCGGGTGTCAGATCTATCAACACATATAAGATCTGTTTGTGCTCCAGGATAATTTTGAGATTTCGATACCAGCTATCAAAATTTGGTCCCATCAGTTTATTACTATCTAATAGTGATCAGAGCAATAAGGTGGCGGCTATAACTGTAAAAGAAAAATCAAAACCTAATTAGTATATGAATTGATTAAGTCTAAAGACATACATTTTAGTCTAAAGGTTCTCCTACTATTTTATTCGAATTGATAGCCTTTACCTTCAATTTGAGAAATTACACTAATTTTTTAGTAGGTACTAGAATCTATATGAACTGCACATAAGCTCGAGTGTGGCTTGACCAATCTTTGTGCACTCATAGGTAGGTTCTTAACCAATTATTTCATCAAATAATTTTTAGTATTCAATTTTGCCCCAGACACCTCTTTAGTAGATGTGTGGCACCTCAACTGAAAGTTTTGGTTATATCCAAATATTAACATGCTAGAATTTAGTACATCTAACAAATAAGTGACCAGACTCGAGTGTGGCTCGACCAACCTGACAATCATCAGAAAGACACAACTAAATCAACATATTATGATGATAATTTTGACAGCCAGATGAGCACCAGGCGTGTGGCGCCTCCAATGATCATCTAAACTGTTGGACTCATTATCACCTAATTTAATGGGAGACGATAATCTAGTTATCACCATAACTATTTCATTTTTGGAGACCTAACAATTTTAGAAGATTTAATTAGTTGAATTGAGAGAAGAGAAAAGACTTGATCAGTTAATCTTAATCCCCCACTGACTTCACCAAGTCAAATTAAAGAAAATTAGGCAAAAGCTGTTCCAGCCAACTAGTCATAAATCTTCTCACTAACTTTACCAAGTTATAAAGATAACTCAAGACAAGTTGAACTAGGGGCACCTAAATCAGTCATACTAATTTTTTAGTTAGCATGGGTCAACTCCAATCATTAAGTGATCAAACCAAAACATGATTTACTATGTTGGTCAGATAAGTGAGATTGATGGGAGAGATATACCATTAACTCAACATAAACTCAATCTATGTGAGTAGCTCTCAATTAATGACCACCGATCAAAGTTGCCATACTTACCTTAGACACCAATTGATTAGTCATTTTTAATTTGATCAACTGATAGACTTGGATTCGGCCACAGAGCTACAATCAAAATTCATATTGGCCTAATCAAAGATATGGACTTGATCAACTACAACTATTAAAATTGATCAAGAGAAGAAATTGATAATCAGAATTAACTTTTAATTAGATTTGATCAATTACTAACATGGTCCATTATCAATGATTTCTAACCCTAGGTCTAATCCAGTTAAATGAACTTGACTCGAGCTAACCCATTAATCCATGAATTATAAAATTAATGTTTTAGATCTTTAATTCTCAAATCTAGATCACTTAATTTTTAATTAAGTTTTGGGCTGACATGGGTTCAGATTTGGTGTTTGAAAATAGTTTTTAATTTTATAAAATCTTTTTACAATCAATCATCTAATGATCAAGACTCTAATTTTAGATCTAATATACATTATTTTAGATCTAAAATAAAATTTTAAAATTTTTTTATTGTTCATCATTATGAAAAAGACCATGCAGCACCCCTACATGCCATAGGAGATCCCATCGAATGGATAAATAAGATTATGAAATCCTGATTTCTCCTATGATCAGATGGTTATGAGGATCTATCCAATCAAATTACTATACTACTCAGATTTAAAATTAATTATTTAGATCCAATCTAAATAACTAAAATTAGATTATATGCAAAAAGTTTATGTCATAAGAAACCTTGCTCTGATACCAAATGAAAGAAAATTAGATAGTTCAAAGCATGTATTTTTAAAATTTTATAGCAAAATAATAAAAGATTAAACACTTTAATCTTTTAATCAAGCTTTAGATCAGATCTAAACTACCATTAAGGATCTATAAAATAAAAAATTTATATATAAAATATGATATAAAATAGAAAATTGCATCGATCACATCGATATCCTAAATCTGATCTAACATTTAGATATATTGGTTGAGTTCAAAACTCATCACCTTTTCATGGATCGATGATCTCCACTATTGATAGATATGGTATGAAGCTCTACTAATATCGAGCAGCTGCACAGATCATCCGACCTCTACAAATCATCCACTCAAATCCCTGATCAGATCTTCCTTTGCAGGAGTGCTAGCTCACGTCGAAGGCTCTGGATGGCTGATCCAAGCTCCTTTCTTCAGATCTTCCAAACTCTTTTAGATTGAAAGATGAAGCTTTACAAGGAGGTAGTGATGTAGAAGATTGGACAAGACTTACTCTTGTATTTTCTTCTCACAAAACCTAGATTTGAAACCCTAGAACCCACAGTTCACACCCGAGAGGAAGAATACTTCCTCTGTTTCTCACGCATGGAAGCCCAACCCACTCTCAACTTTTACATCCCCACTCTTGAGTCTCTTATGCCAAAAATCACTCTTAATCTTGGACAAAACTGATCCCCTTTTAAGGTTGGCATCCCATGAAAGATAAGGATAAGAAAGAGGTAGTTTCGGTTCAAATTCAAATGTTGGTTAATCTTTATCACCAATTTGAATTAAATTTTGAATCAAACTTTATCCTTATCTTATGAACTCAAAGAGAGGCCGACCAACATGAGAATGGTGTAAAAAATTCTCATGTAAAAATATTTTATGCATGGAAAAAGGTGATGGCATGAAGAGGAGAGTCCAACTCAATTTGGACTCTAGATTTTCATTTAAATTCAAATCCATTTGAACTCAAATTTAAACCAATAAATTTTTAATTTAAAAAAAATTAGATGAAAACATGAAAAAGGCTTCTGGGTATGAGAAAAATCATGCAAAATTATTTCTCAAATGAAGAATAAGAGGGCACAGAGAAAGGAGGTGCAAGGGATTCGAATTCGAATTATTTTCTTATCTAATTAGATTCTTAACCCAACTAAATTAAGTTAAACCCAATTGGATCATTAAACCTAATCTAATTAGATAATAAATAGCTTCGATTAAATCTTAATCAAGTCAAAAATTAATCGAGCTCAAGTCTTGATCATATCAAGAATCGAACACCCTTAGCGATTAGGTCATCTCATAACCTAATCGAATCAAACCAAATTGAATCCAATTCAGTTAGATTTGATCTAAAATTCAATACTCAATCAAATTGAGTTAATTAGCAATCTAATTACTAATCAATTTTTTATAATTTATCAATAATTAGCAAATTAATTTATTATAATTTTTGCATAGGGTTAATAATCAATCAAATTGACTATTTTATCCTAGAACAAATCTTAATCATTGATCAGCCATATAATTAGTTAGAAACTTTTTTGAGTGTGACCCTATAGGTTTAAACCTAAGTTGATAATATAAGAATAATTTTTTTATACCAATCAAAGTGATCATCTAGCAATGATACCTAACGTCTGGATAGGTCGAAAGATTGCAAAGTATCATTTAAAAACTTATTGACATATGGTTACCATATAATTCATTCCTTTAACCCAAATACTCAAGGTGATCTAGAGTTTAACTATCAACCTTGGTATGGTCATCTACATTGTATTTCAATTTTTAAAATTCATCACATGGATTATTTCGGCCAAGATTTTACTGAATTGAAACACACTGATACATTAACTCCTACTTATTCAGAGGGGTCAATTCTATCTTGACTCACACACTGACTTAGCAAGTACTTGACTGTGTCCAGAAATCTTTTATCACTGAATTAAAAATTTAGATAGTCTGGCACCAAAGCATAGTGAGTTACTTACAAGTCACCATGGTGATCTCAGGTCAGAAGGACACTTATACCCATATCCTATGCAAGCTACTCTTGACAGTAGAGTACTCAACAATTGATCATGTTCAGTGAGATGTACTCTTACGTCTCACTTGCATGCCATGCCAGTATCTCCATACTCCTTGGTTAAGAGGATAATCAATGTACATGGCACACAATGATCTATACTTGATATAGCTATCATCCTAATAATAATATATCATTTGGTCGTAAACTTAAGGTTTAAGGACTAAATGATATATCCTCTTATATCGAATCAAATAGTCCTAAAGACTTCATCACATAATGGAGTTCAAAATAAGATGTACACGATGATGAGAAAACTAAATAATATTTATTAATTTAATAATTTATATATCATTATAATAATAAGCTCAATCATTAACAGACTGGTGAATGATTTTGGAATATAATTTTCAACATACTCGACTTGGTATATCTTGCTGTGAAAATCATGAGTAGATATTAGTCGAATCCAGACTGGGTACATTGGATTACTGTAAAAATATCTCTAAGTACTTGAGAAGCACTAAAGGATCATTCCTCATCTTTGAAGAAGGGTTAGAGCTAAGAGTGGGAGGATACACTGATGCTGATGGTAGAATATCTACATCAGTATATATTCTTAAGCTATGTTGGTTTGATTTGTTGGAAGGATTTTAGGCAATCGATCAATGAAAATTGAATATGCTATAAATATGCAGGATGTATTCTGGTTCTTATGACAGTTGTGGAACTAGATGTCATGTCATTAGCTACTATGATATTATACTACAAAGATAATGGTCCATAGTCCTCGCTAAGGAACAAGGTCTTACCAGAAGTCCATGCACATAGAGCACAGATATACGTGATTACCTAAAATAGAAATACATGGAGGTATAGAAAGTAGACTCCACATGATAGTGGTAGGCCCAAGTCACTTAGCCAGCTAAACACCAAAGCCTGTCTTCAGAAAATAGAGCTCAGGTATATAGCAGATTGACTTTAGTGAAAGTGAGAATTTGTTAGATGTGTGTCCTAGAAGCCAATCTTGACTGACACATACCTTTCTCTGGGATATATTTTGTACTTGTTGGAAAGTTTTTAAAATCAATCATGTCTTATGTGTCCATGATTTATCTTAAAAATTAACAAAGATGATTTTGTGTATTCTCAAGGTGTTAAGAATTTGAGACATATATCATTAGTGGTTAATTTTTAAATACTTCCGATCGAAGGATCATCATGGAGATAGTGATCAATCCATTTAAGATTGATGCATGGATCACCTCTCTTTAGGGTAGATGAGTCTCGAGTCTATGGTGTAGAGACATTGGGATGAGAGTATAGGTGATTGTTAGAGAACAACTTGTATTGAGTGTGACCAATATGAGAAACCACTCGGATGTCTACTTACTCATCAGTGGTCTTCTCGATGCTGCAGTCGTGTGACTGATCCTTTGACCTATGGTGTGTTAGCTATTCGCAGTGAGGCTATATAGTTTGACTAACATTCTCTTAGCCTCTAGTCATTCAAGTTCTTACTATGTATGTTGGCTATTGTAGGTTCAGATTCACTGTTTGGAGTAGGATGCATCTAAATAGAATCTATCGATCTTGGTAGAAAAGGAGAAGTCCTATGCGATTCGTAAGACTGAGTTCAGAAAATCTTTGGCCAGAGTAAGTGTGAATACTGAAAAAAAAATTCTACAGGATTCACAAATGAATTTGAGTTGAGCCAATCTAGCATATGATTGACGATGGGATTTAACGAGTTCTTCATGACCTCTGTCAAGTCATGATTCATGATAGAAGGATTGTATCACATGATAACTACACCTAGGGGTTCACTTTTCTATTCTACTGGGTTGCCACTACATGTTATTAGACGTCATTGGTGGATCGTGAGAACTCACTAAAATTATTTTTGAATAAATGATATTTGTTGAGGTAAGTTGGAATCATTTCAACCCATCGAAAAGAGTTTCGATAATACTGTGATGGAGATCATGGTATATCTCATTACCAGATAGAATAGAACCTGAGGGGTCCCATACAAAAGGAGCATGACCTAATCAATGACTTGGATCATATTTGAATTATCAATCGGATTGATCGTTTGAATTTTAGAAACAACTAATTTGTAAGCATTATAATTTTAGCAGCTGCTAATTGTTAGCATGGGGACTTAATTGTAAATATTATTATTTTTTTAAGACTGATTAAATTATAAATTAAATTTTAATTAATTTAAATTAGATTTAATTTAATTAGATTTAATTTAATTTAATACTAATTGGATTCAATTATCTAAATCATATTTAGATTTCAGGCTTGATTGGATCAGGTTTGATAGTCTTTTCAAATTTGGCTCATTTCAGACTTGATTTGAATCCAATTGAGGCCCTATTTGAATCAGAAGAACCTTGATTCAGAGAGTCCTGGTCCCCTAAGACTTTCTCTCTAGATATCACACCAAGGAGGGAAGTAGGTGATGGTTTTCTTGTTGCCTCTTTCTTCTTGCGCACGTGAAGGAGAAGGGGCGCTAATAGTTGGCGG
Organism: Elaeis guineensis; assembly: GCF_000442705.2. Taxonomy (NCBI): domain Eukaryota; kingdom Viridiplantae; phylum Streptophyta; class Magnoliopsida; order Arecales; family Arecaceae; genus Elaeis; species Elaeis guineensis. Next base: position 65,897,506 of record NC_026003.2, read on the forward strand.
CCCACCTTATCTAGAACTCTCTCTCTTCCAATTTTTTTTTATTTTAATTTGATTCAAAATAGGATAAAACCTTATCTGATATGGTGTGTAAGGAATGATATTTTTATGTGATAAAAAATATTGAAAAAGGGTGTGCGTGCGTGAGAAAGTTTTGGGTGGTTCCTTTCTTGCGATGTTGCTTCTTAACGCCTTCTCATCTCATCCATTCATTTGATGCTTTGAAATCTTATCTAATTAAGAAAGGGTGGGATAATATTTGGTGTGACAAAAAATTATTAGGCATGAAAGAATTGTTGCATGAAAGAGGGGACAGCTCTTTTAAGATGTCTATTTTTCCTTGTGCCATCTATCTTTCTTTCTTACATCCCAATGCCTTCCTTCCTTCATCTTCCACATCAAGATCTGATAGAGATCAGATCTAAGAAGAGAAAAGAGAGAGAAGAAGAGAAGAAGAAGGATTTTTCTTCTCTTCATAGTGATCTGGTTCAGATCCCATCGGATCTGCGCGAAAGAGTTCGCGCAACGATCTCCTTCTTCAAGATCTAGAAGAAGAGATCTAGATTCAAAGATGAGGAGTGAGATCTGTAAGATACTAACATATCGATGATCTCAGTGCTTTGATCAGACAGTTCTGTGTGGATTCCAGCAAAGGTCGGGCACGTGCGTGGCTACGATCAGAATTCGGGACATCCACAGGATCCGAGGTATGGAGATCTGATCTCCGATTTATGTTTCTAACGATTTATTTTTCTTTTTTAGATTTCAGATTATGATTGATTATTTGTATCAAGATCCTAACTATAGTTTTCATATTAGATCTGATATGTGTTTAAATTAAAATATTTTAATATATTTATTTTCACTACGTAGATGTCTAAAAAAAATTTTGAACTACACGTATGAAACCGTAGCGATTTTCTAACAGTATGCGATGTCTGTCACTTGCTCAATTCAGGGTATGACAAATTAAGTTATATCAGAGCCTAAGTTTAAGATCATTAGGGATTAATGTAATAAGATCATGATAATAAGAGTAATATATTTTAGGATTTTTAGAACTCATCAGAAAGATTGAGAGTCGGGTAGAACTACACTATGAGTTATCTTAATTGTGAGTTATCTTAATTGAATCTTATTTGTGATGATTATTTTATTTTCATGAAATTAGAATGCCACCTCACCATACTTATAGCCAAAGTGTAATGAGCAGCTTGAGAATTCTCAGAGTAGGTAAATTTGTGCTTAAGGTTCTAATTTGTTAGATTTGGATTCAAATTAAGTGTAAGAGGATTTGCTATGGAACACTATTATGCATTATGATTATTTATTTATTTATTATTGAAGTAAATTTGGATGTTCAATTTGATATTGGGTATACCTTGATATCACCTCAAGCTTGAAGTTAATTATTTTATGATAGTTTAGGATTCATTCATAAGAAGTTATTTAAAGTTTGGGAGTACAAATTGATCAAGAGATTTTCTATCATTGTTGTTAAGATTGCTAGTGAAATCCTTTCCTGCTATTTTGGATCAAGATAAAAGATTTTATTTATGTCTATTTGAGATTTTAGGATACATGTAAATTTGCAATTCAAAATTTTGGGTTTATGAATTGATCTGGAGTTTCTTTTTTATTATTATTGAGGTCAGTATTAAAATCTAGTATGGTATAGAAAAACTGATTTAAAAGATTTGTATGATTACAATGAAAAGTATTTGATAGATCACTACAATAAATAAGACTTTAGTGATGGATTTTGTCATCAATGAAGTTTGAAAATCCATCACAAGTAGTTTTGTGATAGATTTTGTGACAAAAAAATCTATCACTAAAACCCTAGTCATAAAAAAATTATGAGGAAAATTTTTGTCACAAAACTTTGTGATGGAAATTTCCATCATAAATTCCGTCACAAATAGTAAATGATATTTAAAATAAAATTCATCATAAATTATGACAGATTTATGATAGATTTGTGATGAAAATTTATGATAGACTTATGACTGATTTGTGGCAAAAATTTATGTTAGATCAGTGATGAAAATTTATGATGGATTGTCTGTCACAATATTCTATCACTGATCCATCACAAATCTATTACAATATTTAGAACAAATCCATCATAAAGTCATCACAAATCTATCACAAAATTTCATCACTGATCCATCACAAATATATCACCATATTCAGAATAAATCTGTCACAAAATTTTATCACAAATCCATCATTGATTGACCATTAAATTTATTTTCTGCAAATAATCCTAAAATATCCAATAAACCACTCAAATATTCGTATACAACTAATTCATTCAGTAATTATTAATTCATAATAAATATAAAACTAACTTACAACAAATATAATGCAAATATTAATTCATAACATCATATTTTTTTCAAAAACTACAAACATTAAGATAAAAATTAAAATATCCCAAAGTAGCAAAGTATTACATTAAATTTTTTTAAAATATCTTATAATAAAATAGTTTAGCATCCAAAAAAAATCACACATCTGAATGGTCATGATCAGGCCAAGAGGCACATGATTGGTTGAATTCTGACATCATAGCACGCATTGCCTTCATCTCTTTCTGCATTATTTTCTTCCATCTCCTGCTGCAACTCCTGACGTACCTCCTGACATATCTCTTCTCGCCATTGGTCACATTATTATATAATCAAGTGTTGAACTTGCTCCTCAATGAAGTGCTGTGTTGAAGAACCAGGATATCCTAATGTTGCTGAATAGAAACTAGCCACATATCTCAATAATAGCTTAGGATCTTCTTTGTTCCCAAACCCATATAATCTTTCCTTTTTTGGGCCTCCAGTTGCTTGGACCCATGCATCTGGATCAAACTCGGATTGAGATGAGGCATCTAAGCCATACTTAGCAGTGAGAGTAGCAAAATATTTTTTTCTAAAATTATTAAAAATGCATTAACTTGATACTCATTGCAATATATTGATAAATAATAAATTTATCATTAAGTAGAATAAGTAAACTTATCGAAACCTTTTTAGACTTGTTGTCCACAAAGTCATCCGCACTTCCTTTTTGTTTGTGGGTTCACTCAAATACCTCAAGTTGCATTGGGGGCCTACCCAACTCCATAGTCTAAAAATGAGAAATAATAAAATTGCATGACAGTGCATATAAATAAATAAATAATTGAATAATAAATATTCTAAAGTAAAAAAATATAGTTTAATGTATCATTCTTTTTTTTATGCGTAGAAAATATGATAGAACCACCCATATGTTTGGTGATTCTACCACCTTTCTCTGTCATCCGATTCTTACGTGCAGCTTCTGATTTATCCTTCTATTTTGGAGAAATCCATATATCAATCCACTTATTTCAAACATCTAGTGCAATCCAAATAGCTAGGCCCATGACCTGTGGTCTCAAGAATATCCTCTTTGTCTCTAGCCTTCGTTAAGGCATCCTTCCTTGCTTGATTTAACATGTTAGAAAATCAATCTCTTAGAAGTCTACTCTCATACATGCTTAACCTCAGAAGTTTGATTCTCAAGTCATGTGTATTTCTCCTGACAAAACTCAAAAAAATTAGCTTTAAAAAAATACCATGAAAGAAATTAAACAATAACTTTATTCAAATATAAATTGACTAAATAAATCATTATTTCATGAAATTTTAGTAGAACCTCTCCTAAAATATGAACATCCACAAAATTTGAAATCTGCATTACAATTAACATACTATATTCAAATTAATTACTCAAACATAACATAATTCCACTAACCCAAAAATTATACGTTCACATCCTAAAGATTATATATTTCCATCGCATGAATCATCTTTTAAATCAAAATGAAAGACTTCTCCTAATTACATATCATTATTTGGAGATGTTGCCAAATTGCATCAATATTTTTTCATTCTTTTTCTTCTTCTTATTCTTTTTCTTTTTCTTTTGCCGTTGAACTATAAAAAATTATCTGAAATTTATTTCACAAAAGTTCATGAATCTCCATTAGCACCATCATCCATTTTTCCTAAGGTTGTGAGAAGTACTGCTTTATCGTCACAACAATAGCACGAGGAACCGAAGGATCAACAAAGCTGTGAGAAATTGAGTAAATTATAAAATATAGTGTAAAGTATATAAATTTATATCCTAATATAATACATACACATATATATAACCAAATTTTAAAAATATCTTTCATTCATCATTTCTAATGGTTGTCGGTTTGTAGGATCGATAAGTACTTGGGTCTCCTGATTTATGCCTCTCGTCCGAAACACGATCGATGAAACATTATCACCATCAATATGTTTCTCATATTGATTTGAAAAAATGGCTGCCTCTATATATAACCGTATAGATAGTGTCGGTAATGAGTTTAAGGATTTCTCTTCATGTCCTTCTCATGATTCTGAACTTATCATTCTACCTCTTGCTGACTTTTGTTTACTAGCACCACCTCTAACCATTGTGTCTGCAATTCAAAATAAAATTTGTATAATATGTTAGTGCATTTTCATTTTATTTTAAAGTCCAAGATGCTTAATTGTATGCATGAAGAGATAATATTCATAGAAAGACAATAAATTTCTTCATGATAAAATAATCTGACATTAATAAAAAGCAAAGCACTAATTACAATATATAGTAGCCAAATGAGTAAATAAATAAAATATATTCTAGATAAAAAGTCACATATGGACAATGTTACGGATATACAATATAATCATAATCTAAATCTATCCCATGAATACAAAAAAAGCATATACTAGTCAATCATGCATATCATCATCAGTGCTAGAAATTTGACCCTCATCATCATCTTCTTCAAGCTCATCTTCAAGCTCCTCAAATTTTTCTTCTTCCTCTTCCTCCATAGGTTGTGCCAAATTATGCTCTTCCTTTTCATCTACAATATCTACATGACCCCCATCAATGAGAACATTTGGATCATCAAGATCAATTATTGGTATAACTGACTTTGGATTAGACATGTCATCTTCTTGGTAAACTGCTTCAACCATGGGAATCATATCTTCATCTTATATTTCACTTAAAGGAAGATCAACTCTGCTCCTAGCTTTTGTTTTGCACACTGCCCACCAATCTCTTTTTTCTCTATTTCTTGATGGATAAGTCATGTAGTATACTTGTTGAGCTTGTTGAGCCAATACAAATGGCTCATTTGTAGATAGTCTAGATTTATATTTAATTTCAACTAGATTACGATGAGAATGTACTCTTAAATCTTTTTTTGTATCATACCAATCATATTTGAATAAGACAATCTTGTTTCTAATACCAAAATACTCCAACTCTAATATCTCAACCAACATGCCATAGTAGTCATGTTCATAGTTATTATAATAACTTCTTTTCACACAAACACCGCTGTTCATTGTATCTTTTTCTTATTGTTGTTGTATACGAAAGTTAAAGCCATTTGTAAAATACCCTTTGTAGCACTTTACCATAAGTGAAGGGCCTTGCACTATTTGCATGATGCAGCTATCTACTTGGTTCCTTTCTTCTATCACCTATTAATGAAAATAATGATCAGCACATACATTATCACTATACGAGAAGAAAAAAAGTTTGAAAATATTTTGAGCTTACAAACTGTCTCAACCAATTTGTAAACTCATGTCCACATAATCTTTTCACCTTCTCATCACCTATACTTGGATCCAACTGTGTTAGATATTCATCATATCTTTTGTAATTTAATTATAGTTAACTTATTAAGATAAATATATAATCACTTACTCATAATATAAATAAATCTCTAATACTTACCCAATAAATGGCATAATTTTTTGGGTATTTAACAACATATAAATATGTGCAACCTTGTACTCATCATTAGATATCATCATTTGAGAGTTATCAGGACCAAATGGTCGACCAGAATGGCAAAAAATAGAAAAACATCATGTGGATTCTACATCTCCCCCATCATCATTGCATAGGACTTGAGTTAACTTTATTTGGATGCTAGGTTCAAAATAAAATGAGTAGAATGTGAAAATTTCTGTATGATGTATGCCTCACAAATTGAACCCTCAACACAGATTTTATTCTGCACCTTCTTCTTCAAATCATGCATATACCTAATTTATATAGATACCATTAAAAAAATTGGAATATAACAACTTTGCATGCTTAGAGTTAAACTAGAAGTTTATAAAAGTTTGGGAAGCTTATGTCTCAAAAGTATACATCCAACGATATTGCACATGCCCACCAACTTTTACCTCGTAGGCTAGATGAATCGATAAGTGCTCCATAGAATCAAAGAATCCAGAAGAGAATATCATCTCAAGTTTATATAAAGTTTTCATAATGTCCTTCTCAAGTGTCTCCATATGATTTACTCATAGAACTGTTAAGCATATGTCCTTGAAGAAATTGCTAATCTTGGTTCATGCATCCCACATTGGATTGGGCAACATATCACGAAATGCAACTAGGAGTAACCTCTCTATAAACATATGACAGTCATGACTCTTAAAGCCATAATATCGAAGATCTTCTATGTCCATGCATCGAAATATGTTTGAAACATAGCCATCAGGAAGTTTCAGCTCTTTAAGCCAGAGACATGCATCTCTTTGTTATTCCTTGCTTAGTGTGTAAGAAGTTTTAGTTTTTATAATCCGTCCATTTGAATGCATCAATTCTAACTCCGAACGCTTGGAATACTTCCTCAAGTCCTTTCTAGCTTTTAGGTTGTCATTAGTTTTGCCCTTAACATCCATCACTATATAGAAGATATTTTCAAACACATTCTTCTCGATGTGCATTACATCAAGATTATAACGAATCAGATTAGTGTGCCAATAGGACAACTCCCAAAAGATACTTTTCTTCATCCAATTATGTTCTTTACTAAATCCAGCTATCTTTTTGTTGATGCAAGAATCTGCTTATGCCGAAGAAGCTGGAGTCGCGGTCGCCGCTGGGACCTGCAAAAGAAGTCAAAACCGGAGGTGGGGTTGCTCCGGCAAGACCCTCCGATACTCAAGTCAGTTCTCTGCTTCAACAAGAATGGAGTGCTTGAACAGAAATTTTAGCAGAGTTTCTAGGTAAAAATGAGAGCTTATAGAATGATGTATCTGGGGTTCCCCTTTTATAGGCGAAGGGGGCAACAAACTGATAGCGACGTCTGTAACCGTCCGACAGCGGGCCGCCCAGAGTCAGGAGGAGTTTGTTGCGGAGAGTAGTGGGGTGGACCCGTGGCTATCACCGGGGCATGCCGCGTGGAGTCTGCCACGAGGAACGGAGCGGCGTCCGTTGTCGCGACTTGCCAGAGAATGGAAGAATCGCGCGATATCCATCGCAGGGAGTGGAGCAGGATCGTGGCCATTATTACGGCCTGCCAGGGAGTGTGGAACCGTGTGGAATCCGTCGTAGGAGGCGGAGCAGAGTCGTGGAGCGATGGAGGCGCGTGGAATCTGCTGCAGGGAGGTGGAGCAGAGTCGTGGAGTGATGGAGGCGCACGGGATCTGCCGCAGGGAGTGGAGCAGAATCGCGGCTGTTACTGCGATGCGCCAGAGGGTGAAGGTTCGCCGGCTGAAGTCTGGCTGGAGCGTCTGGTGGAGAGAGATAGTTAGCCATCTGTCTGAGAGGAGCTCGAAATTCGGCTTTCGCAGGAGTTCGGATGGAGTCTTCCTTCAGTCACAGTCGGGGGTGAAGTCCGGCTCCCGTAGGGGTCTGGGCGGAGCTCTCCTGCAGCTGGAGATGAGGCCTGACTCCCGTAGGAGCTCGGGCGAGGTCCACCTGCAGTTGAAGTTGGGGATGGAGCCCGGCTCCCATAGGAGTCCGGGCGGAGCTTACTTGCAGTTGGAGTTGTGGGTGGAGTCCGACTCCCATAGGAGTCCGGACGAGGCTTAGCTGCAGTTGAAGTTGGGGACGGAGCCCGGCTCTCGTAGGAGTCCGGGCGGAGCTTACTTGCAGTTGGAGTTGTGGGCGGAGTCCGGCTCCCGTAGGAGTCCGGACGAGGCTTACCTGCAGTTGAAGTTAGGGACGGAGCCCAGCTCCCGTAGGTGTCCGGGCGGAGCTTACTTGCAGTTGGAGTTGTGGGCGGAGTCCGGCTCCCATAGGAGTCCGGACGAGGCTTACCTGTAGTTGAAGTTGGGGACGGAGCTCGACTCCTGTAGGAGTCCGGGCGGAGCTTACTTGCAGTTGGAGTTGTGGGCGGAGTCCGGCTCCCGTGGGAGTCCGGACGAGGCTTACCTGCAGTTGAAGTTGGAGAGGGAGCCCGGCTCCCGTAGGAGTCCGGGCAGCGTCTTCCTGTAATCAGAGTCGTGAGCGGAGTCCGGCTCCTGTAGGAGTCCGGGCGAAGCTTACCAGCAGTTGAAGTTGGGGACGGAGCCCAGCTCCCGTAGGAGTCCGGGCGGAGCTTACTTGCAGTTAGAGTTATGGACGGAGCGATGGAAGTTCGCCATCAGCAGTCGAAAGTCGGAGGAGACTTGCAAGGGTCAATCCCATCAAGAATTTCGGCTGAGGGTATTTTATATCCAACACTAGTCCCCCTACTTTCGAGTTTGAATTTTGAATGAAGGAAGTACAGAGAGGTTTGCACAGCCGAAGTTGTCCCCTTGAATCCTGTGCACGACGACCCCCAGATATTTCAGCATTAAATGCGCGCGTGCTGGAGTCTTTTTGAATCGGGGCGATACGAAGGGACCCTTCGAAATTCTCGCTGGTACGCTGGCCTAGGTACGGTGCAGTAATGGCCCTGTCAGCCGTTAGTCGCTTTTAGCCACGTGCCGTGGTGAGTGGGACACGTGTCGATCGCAGGCCGGTCTGGGGGGATTCGCGATCATTATGGTGCCGGATCTCAGGGTCTATTTAAACCCGCCCTTCCGTCTTTAGGGACCCTATTCCGCCTGAGAGTTCTATCGGTATCCGCCCCTTCTTCGAGAGTCCCGATTCTCCTTGGTGTCTTCTTGGGCCATAGGCATCCTTCGAGTCGTCCCTTTCCTCGCCCCTCTGCATCCCTCAGGGCGATCTAGGATAGTCCCAGAACCTCCGTTCTTCTTCTTGCCATTTAGGGGCCTTTTTCTTCGCCATTTTCTTCTGTCGTATTCCTCCGAGTTAGTCTCTTATGACCTCTCATCCTTTGTCCCGTCTGTTTTCTTTGAGATCTTTAGGGTCTTCATTTGAAGTTATTTGAAATGTCTTCCGGCACTTCCGCTTCCAGCAGTTCTGGGAGTTCTTCCGCCTCAACCCCCCAGGTCCTCCATTCTGTAGATGAACCCACATCTAGGGCTGGGCTTCACCGATTTTTGCGTCGGGTGCCATTCCATGCTCCCTGACTCTGGATGAACTCCTTCTGATAAGGGTTCAGTATGGAGTTCCTTCGGAGTACGATCTGGAGCTGCCTGGCCCCTCCGACCGGGCTAGCACTCCCCCACCTGATCATTTTTGCCTGTATCAGGAGGCGTTCCGTGCCGGGCTTCGGCTTCCGCTTCCGTCCTTTGTTGTCGCCCTCTTCCGCTTCTTAGATATCTCTTTGGCTTCGGTTGCTCCGAATTCTTTTAGGTTTTTGATAGGGTTTCTTTTCTTTTGCCACGTAGTCGAGGTCCAACCGTCCCTCTCTCTGTTTAGGCATTTCTATACCTTCAAGCGTCATCCTTCGGCGAAGGACTGGTGGTATTTCTCCCTTCAGTTTGGCAAGAAGGGGTTGCTGAAAGGTGCCCCCTCTTCAATCACAATTGGAAGGAGAAATACCTCTTCATCCACTGCCCGACCCTGAGGCTGGGCCTGCCCCCTTGGGGCTCTCTGAGGGACTCTGTCCGTCGGGCCCCTAGCCTGGGGGAGGACGACCTCCAGCTGCCCGAAAGCTTCTTGACTACTCCGCTCCTTCCCTTCCCAACCTTCTGAGGGAGCAATTTTTGTTCAACATCAGCCTGAGCCCCCAGGACCCTGCGAGTACTCCATCTTTTCCTTTCTCTTCTTTTCTTCCGTCCTTCTTCTTTTTCTTTATTTTTCTTCTCTTTTCTCTTTTCTTTTTTTCTTCTTCTTTCTTTTCTTTTCTTTTCTTTTCTTTTCTTTTTTTTGCGTGCTACCCCTTCCTTTTTCATCCCATTATCGATTTCTGATTTTTGATTGATTGATTTTTTTTTTCTGACGTCGTCCGTAGGTTACCGGTGATTGTCACGCCGGCTCGCCTCTTTTACTCATGTGTCACATTGTCGTTTGCCGAGCTTCTTTTCGGCCTTTGTGTCGTTCGGAGGTACCCAATTGTCAACGTATCGACCCATCCTTTTTGTTCGTGGCCGCAGATTCGTCTGGGGCCGCTCGGATTCGGTGTCACTATTAGGGCTCGAGCTCGGAGGTCTGAACTTCCGTCACCTGAGGGAGTTGTCTTATCTTGGGCTCACGTTGAATGCTTCCTCGAAAGCTGGGGTTCTTGATGAGAATCCCAATTCTTGCTGAGACGGGGTTCTCTGCATCTTTGACGCTGTTTGTTTTTCATTTGTCGCTGACGTGGTCCATCGCCTTTCTTTTTTTTTTCATTTGGAATTTTTCTTCCGCTCTTGGTGGGGCTACGGGAGTTCGGCTCCCGCAAGCGAAGTCGGAGCGAAGTCTGGCTCCCGTGGGGGTCCGAACGGAGTTTACCTGCGATTGAAGTTAGAGGCGAGATCTGGCTCCTGTAGGAGTCCGATCGAAGTCCACCTGCAATCAAGGTCAGGGATGAAGCCCAGCTCCCGTAGGAGTCCGGACGGAGTTTACCGGTGGCCGAAGTTGGGGACGAAGTCTGGCTCCCGTAGGAGTCCGGACGGAGTTTACCGGCGGCTGAAGCTGGGGTCGAAGTCCGGCTCCCGTAGGAGTCCGGGCAGAGTTTACCGACGCCGAAGCTAGGGTCGAAGTCCGGCTCCCGTAGGAGTCCGGGCGGAGTTTTTCGACGACCGAAGCTGGGGTCGAAGTCCGGCTCCCGTAGGAGTTCAGGCAGAATTTTATTGCATATGAGTGTTGCAGGGCCTCTCCCCCCATCCTATCTAAAGGGAACCGGGCCTTCGACTTTGCTCAAGTTAGGGCGAGGTTCTCCTCCTGTCCCTAACAGGGCCGTGGGGGCACATAAGGGTCATTGCAAGGGCCTCTCCCTCCATCTGGTCTGGAAGGAATGGGCCTTCGACTTTGCTCATGTCAGGATGAGGTTCTCCTCCTGTTCCCAACATGGCTGTGGGGGCACATTGGGGCGTTGTAAGGCCTCTCCCCCCATGCAGTCTAAAAGAATCGGGCCTTTGACTTTGCTCATGTTAGGACGAGGTTCTCCTCCTGTTCCTAACATGGCTGTGGGGGCACATTAGGATGTTGTAAGGCCTCTCCCCCCATCTGATCTAAAAGAATCGGGCCTTTGACTTTGCTCATGTTAGGACGAGGTTCTCCTCCTGTTCTAACATGGCTGTGGGGGCACATTAGGGCATTGTAAGGCCTCTCCCCCGATCCGATCTAAAAGAACCGGGCTTTTGACTTTGCTCATGTTAGGATAAGGTTCTCCTCCTGTTCCTAACATGGCTGTGGGGGCACATTAGGGCGTTGTAAGGCCTCTCCCCCCATCCGGTCTAAAAGAACTGGGCCTTTGATTTGCTCATGTTAGGATGAGGTTCTCCTCCTGTTCCTAATATGGCTGTGGGGGCACATTAGGCCGTTGTGAGGCCTCTCCCCCCATCCGACCTTAAAATAATCGGACTTTCATTTTATTTATGTTAGGACGATGTTCTCCTCCTGTTCCTAACATGACCTTATTTTAATTGTTTGAAGGGGTTATCCCCAATCGTGACAAGCCCATGTTAAGTCAAAAGAAATTTTAATTTAAAGCAAAGTCGTCAGTAATACATTCACAGGCCTTTCGAGTCCCGTGGTCGTGGAAGGTCTGCTCCCCTTTGAGGTCCTCTGGTGATGGAGTTGATGATCCCGACTGGAGGCTGGTCTCGGGTTGCTCTTCTCTCCTTGGTGGCTCAAGCTGCGGCAGGGCCCTTGGCCGATCTTCCCTACCCTCATGCCGGCGCCGAATGAACCTATCGAGTCGGCCTCGCCGAATGAGCTCCTCGATCTCATCTCGGAGCTGGATGCATTCCTCCGTGTCGTGGCTGTGGTCACGATGGTAGAGGCAGAACTTGTTGGGATTGCACTTCTCAGGGTGTGTGCGCATCCTCTCCAGCCTAGGGAGCTGCTCTCTGACCTCCATCAGCACTTGGGCTTTCGATGCGTTGAGGGAGGCATAGTTGTGGAACCTTCCCAGTGGAGAACCCCGTCGAACTCCGTGGTCCAGACTCCTCTGCCTTCATGCCAGGGGAGGAGTATGGACACGCTTGTGCCTGGGAGGAGTTCGAGAACGTGGCCGAGCATCTCTCGGTCCTTTTTTGACCACGGGCTTACTCGAGTCTCCCGCCTGTCGCTCTCTCACGGTCTTCTCATCCTTCATTTTGAAGGCTTCTTTCGCTCGGGCATACCCTTCAACCCGAGCCAACAGATCAGCAAAATCTCTGGGATACTTCTTCTCCAGGGAAAATAAAAGATCATTCTTCTGAAGGCCGCCCTTCAGAGCGGCCATTGCTACCGATTGGTCCAAATTTCGGACCTCCAACGCTGCGACATTGAAACGGTTGATGTAGGCCCGAATGGACTCCCTTCCCTCTGCTTGATATTGATGAGGGACTCCGAACCCTTCCGGGGGCACCGACTGCTGACAAAATGGGCCACGAATTGGTGGCTCATCTGATCGAAGGAAAAGATGGTACCCGGCTTCAGCGTCGAGTATCAGTTTCTCACCGCTCCCTTCAAGGTGGATGGGAAGGCTCGGCATAGAATGGCGTCGGGAGTGCCATGAAGCAGCATCATCGTTCGGAAGGCTTCCAGATGATCAACCGGGTCCGAAGTCCCATCGTAGCTTTCGAACTGGGGGAGTTTGAAGTTTGACGGGATCGGTTCCTGCATGATCATTTGAGAAAAAGGAGGGTCAGTGCAAATATCCTCACCATAAGCAGGGAGAGCGTGGCGAAGTTCTTCGATCCGCCGGTTAATCTCTTGGAGTCTCCGATCCAGGAAATCCTCTCGACTTCGGGTCTCGAGGGTCCTCTGGCAGAATGGAGGCAGGGATCTTTCAGGGGTGGAGTCATGATCCGATTGAGGGCTCTCCATCCTCGGGTTCGTCTTCCAGGAAAGATGGGACGGCTGGCCCAAGTGGCCCGCCCCACCGCCTGATTCTGATGTTCCGGTGACACTCTTTCCAGGCGCACCGATGCCTGCGGCTGCTGCTGCTGCTACATGGCTTGCACAGCTTCAGTGAGGCCTCTGACATGCTGCGCTAGCAGATCAAATTGCTCTGCGCCGACCGCCGTCGCTGGAGGAGGAGGAGGAGGTTGGGAAACTGGAGGTGAGGCCGGAGCCTGAGATCTGACCGCAGAGGCCGTGGATCGTCGCGTGGACGCCTTGCGGGGAGGCATCGAGCAAAGACCAAGTGGAGGAAGAAGGAGAGGATGTCGGAAAAGATGCCCGGGGGCGGTCCCGTTGAGCGCTCCTTTAAGAACAAGGATACTGCGAAGACACAGACCCTTCCTCTAGCGCCAATCCTGTTGATGCAAGAATCCGCTTACGTCAGAGAAGCTGGAGTCGCGGTCGCCGTCGGGACCTGCAAAAGAAGTCAAAACCAGAGGTGGGGTTGCTCCGGCATGACCCTCCGACGCTCAAGTCAGTTCTCTGCTTCATCAAGAATGGAGTGCTCGAACGAAAATTTTAGTAGAATTTCTAGGTAAAAATGAGAGCTTATAGAATGACGTATATGGGGTTCCCCTTTTATAAGCGGAGGGGGCAACAAACTGATAGCGACATCTGTAACCGTCCGGCAGTGGGCCGCCCAGAGTCAGGAGGAGTTTGTTGCAGAGAGTAGTGGGGTGGACCCATGGCTATCACCGGGGCGTGTCGCATGGAGTCTGCCACGAGGAACGGAGCGGCGTCCGTTGTCGCGACTTGCCAAAGAATGGAAGAATCGCGCGGTATCCGTCGCAGGGAGTGGAGCAGGACCGTGGCCATTATTACGGCCTACCAAAGAGTGATGGAGCCGCGTGGAATCCGTCGCAGGAGGCAGAGCAGAGTCATGGAGCGATGGAGGCATGTGGAATCTACTGCAGGGAGGTGGAGCAGAGTCGTGGAGTGATGGAGGCGCACGGGATCTGCCGCAGGGAGTGGAGCAGAATCGCGGCTGTTACTGCGGCACGCCAGAGGGTGAAGGTTCGCCGGCTGAAGTCCGATCGGAGCATCTGGCGGAGAGAGGTAGTTAGCCATCTGTCTAGAGGAGCTCGGAATCCAGCTTTCGCAGGAGTTCGGATGGAGTCTTCCTTCAGTCATAGCCGGGGTGGAGTCTGGCTCCTGTAGGGGTCTGGGCGGAGCTCTCCCGTAGCTGGAGATGAGGCATGGCTCCCGTAGGAGCTCGGGCGAGGTCCACCTGTAGTTAAAGTTGGGGACGGAGCCCGGCTTCCGTAGGAGTCCGGGCGGAACTTACATGCAGTTGGAGTTGTGGGCGGAGTCCGGCTCCCGTAGGAGTCCAGATGAGGCTTACCTGCAGTTGAAGTTGGGGAAGGAGCCCGGCTCCCGTAGGAGTCCGGGCGGAGCTTACTTGCAGTTGGAGTTGTGGCGGAGTCCGGCTCCCGTAGGAGTCCGGACGAGGCTTACCTGCAGTTGAAGTTGGGGACGGAGCCCGGCTCCCGTAGGAGTCCGGGCGGAGCTTACTTGCAGTTGGAGTTGTGGGCGGAGTCCGACTCCCATAGGAGTCCGGACGAGGCTTACCTGCAGTTGAAGTTGGGGACGGAGCCTGGCTCCCGTAGGAGTCCGGGCGGCGTCTTCCTGTAATCGGAGTCGTGAGCGGAGTCCGGCTCCCGTAGGAGTCCGGGCGAAGCTTACCAGCAGTTGAAGTTGGGGACGGAGCCCGGCTCCCATAGGAGTCCGGGCGGAGCTTACTTGCAGTTGGAGTTGTGGACGGAGCGATGGGAGTTTGCCATCAGCAGTCGAAAGTCGGAGGAGACTTGCAAGGGTCAATCCCGTCAAGAACTTCAGCTGAGGGTATTTTATACCCAACACTTTTGATTGCTACATTTTGTTCTAAATATGATATCAAGTAGGGCAGACACTCGAGTCAATATTTCATCACCAAACAATCGAGGAGGCGGCAAATCCTTCACAATGACTCTTTTTTTGAATTTATCCCTTTATTGTCTATAGGGATGGTTTTTAGGCAAGAACTGACGGTGATAATCAAAATATGATGTCTTCTTTCCACTCTCGAGTACACAAGACTTAGTATGCTCCATACAATAAGGATAAACTAACCTCCCATGAGCACTCCATCCAAATAACATAGCATAAGCCGAAAAATTACTAATTATCCACATAAGTGCCACTCTCATTTGGAAGTTTTATTTTCTAGATGCATCATAAGTATTAGCCCCAATACTCCATAACATTTTCAACTCATTTATTAAGGCCCTTAAGAACACATTTAGGTGCTTGCCTGGATTTTTTGGGCATAAAATGACCATAGTTAAGAACATGTATGGATTTTTCATGCACATCACAAAAAGCAAATTATATACGGTAATAATTATTGGCCAATATGAGTAAAGCGTACCAAATTGCCCAAAAAGATTGAATCCATCTGTGCATAAACCAATTCGTACATTTCGTGGATCTGCTGTAAATGATGGGTGAATGTAATTGAAGTGCTTTTATGCCTCACCATCAGTAGGATGCGCCATATATCCATTTTTACAACGATTAGAAGCATGCCATATTATGTGGTTGGAAGTTTTTTGTGACATATAAAGCCATTGAAGTCTCGGCATCAATGGTAAATAACGCAATATCTTATAAGGTATATCTTTCTACCTACGAGAACTTGATGTTCTTAATTTATATCGAGGATGACCACATACAAAGCATGACATCTTCTTCACATTTTCTTTATAGTACAACATACAACTGTTAACACAAATATCTATCTTCTCATAACCAAGCTCAAGTTTCGTCACCATGTTTTTTGTCCTATAAAAATTGCTTACCAATTTCTCATCTTCCGGCAACATATTCTTCACTATAGTAAGAATACGATCATAGTAACTCTCGCTCATATTAAACTCCGATTGAAATTTAATAACTGTGATACAACTGATAATTTTATGTGCTTTTTGCAACTCTCCCACAATGGCTCATCAGCATCATTTAGTAAATCATAGAATTTTGCAGTCTTTGCATTCGACTGTTCATATTCAAAGCTCCTTTCATTAAACCCACCACTATGCCAATTAGACTCAGGGCCTAATGCATCCATCACCATGCTTCTATATGAATTTGCATTGTCCATTAGAAGAATATCATTATTTCTACTTAATGATTGCCCTATATAATATTTTATATAAGCATCCCACGTGGTGTATCTCCCTATGAATCTTTTACTATATAGATGGACAATAACATCATCCCGATTATGGAAGAGTAAATTTATACACCTTGAGTATGGATACCTAATTTTATCTCTATAGGTAAATCCAGATTGTGAAAATGCAAAATCAAGAAATTACTTTATTCGACTTTAAATTCATCACTAACATATCCATCATTATTGAATCGACGATACATCCAACTACGATCAATAGACATGATTTTTACATTGAAATAAATCTACATTAACACATTATAATTAATATCATTAGTATTTATTTATATAACTAGTTGGAACCTCATACGATCTATGGGATGGAACCTTCGAAAATCAAAAAGTGCTATAAGCGATGAAATCATGTCCATTCATTAAATAGCACTCATATATTCAACAAATTCAATTCCTCTTGTAACTCTTTTAATATGTTAATGGGAAATGTCTTGCTTCATTTTATCTCAAAAAATTTTTAAAAAAAATCTCTTGCAACCCCTACGTGTGGTCTTGGCCTACCTACATTTATGCTTTGAAGATTAAAGCAACTAAACTTTTGTAAGCAGAAAAAGTCTCCATCGAAGCCCATAGCCCTGTTTAAATTGGAAGGCATCCAAGCATCCCAAGGTCATCGTTACAGCGCAATTCAACTCAAAATAGAAAGGGACTTCTTTTCTACCTTCTTTTCGGCCCTCGCTTCCCACCTTCTCCCACTGAGGCCATCCCAAAGGTGGATGCACCAGCCGGTCTTAGGAACATTTCCGGTCATGATCCATGGATTCGTTAATGCCGCTCCCTTTCCCATGAGGCTGGGCAGCGACCTTGTTGCCCCAGTGGGACGCTTTCTCTGGAGAGGTGATCGAGCACACTGCGGTTGGGGTTAGGGGTGACGGCGGCACACAGATGTTCCCGAGATTCGCATAGAGTATGACATTTCTCGAGGAGGCACAGACGGGGGCGCTGCTACCCTCGCCGCTGTGGTGGTCGTGGATCATGCTGTCGAGCTTGGTAGACAGTGGCCGAAGCTTACAGGGGCTGCGAGCGCCTTGGTCGAGCTGGGCGGCGGCCTTCCGGCGAGCATCTGATGATGATGATGGTGATCATGGGGAGGGTCGGGCAGATCGGAGGGCGCCGGACGCTGGTGTTTGGAATTGGAGCGCTTGAGCTTAGAGGGGTTCGCCACCGAGGGGGCTGGTTCTGGGTGGATGACGAAGCATTGCGCCACGGAAAAACCGTCGTCGTAAAGCACCAGAAGGCCTGCGTTGCCCGCTGGTTTTCCTCCCTCAGGGGCCTCTTCTCTTTTTTTATTTTCTCTTGGGGACACGTGGTGACTCCTTCTTTATTTTTTAAGGACGCGTGGCGAACGGAGGCTTCTCCGTCGAGGAGCCTCCGTTATAATATATATATATATATATATATATATATTAGATTAGATGTATAAAAAAATAAAAAATAAAAAAATTGATGAACACTTAAAATAAATAACACAAATTCATGGGTATAATTAATTTAAAATTGCTGAATAAAAATTTAATAAATTAAATAAAAATAAAAATAGATGCATGCTGCCGCCTCTTTCGCTGCACCTCCCATGCCGTAGCCCACCCCCAGCCCGCTGCCATCCTCCCTCAACCAGCCGCCTTGCCCTTCACATGCCGCCGTCCTCCCCATCTTCCTTCCTCCCCCTCTTCCGCCTCCTTCTTTCCCTCCACGCCGCCGACGGCCCCCCCACCCCCCCTCACCCATCAACAGCATTCCATCCGCTTCCAATCTTCCTCACCACAAATCGTTTCCAGAAAGAATAAAATGAAAAGGGAACGAGGGGATGGGAGTGGAAATGATTTACCTTTTGATTCCTTCCGTCTTCCTTCGTTTTGGTTGATTTTTCCTTTTTTTTTTTTCCCCAATTTTTCTTCAGTTTTTCCGTCGTCACGGTCTCAGTCGGGCGGAAGGGTTTGAGCGGCTGGAAGATGAAACGAATAGGGACCAATTAGATTAGGGCGTTGTTACGTATATGTGTACAACATTTGTAGTACCTAATCAACACCAAGAAATTTCTATCTCGTTGGTGAAGCTGGTTGTTAGATCAGCTTGTGGTTACGGGATCAAATCTTTCGACTGTCTGAATTTTTATACATTTTTATAAAAATTGATTATATATATTGATTATAAAAATTTATTATAAAATATCAAATCCAAACATATTTTTATTTTAAATTCTAAACTCTTTCCAAATCAATTATATATATATATATATATATATATATATATATATATATATATATATATATAAATTAAAATTGATTATATATATTATAAAAATTTATAAAAATTGATTATATATATATTGATTATAAAAGTTTATTATAAAATTTTAAATCTAAAAATATTTTTATTTTAAAATTTAAATTCTTTCCAAATCTTATAGGTACTCTTAACAAGCTAGAAATAGTATTGAGCATAGATTGGATAGACTGATATCTATGTTTATCTTATAATTAATTAAAAATTTTATATCCATACATATCTAATATCTATCTTGGATCGGATCAAATTGGACAGTCTTAGATCGAATCGAGTTGGATCGATTGAATTGGATCGGATTGAGTCGAGTCAGATCAAATCGGATCAACATGATAAGAGGGGTTGGGTCAGATTAGATCGAATTATATTAAGTTGATTCTATAATAATTTTTTTATTTTTTATAAAATTATTAAAATATATAATTGGATTTGAGTTGTGAGTACTTAAGAGGCAAATTCTAAATCATAAGCATAAATTTTAAATCTATCCCAAATCGAAGTGAGTTTTAATTTTAAATTTTAAAAAAATATAAAGATACACTGGCTTTTCTTGATATAAATGGTTTTACAATTTTAATATGACTTCAACATAAATAATTGTGTCTTATTAGTTAAGATAGTGATTAGGCCATTCAAAAATTTGAGATTCAAATCCTTGTACTATCCTACTATTTTTAAATTTTTATAAAAATAAATTTTATATATACTTATTTATTATAAAATTTAATAAATTATAAAAATATTTAAAATTTAATAAAATTTTATTATATATTCTAGGTATATATTTTTAATAAATTTATTATGCATATAAATCTATAAAATTAAATTTTGATAGGAGGTATCCATTAGATAAATCCTAAATCCAAATAGATTTTAATTTTTAAATTAATTTCAAACTCTTCTCAAATCTTATAGGATAATGCTAAATGAGTTTCAGGGATAGTGAATATGGGTCGAGTTGATCAATATCTATATCTATCCTGCAAATAATCAAAAATTTTATATCCATATCTATCCAGTATCTATTTCAAATCGGATCAGATTTGATTGAATCAGATCGATTAGATAAGAGGAGTTGGATTAGATCAGATTGGATCGAATTGAATCAAGTATAATTCATGATCAAAATTTTTATAAAAATTAATAATATATATTGTTGGGTATAAAATACCCCCAACCGAAGTTCATGTCGGGAGTGACCCTCCAGAGATTCTACCGATGCCCGACCTTCGGCGACATCTTTCCGAACCTCCCCAGCGGCCGAGCCTCCACAATGTTTTCGAGTTCTGCCGACGGATAAACCTCCACCAGTGTTGACCGGATTCTCCACGACGAACGGACTCCCTCCAGGTGTCTACGGTGGTCGACCAGCTTCCAGACTTCATCCAGACTCCTACGGGAGCCGGACTTCGTCCTCGACTTTGGCTGCAGGAAGATTTCATCTGGACTCCTACGGGAGCCGGACTTCATCCCCGACTCCAGCTGTAGGAAGACTTCATCCGGACTCCTACGGGAGCCGGACTTCGTCCTCGACTCTGGCTGCAGGAAGATTTCATCCGGACTCCTATGGGAGCCAGACTTCGTCCCCGACTCCAGCTGCAAAAAGACTTCATCCGGATTCCTACAGGAGCCGGACTTCGTCTCCGACTCCGACTGCAGGAAGACATCATCCAGACTCCTACGGGAGCCAGACTTCTTCCCCGAACTCTGACTGCAGGTAGTCTTCATCCGGACTCCTACGGGAGCCGGACTTCATCCCTGACTTCGGCTGTAGGAAGACTTCATCCGGACTCCTACGGGAGCCGGACTTCATCCCCGACTCCGGCTGCAGGAAGACTTCATCCAGACTCCTATGGGAGTCGGACTTCGTCTCTGACTCCGGCTGCAGAAAGACTTCATTCGGACTCCTACGGGAGCCGTACTTCATCCCCGAGTCCGACCGCAGGAAGACTTCATCCGGACTCCTACGGGAGCCGGACATCATCCCCGACTCTGACTGCAAGAAGACTTCATCCAGACTCCTACGGGAGCCCGACTTCGTCCCAACTCCGACTGCAGGAAGACTTCATCCGGACTCCTACGGGAGCCGAACTTCTGCCCAGAACTCCTGTTGCAGGTAGACCTCATCCGAACTCCTACAAAGGTCGGACTCCAAACTTCTACCGCAAGCGATCTACCCCAAGCTTCTGCTACAAGCGGTCTACTTCAAATTTCTACTACGAGCAGTCCGCACCAGATTTTCACTGTAAGCCTTCACCCGAGCTCCCATTGTGGATACATTCCTTCTGGATCTCCATTGCAGGCAGGCTTCGATCGAGTTCCCTCGACAAATGATCCCCATCCGGGCTTCTACGGAGATCGGACTCCGACCGAACTCCTGTAGTGGATAGACTCTGGACGAACTCCTACGGCACACGGATTCCAGCAGCTGGACCCCTCCAGCGGATGAACCTCTCCAGTGCCATCCGACATCCGCTGCCGGTCGACCCTTTGCTAAACTCTGCGTGAAACCGAACTTCATCTACGGAAAGCCTCTGACTGAGCTCCTACAGCGAATGGCCCTCGCCTGTAGTATTAACGCCCAATAGCACCCAACGGTAGAAGGCTCGCCAGCAACATCTGAGCTCCTCTCAGATGGATAGCTACCTCTTTCCGCCCGGCACCTCAACCGAGCTTCGGCCAACAGGCCTCCACTCCCTGGCAGGCCACATTAATGGCCACGACTCTGCTCCACTTCTTGCGATGGATACCGTGTGGCTCCACCACTCCCTGGCATGCCACAGTAATGGCCACGACTTTGCTCCACTTCCTACGACGGATTCTGCGTGGCTCCTCCACTCTCTGGCAAGTCGCGATAATGGACGCCGCTCCACTCCCCGCAACAGGCTCCACGTGGCAGGCCACAGTAATGGCCACGATTTCACTCCATTACTCTTCATAACAAACTCCTCCTGGCATTGAGCGGCCCACTGCTAGACGGTTACAAATATCGCTATCAGTCTGTTGCACCCTCCGCCTATAAAAGGGGGACCCCAGATACGTTATTTTCTAAGCTCTAATTTCTATCTCAAAACTCTGCTAAAATTTCCGTTCGAGCACTCCATTCTTGTTGAGGCAGAGAACTGACTTGAGCGTGGAGGGTCTTGCCGGAGCACCCCCAACTCTGGTTTAGACTTCCTTTGCAGGTCCCGACGGTGACCGCGGCTCCCTCGACTCCAGCTTCTCCGACGCTGGTGGATTTTTGCATCAACAGGATTGGCGCTAGAGGAAGGGGTTTGTGTCTTCGCAGTATCCTTTTCTTAAAGGAGCACTCAATGGGACCACCTCCGATCATCTTTTCCGACATCCTCTCCTCCTTCCCCCACTAGATCTTCATCCGATGCCTCCCCGCAAAGCATCCACTCGGTGATCCACAGCCTCCGCAGCCAGATCTCAGGCTCCAGCCTCACCTCCAATTTCTCAGGCTCCTCCTCCTCCAGCGACAGCGGTCGACATGGAGCAGTCCGATGATCGGCCCCCAACCGATTTCACCAACACCATCTTGGGAGAATCCCGGCAGGGAACAACCGATGTATTGGCCGGACCTCCCAAGCGACAAAGGATTGGGGAATCCATAAACTTTACTGAAGAAGACACTCAGGGAGTTCAATTCCCTCACAATGATGCGGTTGTAGTTTCTTTAAATATAGCCAATTACGACGTGCGCCGCATTCTTGTCGACAATGGAAGTTCGGCCGACATTTTGTTCTACGATGTCTTCTCAAAAATATCCATCCTTGACGGTCATTTGGGACCGATTAGCTCCCCTCTGATAGGGTTTATCGGCAATGCTATCCCGATGGAGGGGGTAATAACTTTGGCTGTAACTGCGGGTCGATATCCAAGACAATCCCAGACTTTGATGGATTTTCTGGTGGTGAAGGCGCCGTCAGCCTACAATGCAATTCTTGGCCGACTTGGCCTTAACGCTCTCCGGGCTGTGGTGTCAACCTATCATCTGAAATTAAAATTTCTACTAACCAGGGGGTCGGAGAAGTCAAGGGAGACCAGGCCCTGGCTAGACACTGCTACAACATAGCTTTGCAAAGAAGTGACCAATCTGACCTCTGTCCAGTTGATGGATTGGACACCCGCGACGATCTCACTGAGGAAAGGGGCGGCCCAATCGAAGATCTGGTTTTGATCCCTTTGAATGATGGGAATACGGAGCATGTGGTGAAGATCGGCTCCAACCTGGGGGAAGAGGTGCAGACGCAGCTCACTGATTTCCTACGAAAGAATGCGGATATTTTCGCTTGGGTTCCAGCAGACATGCCGGGGATTGACGCAGAAGTCATGGAACATCGTCTGGCTGTCGATCCAAAGCATCGATCGACGAAAAAAACAATCCGAGGTCATGAAGTCTTTAAACTCCTGTGTTGTAATGAAGTCTTTAGGACTATTATTAATCGACAAAGGAGGATTTGTCGTTAAGTCCTTAAAAATGTTCACGACCAAACGATATGCTATTGCTAGGATGATAGCAATATTAAGTGTAGGTCGTTGTGTGCCATATGAGTTGGTTGTCCTCTTAACCAAAGAGTGTGGAGATACTGTTATGACACGTAGATAAATATAGGAGTACATTCACATTAAATATGACCATGTGCCGAACATGTTGCTGTCAAGACTAGCTCGTGAAGGGTATGGGTATAAGTGTCCCTCCGATTTGAGACCACCATGATGACTTGTAAGCAACTCACTATATTTTAGAATCAGACCATCTGAGTTTTTAATTCAGTGATGAAAGATTACTGGGTGCAGTCAAGTACTTTTCAAGTCAGTGTATGTGTCAAGATAGAATTGATCCCTCTAAATTGGTAGGAGATATGCATCAGTGTATTTTAATTTAGCAAATCCTTGATCAGAGTAATTCATGAGATGGATTTGAAAGATTGAAATATAATGTGATCAACTTAATTAGGGTTGACAGTTAAACGCTAGGTCACCTTGAGCATTTGGGTCAAAGGGATGAATTATACGGTAACCATACGCCAATAAGTTCTAGAAAGTTGATTTACAATACTTCATCCTATCCGATCATCGGGTCATCATTGCTAGATAGTTACATCAATTGGTATAGAAAGTTATTTCTATGCTACCGCTTAAGTTCAGATCTATGGGGTTACACGCATTAGATGATTTGATCAGATCTGATGGCTGAAAGAGTCCAATTGGATTGTGACTCTGGTGAAGAGTCCTACTTAGACTAGAACTTTGTGGGACTGGGACTCTACTATTTATAAAAAATTAATTAGTAATTAGATTACTCATAGACTCAATTTGATTGAATTAAGAGCTTTGAAACAAGTCTAACTGAATTAGATTCAGTTCGACTCAGATTGGGATTGATATGATCAAATCCGATTATAAGAAAAATTTGATCCTGATTCGATCAGGGTTTAGACTCAGCTAATTTCTAATTGAGTTAGGAATTTGATGAGATATTTAGATTTTTAATTAGATTAGGTTCATTTCTATCAGTAGTTTCAATCCAAATTTGATTTGGATTAAAATTGAATTAGAAATAAAGAGTCCAAGTTAGACTAAGACTTTATCCTTATCTTTTACGCCACATCTAGATCAATGCCAATTTCTCTATGCCTAGTTGGATTTGGATTGTGATTTCTTGCATCATGAGAGAGGATCCAATAAGGGTGGGCGGCAAAAGCTGATGAGTCATAATATTATCTCTTATCTTATTCGAATACGATCTGAATTAGAGATAAGATGCAGACTAGAAAAGATATTTTTGATATATAGTATATTGTTGGTACCATATTATTTTTTTTTTATTTTTTTTTGAGAAATTCTTTGGCATGTGAGACTTTAGATTCCTTCTCCACATCTTAAATATTTTTATAAAATTTTTTGGGATGCCAAAAGGAGATTTTGGCATTGATTTATGGCACCCTTCCTTGGAAAGCCCTAATTCCTAGTCTATAAAAATGGTCCCATCTCTTGGACATCCAATAATCAATTTCCTTACTGATTTTTTATTTTTAGAGCCTCTTCTCCTCCTTCTCTCTTCCTTCTCCAGATCTTCTATCACTTTGGAGTATCCAAGGTGTTTGTAGAAGAAGGAAGAGATCAGCTATCGAAGTTGTTCGCAGACTAGCATCTCTGAGCCCTTGATCTGCGCCAATCTTCGCGTGAATTTTTTTATAGAGGCCAGATGACTTTGTGTGGCTATGAGCAATCTAAGGAACACCTCTTTAATCATTGGACAAGAAGAGATCAAGATCAAAATTTATTTGGTAATGATCTCTAACTTGTTTTGATTCCTATAATAGATCTAATAGTTAGATCTAGAATTTCAGCATCGATGAGATCAATATGATTTTTTATTTTTAGATCTAAAATATATATTTTGTTGGAAATTATATTCTAAAACCAATCATTTGACGATTAAGTTCATCCTTGTATATAAATTATTATTTAATGAATAAAAGTTATTCTTGTATTTTTCATCACAAAGTAATATCTTCCTTGAACTCTTGTACTGTGATAAAGTTCCTAGAACTATGCTAGTGTACGATAAAGAGAGGATTCATCGTATAGTTTTTAAACATGTTCGTGATCAAATGATACGTCATTATGGGATGATGATATTTATCGAGTAGAGGTTGTTGTGTGCCATATGGGTTGGTTGTCCTCTTAACCAATGACACTGGTATGGCATATAGGTGAGATGTAGGGGTACATCATTACTGAACAAGTGACTCACCTGCTGAGCATTCTGCTATCAAGAGCTACTCATGAAACATATGGGTATAAGTGTCCTTCAGACTTGAGATCACTATAGTGACTTGCAAGCAACTCACTATGCTTTGGTATCGGACTATCTAGATTTCTAATGCAGTGACAGAAGGCTACTGGGTATAGTCAAGTACTTGCAAAGTTTATGTGTGGATTAAGATGGGATTGACCCCTCTGATTATTAGAGTTGATGTATCATTGTATTTCAATTTAGCAAAATCTTAATCAGAGTAATCCATGAGATGGATTTGAAAGGTTGAAATACAATGTGGATGAAGCAATCTCGATTGATAGTTAACCTGAGACCATCCTAGAATATTCAAGATCAAAAAGATGAATTATGCAATAACCATGTGTATGAGTTTTGAAATATTTCTTTACGATAATTTGACCTATCTAGACGTCGGAAACCATTTCTAGATGGTATTTTGATGAGTATAGGAATTGGTTCCTGTGCTATCGACTTAGTGTTTGAACCTATAGAGTCACGCATACAAGTCAAACAAAGTAGGAAGAAATTGACCTATGTTTATATGTCCAATTTGAAAGTACTAGACTTAATTGAATATATAAGCTAACTTGATTGAGAATTTAATTATGGATCAAACGGGATTGAAAAGTTGACTATGTCCAGCTAGCACTACACATGAGGTTCAGATTCGATCCCGAGGATGAACAGTTTTTGATCTATGTTCCATGGAGCATATGAAAGATTAGATTTAAGTGCTAATTAATTTTAGATTAGATCTGAATTAATTAGACTTAAATAGATCCAAAATTTAAGTTAGACTTGGTACAAAAGTCTTAATGAGTTTGGGATTGACAGCCTTCCGAAATTATTTCAAACCAACTTCGAATTGGATTCGAATTGGATCTGTTTTGGATGAGATATGAGTATTCCCACTTGCACTGAGAATATCCCCTATTGAAGGATGACCAAAACCTGATTTGGTGATTATTTGGGGTGTCCTAAGTGGGTGTGGGAGTGGATGCAAAGTGGAGTCATAAGTGATGGCAATTCTATCTCATGTAGGAATATTTCTTTCATAGTATTAGATCAATTCAAATCAGATTTGAGTTAGGAGTCCTACTCTCATTGGATCATGAGAATCATTTATAAATAGAGAGGGTCTCTATCTATGGATGTATAAAAAATAGAAAACAAATCAGATTGAGAGAAGAGAGAAAGAGAGAGAGAGGTGTGAGAAGAGAGAGAGGTCCTTTCCTCCCTTTGGCCTCTCCCTTTGTTGCCGCCTCTCTTCCTTTGGACATGGGGTCTTTTTGGGTATCCCACCTGTTGAAAAATATATCCCAAAACCAATCATTAGATGATTATGCTCATCTTGTAAACTATATATGAATTTTTATTAATAAAAGTTATTTGATATTTTCATTACAAATTGACCATCTTTGAACTCTTGTATTGTAATGAAATTCTTAAGACTATATATATTAATCGATAAAGGAGGATTTATCATTAAGTCCTTAAAATTATTCGCGACCAAATGATATGTTATTACTAGGACGATAGCGATATCAAGTGTAGGTCGTTGTACGGCATATGAGTTAGTTGTCCTCTTAATCAAGGAGTGTGGAGACACTATTATAGCATGTAGATGGAATGTAGGAGTACATTCACATCGAACGTGATCATGTGTCGAGTGCTCTGCTGTCAAGGATAGCTTGTGAAAGGTATAGGTATAAGTGTCCCTCCGATATGAGACCACCACGGTGACTTGTAAGCAACTCACTGTACTTTAGTACCAGACTATCTGAGTTTCTAACTTAGTAATGGAAGGATACTAGGTGTAGTCAAGTACTTATCAAGTCGGTGTGTGAGTTAAGTGTTAGATGTGTGCCTTAGATGTCAGATTGGCTGACACATTCCTATACAAATCTAAGGGCAAATTTGTAATTTTGACTATAAATCAATAAATGGATTATTCTTCTATCACATTGTGTACATTGTGTCTGTGATACATCCTTTGAGTTAGTAGGAATGTTAATTCATATTTTCAAGAGTTGAAAATTTAAGCATGAATTTACATAACTAACTCATAAATAGCTCCTGACCATAGGATCATCACAAGGATGGTGATCGATCTGGAAGGTTGGTGTATGATCACTTCTTTAGGATAGATGTGTCTTGAGTCTACGATGTGGAGACATCGAAGTGAGAGTACAGGTATTCATTGAGAACGAGAGTACTGAGCATGACCACCTCGAGCAGTCATAAGGAAGTCTACCTTCTCGTCGATGACTAGCTCGATGCTACAGTTGTGTGTCTAGTTCTTTGATCTGAGGTACATCGTCAGTTCATCTTGAGTGTGTTATAGTTTGACTACACCATAACTCGATCTTCTAGCTATTCAGAATCCTGAGGTCTATGTTGGCTGTAGCATATTCATTGTAGGAACTAGATCGCACCAAGATGGGATCTATCAACCTCGGTAGATGAGAGAGTAGTCCTATGGTGATCGAAAGATCGAGTCCTTAAGCCCATGGCCATGGCAAATGAAATAATGAAAAAGAGTTTTTCATTGGAGTTTCACATCGACTCGGATCGATCGATTGATTCATATGACTGATGTTGGGTTTGACGAGTTCATCTTAACCCTAATTTAATCGAGACTCATGATAGAGGAACTCAATCACACAGATAGCTGCACCGAGAGGTTCATCTTCAGTTCTAATGGGTTGCCACCATATACTGCTAGGTGTCACTGATAGATTTTGAGAGCAATTAGAATGATCTTGATGATCGATCATTCTAATTGTATGAATCAGAAGAGTTCTGATCTATCGAAAGGAGTTTCGATGATGTCGATGATGTGATCATGACATATCTCATTACCATACGAAATTGAACCTAACTGGGTCACACTAATAAGGGTTAGGTGAAGGAACCAGATCTAGGGTTTCAGGGTTAGATCTTAAAACTTTTTCAAGATCATACAGCGGAAGACTAAAATAAATCAAAATTTATTTTCTAAAATCAGAGAATTCTTAGATCTAAGATCCTATTACATAATTATTACATAGCATTAAATCAAAAATTAAAAATATATATATAGCATGAACTACATGTTGATCATATCAACATGTTTCTATACTACATCTAATGTATGTATTAAACAATAGATCAGATCTATTACCTTGCAAGCTAGATATTCTAACCTCGCTGATCCAGGCTTGAGGATGATGTTGCAAGCCGCACACGCATCCGACCTCTAGGAGTCGTCCACATGAGCCCACGAATCTCGATCAGAAGTCCTGCTTCAGGAAATCAGCACAGTATGCTAGTACAGCGCTGATCCTTCTTTGATGGTTGATCAGGTACCTCCTTCTTCTTGATTTGGACTCTTCCAAAGAAGAAAGTAGGAGGAGGAGTTTCAGATCTGAGATGCTCTCATAAAACTCAAGATGGAAGAAGGAAAGAGATGAAAACAAACAACCCTAGAAGAAGACCCTCTTCTTCTTCTCATTTCTCTCTCTAGACACCCTATCTTGTGTCTATTATATATCCACGACCCAAAGGTCTTTCTCTCTGATTTTTGGATGGCCCAAAGGTCTCTCAAATATCTATCTTTTTCAAAAATTTCATAAAGAAACTCATTTTATACAGAGAGATATGATAGAGTCCTTGTCTAGGTCAAATACCTAGTCAAGGCTTATCCAAACATGGCAAGATAAGGGGCGCCCAACTCTTGAGAACCTCCTCATTATTTTTGTGAATGGATTACCAGCAAAGGGTGCACAATGTGTACCCTAAAATTCATAAAAATTTCAAAAAAAATTTGGATAAATTTAGTGCAAAATTGAAAGAGTTTTGGATTTCTAAAACTCTATCTCATAGAATTTGAAATCCAAACTTATTCCTCTTTGATTTGATCTAAACCACCTTCTATGTAAGAAAGAAGAGAGGAAAACCTTTTGTGAATGTGGGAGAGACCTGGGAGAGGGCTTTTGTGCATAAAATAAGAGGAGATTGGAATTGAATGAGAGAGAGGGCGTGGGGAAGGCTTATGTGGCGCAAGGTGGAATCATAGTCTTACTAGGATTCTATCTTATGACTTATTTTAATTTGGTTTCTCAAACCAAATCAAACCAAAATTAGATCAACCCAATTAAAATAGATCTTAACCCAATTAATAATCTAATTTAATCAGATTAAATTAGATTTAAATCTGATTTAATTTTTTAATCAAATTAGAAACTAGATTGACCCAAGTCCTAGTTGAACTAGGACTAGTTTTTTCTTGCACTTGGCTTATCCAATAAACCAATTGGACTTGATCCAATCAAGTCCAAACTAAATCTAATTAAATCATATTTAATTAGACTTAATCTTAGCCCATTGGCTTAATCAAATTAAGCCAATTAGCAATCGAATTACTAATCGATCCTCCTGCAACACTTGCACTGGGTTAAATGTCAATCGTATTGATCATTTAACCCTAGAACGATTCTTAATCATTGATCAACCATCCGATCGGATCATGAACTCTAATGTGTATGACCTCATAGGTCCGAACCTAAGTCGGTAGCATAAGAATAAATTTTTGTACCAATCGAAGTGACCATCTAGCAATGGTACCCGATGACCGGATAGATCGAATGTGTAGAACAACATCCTTAGAACCCATGCGGATATAGTTTTCATATAATTCATCTCCTTGACCAAAATGATCATAGGACACCCCAGAGTTCCACTGTCAACTCTGATCAGGTTGTCCACATTGTATTTCAAAATATCAAATCTATCTGATGGATTACCCTGGCCAAGGTTTTGCTAAATTGAAATACAGTGACTCATTCTGCTCCAACTCTTAGAGTGGTCAATCCCATCTCGATCACACTCTGACTTCGCAAGTACTTGACTGTGCCCAGAAGCCTTCCATCCCTGAATTAGATATTCAGTTAGTCCAGTACCAAAGCACAGTGAGTTGCTTGCAAGTCACTGAGGTGATCTTAGGTCTAAGGGACACTTATACCTATATCCCATCAGAGATATTCTCGACAGCAGAATACTCTGGAGTTGGTCACGTTCAATGATGATATACTAGTACATCTCACCTGTATGCCATACCAGTGTCTCCACACTCTTTGGTTAAGAGGACAATCAACCCATATGGCCTACAGCGACCTATGCTCGATAGAAGCTGTCGTCCTTATTAACAGCCTATCATTTGGTCGTGAACAGTTTTAAGGACTAATCGATAAATCTTCTCTTTATCGAATCTAAATAGTCCTAAGAACTTCATCATAACAACGGAGTTCATTAGAAGATGAAAGCTTATGATGAAAATGCCAAATATATTTTATTTATTAACAAATCAATTACAATACTTGGTTGCTCAACCGTCAACAGCTTGACGATTGGCTTTTTGGGACACATTTTCCAACAACTCCCTCTTGTCCTAAAGCCACTCGGCACAGTATCTAATACCCATCTTCAACTTGTGGTTGTCAAACTCCTTTATCGCTAGGGCTTTAGTGAAGGGGTCGACCAGGTTCTCCTTTTCGTCGATCTTCTGAAGATCAACGTCACCTCGATCCACGATCTTCCAGACCAGGTGAAAGCGGCGTAAGATGTGCTTCATCTGCTGATGTGCTTTGGGTTCCTTCGCCTGAGCTATGGCACCAGTGCTATCGCAGTAGAGCAGGATCGGACCATCGAGGGAGGGTGCTACTTCGAGCTCGTTGATGAATTTCCTCAGCCACACAGCTTCCTTCGCGGCATCCGATGCTGCGATGTACTCCGCTTCACAAACAAAATCCGCCCCAGTATGCTGCTTGGAACTCTTCCAGCAGATGGCTCCATCATTCAGAGTAAAGATATAATCCGACACGCTACTGCTGTCATCATGGTCAGATTGAAAGTTAGAGTCTGTGAACTCCATAAGTTTCAGATCTGACTCGCCATAAACCAACCATTGGTCCTTAGTATTTCTCAAATACTTCAGGATGGCTTTAACCACTTTCCAATAATTTTTTCCAGGATCAGATTGATATCTACTCACTACTCCTAGTGAGTATGCCACATCTGGTCTTGTACATGTCATGGCGTACATGATAGATCCCAGGCTGAATTATATGGGACTCTACTCATACGCTCTCTCTCTTCAGGAGTTGTCGGACAATCCTTCTTAGAGAGAGAAATTCCATGGCCTATCGATAGATAGCCCTTCTTGAAATTCTCCATGCTGAACCTCTTCAGCATAGTGTTTATGTACATGGACTGGGATAACCCAAGCATCCTTTTAGATCTATCCCTATAGATCTTCATCCCTAGAATGTAGGATGCTTCACCCAAGTCCTTCATGGAGAACTGTGATGACAACCAAACTTTTATTCCCTGTAGTGCGGGGATGTCATTTCCGATTAAGAGAATGTCATCCATGTATAAGACAAGGAATACCACAACTGGATCATTTGCCCATTTATAGATGCAGGGCTCTTGTCCATTCTTAATGAAGCCATACGTTTTGATCACCTTATCAAAATACATGTTCCAACTCCGAGAAGCTTGCTTCAATCCATAAATGGATCTCTGAAGCTTGCACACCTTGGACTCATCTGTGGATGTAAACCCCTCAGGTTGTATCATATACACCTCTTCGGTCAGCTCTCCATTCAGGAAAGTTATCTTTACATCCATCTGCCAGATCTCATAATCCAGATGGACAGCTATTGCAAGCATTATCCGAATGGATTTGAGCATTGCCACAGGGAAAAATATCTCGTCATAGTCAATACCATAATGTTGACGATACCTCTTGGCGACCAGATGGGCTTTATAGGTCTCCACCTTTCC
Source organism: Elaeis guineensis (assembly GCF_000442705.2). Classification (NCBI taxonomy): domain Eukaryota; kingdom Viridiplantae; phylum Streptophyta; class Magnoliopsida; order Arecales; family Arecaceae; genus Elaeis; species Elaeis guineensis. The sequence continues at coordinate 65,929,860 of NC_026003.2, forward strand.
GTCTGTGCCCCTCTTCCTTTTGAAGACCCATTTACACCCAATGGGTTTAACCCCTTCAGGTGGATCAACCAATGTCCATACATCGTTGACCTTCATGGACTCCATTTCGGATTTCATGGCTTCAAGCCATTTCTCAAAATCAGGTCTCTGCATTGCATCCATATAGGTGATCGGATCCTCATTATTCTCATCAAGTTCGATGGGATCACCGTCTCGGATCAAGAAACCGTAGTATCTATCCGGCTGATGCGGTACTCTACTGGATCACCTTAATGGTGCAGGTACATTGGGCTTCGGATCTGATCTAATCATATCTGACTCAGGTTCAGCTATTGGTGTCGGTCCTTCTACCTGTTGAACTTCATCAAGTTCAACCTTAGAGACAACGATTCCTTCACCAAGGAACTCTTTTTCTAAAAAAAAATTATCTTAAGGCGACGAACACCTTTTGTTCATCAGCATGGTAGAAAAAATATCCTTTTGTCTCTTTGGGGTACCCTATGAATGAGCATTTGTCAGACCTAGGTTCAAGTTTGTCTGTGACTAATCATTTGACATAGGTCGGACACCCCCAGACCCTAAGGTGTGAAAGTGCTGGCTTACGTCCTGTCCATATCTCATATGGAGTCTTAATTACAGACTTACTTGGAACCCTATTTAATAGATAATAGACCGATTTGAGTGCATATCCCCAGAAGGATATCGACAAGCTAGCAAAACTCATCATGGATCAGACCATGTCTAACAGAGTCCGATTCCTCTTTTAGACACACCATTATGCTGTGGTGTTCCTAGAGGAGTCCATTGGAAGAGAATCTCATTCTCTCCTAGATATGTGAGAAACTCACTAGAAAGGTATTCCCCTCCTCAGTTAGATCGAAAAGTTTTAATACTCTTCCCTGTTTGTTTTTCTACTTCACTTCGAAATCGTTTGAACATTTCAAATGAATCCGACTTATGTTTCATCAGATAGACATATCCATATCTGGATAGGTCATCCGTAAAAGTTATGAAGTAGAAATATCTACCTCTAGCACTTGTGCTCACGGGCCCGCATACATCAGTATGTATAAGCCCAAGAGCTCAGTAGCTCTCTCACCTTTTTCAGTAAAAGGTGACTTGGTCATTTTACTAAGAAGACAGAACTTACAGGTTGGAAGTGATTCACAATCACTGACTTCGAGGATTCCCTCTTGAGTCAACCTGTTTATTCTGTTCTTGTTTATATGACCTAGCCTACAATGCCATAAGTAGATATCTGACACACTATCTAATCTAGGGTGCTTGCCAGTAGAATAGACTCTTATCGGGCTTGATCTTTCTGGTTTGGCCCTGCACTGAAGTCTTAGCCTGAACATGCACCTTCTTCACTTTCTTCTTCTTGTTCTTCTTTTCTTTCTCAAAAGGTCGAGAACGAGAAGACGAACCTCCCACTAAGTTCACCAACTCCTTGTGAAGTTGGTGATCCTTCTCAAAGTTCTAAAGCAACCCCAGTAACTCGTGGTAGTTCTCTTCAGGCTTTGTCATTCTATAATGAGTGAGGAATGGGAGCTAAGACTTGGGCAGCAAGTTTAATATGCATCTTTCCCAAGCTGCTCATGCAAGAGTAAGCTGAGCTTGCTCAATCGTTCCATCAGCTCGATCATGTACAATACATGATTAGTGACAGAGGCACTGTTGGTGCAAAAATCTGCTTGCGCTGGAGAAGCTGGAGTCGGGGAAGCCGCGGTCGCCGTCGGGACCTGCAAGGGAAGTCTAAATCGGAGGTGGGGTTGCTCCGGCAAGACCCTCCGACGTTCAAGTCAGTTCTCTGCCTCAACAAGAATGGAGTGCTCGAACGGAGAATTTAGCAGAGTTTTGAGATAAGAAATGAGCTTAAAGAATAACGTATCTGAGTCCCCCTTTTATAGGCGGAGGGGGCAACGGATTGATGGCGACACCTGTAACCGTCTGGTCGTGGGCCGCCCGTGGTCAGGAGAATTTATTGCAAGTGGTAGTGGAGCGGAATCATGGCCATCACTGCAGCTCGCCACGTGGAATCAGTTGCAGGGAGTGGAGCATCGCCCGTTGTCGTGACTTGCCAGCGGATGGGAGAATCGCCCGGTATCCATCGCAGGAGGTGGAGCAGGTTCATGGCCATTATCGTGGCCTGCCAGGGGGTAGTGGAGCTGTGCGAAATCCACCACAGGAAGTGGGGCAGGGCGGCGACGGTTACTGCAGCTTGTCAGGGAATGATGGAGCTGCGCGGAATCTGTCACAGGAAGTGGAGCAGGGTCGTGGCCGTTTAGGTGGCCTGCTAGGAGGCGCGGATCCGTTGATTGAAGCTCGACGACGGTCGGAGCCCGGCCTCTGTAGAGGTCCGGGAGAGGTCCTCCTGGCGGCCGGGGTCATGGGCGGAGTCTGACTTCTGTGGGAGCCCGGGTGGAGCCGTGCTGCAGGGGATGCCGGAGGCGGAGCCCGGCTCCCGTAGAAGCCCGGGCGGAGCCCTCTCGGAGTTGAAGTTGCGGGCGGAACCCGGCTCCCGTAGGAGTTCGGGCGGAGTCCTCTGCAATCAAAGTTAGAGGTGAAGTCCGGCTCCCGTAGGAGTCCGGACGGAGCTTACCAGCAGTCAAAGGTAGAGGTGAAGTCCGGCTCCCGTAGGAGTCCGGACGGAGCTTACCAGCGGTTGATACTGAGAGTGGAGCCTGGCTCCCGTAGGAGTCCGGGCGGAGCTGTGCTGCAGTCGATGTCGGAGGCAGAGCCCGGCTCCCGTAGGAGTCCGGGCGGAGCTGCCCTGTAGCTGACGCCGGAGGCGGAGCGCGACTCCCGTAGGAGTCCGGGCGGAGCTGTGCTGCAGCTGATGTCGGAGGCGGGGCCCGGCTCCCGTAGGAGTCCGGGCGGAGCCCTCTCGGAGTTGAAGTTGCGGGCGAAACCCGGCTCCCGTAGGAGTCCGGGCGGAGTCCTCTGCAATCAAAGTTAGAGGTGAAGTCCGACTCCCGTAGGAGTCCGGACGGAGCTTACCAGCAGTTGATACCGAGAGCGGAGCCTGGCTCCCGTAGGAGTCCGGGCGGAGCTGTGCTGCAGTCGATGTCGGAGGCAGAGCCCGACTCCCGTAGGAGTCCGGGTGGAGCTGCTCTGTAGCTGATGCCGGAGGCGGAGCCCGACTCCCGTAGGAGTCCGGGCAGAGCTGTGCCGCAGCCGATGTCGCAGAGGAGCCCGGCTCCCGTAGGAGTCCGGACGGAGCCGTTCTGATGTTGCGGAGGAGCCCGGCTCCCGTGGGAGTCCGGGCGGAGCTGCGCCGTTGCCGATTCTGCCGAGGGTTTCGGCTGTGGGTATTTTATACCCAACACCAGTCCCCCTACTTCGAGTTTGAATTTCAAGTGAAGGAAGTACACAGAGAGAAAGATGGGTACAGCCGGAACCGTCCCTTCGAATCCTGCGCACTGCCGCCTCCAGATATTTTGGCATTAAATGAGCGCGTGCCAGAGTCTTTTGGAATTGGAGCGGTACGAGGGGATGCTTCGAAAATCCCGTAGGTACACTGGCCTAGGTACGGTGCAATTATGGTCCTGCCAACCGTCAGCCGCTTTTAGCCGTCTGCCAGGGGGAGTGGGACACGCGTCGGATGCGGACTGGCCAGGGGGATTCGCGATCATTATGACGCCGGATCCCAGGGTCTATTTAAACCCGTCCTCCCCCCTTCAGGCATCCTACTCCATTCCTGAGCTTTCGCTGGTGTCTGTCTTCTCTTCGAGAGCCAGCTTTAGTGAACGTCTTCTCGAGCCGTATTCGCCTCCCGTTTCTCGTTCCCCAGGTCCTCAGAGCAATATAGGTTAGTGCCAACCTTCTTCTCACCGCCTAGGGGCTTCTCCTCTCTTCATTACTTTTGTGTCTCCTTCCGAGTTAGCCTTCGGCGTTTCGTTCCCCTTTCGGTCTTCCTTTTTAGGATCCTTTAGGCTCTCCCTCCAAAACTGCTCAAAATGTCTTCCGACTCTTCTGCCCCCGTCAATTCTGAGAGTTCTTCTGCTTCGAACCCCCAGGTCCCTGTCTCTGCGGACGAACCTGCATCCGGGGCAGGGCCTCGCCCAGTTTTTGCACCGGGCGCCATTCCATGTTCGTCGACTCTGGATGAACTCCTTCTGATAAGGGTTCGGTATGGGGTTCCTCCGGAGTATGACCTGGAGCTACCTGGCCCCTCTGACCGGGCCAGCGCTCCTCCTCCTGGTCATTTCTGTTTGTATCAGGAGGCATTCCGTGCCGGACTCCGACTTCCGCTTCCTGTCTTCGTTGCCGCCTTCTTCCGCTTCTTAGACATTTCTCTCACCTCCGTGGCCCCGAATTCTTTAGGTTTTTGATAGGGTTTCTCTCTCTCTGCCACATAGCCGAGGTCCAGCCATCCCTCTCCTTGTTCAGGCATTTTTACACCTTCAAACGCCATCCTTCGGCGAAGGACTGGTGGTACTTCTCCCCCCAGTTTGGTAAGAAGGGGTTGCTGAAGGGCGCCCCATCTTCGATTCACAATTGGAAGGGGAAATTTCTCTTTGTCTTCTGCCCGACCCTGGAACTGGGCCTGCCCCCTTGGGGGTCTCTGAGGGATTCCGCCCGTCGGGCTCCCAGCCTGGGAGAGGACGACCTCCAGGCCGCCCAGAAGCTTCTAAGTTATCCCGCTCCTTCCCTTCCTAGTCTTCTGAAGGAGCAGCTTCTTTTCAACATCGGCCTGAGCCCTCAGGATCCAGCAAGTACTTATCTTTTCTTTTCTTGCCTCCTTCTTCTTCTCTCTATTTTTTCCTTCTCGCTCTTTTCTTTCCCTTTCTTTCTCTCTTCTTTTCTTTTTTTTTTTTTTTTTGACTCTGGACTGATCGGTGTCACTTCTTCTTTCTTTTTTCTTTTTCTTTCTCTTCTTCTCTTTTTTTTTTTTTTTTAGCAATGGACGCCGAAGCCACGCGGATGCTCGCCAAGGGCATGAGAGCTCAGAAGAGGAAGGGCGTGACGGCCTCCGGATCGGCGAAGAGGGCCAGGGCAGAGGAGACGAGCTTGGCTGCGCCCGTCCAGGCGACCCCGACCATCGACATTCCCTCGGATGCCGAGCCAGCGGCCCCCCGGGCTTCCTCAAGGAGCCGCCGACTGGGGCCCCCGTTCCGGGGGCTCGCCCCACGGAGGCGCCCGCCGCGGGGAGGAGGAGGAAATCGATGGCTCGCAGGGCGAGCAGCCACCGAGCTGCTGCAGATGAGTCCGTCTGCTCCGAGGGGGGATCGGAGAACCCCTTCAACGACAAGGACCTGATCAGGCGGCTGCTTGATGGCTGCATTCTATCCGACGTCGTGGAGAGGATCGACCGCGCCGATCCCGAGCAGCGGGCTTGGGATTCTTTGGGGTCCTTCCTTGAGGTAAGCAGATATTTATTTGCATGGTCACTCAGCCTTTGTTGTAATTCTCTATCCGTCTTTGCAGATTGGGCACCAGCTCTTCGCCTATGTCGAGGCGACGAGCCGCATGAGAAGGGACCTCCTTCAGGCGGAGGAACACCGCCAGGCCGAGGTTGCCCGCTTCCAAGCGAAGATGGCCGAAGTAGCCGCCCTCCAGGAGGCCCTGGAGAGAGAGAGGCAGGCCCGGAAGAGGAGAGACAAGCCTGGGAGGAGGAGAGATGGATCTTGGAGGAGTCGGCGAGGAAGGCGGAGGTCGAGGTCGCCCATTTGGTCGAGCAGACTCCAGTTCTGGTCTCGGAGGCCAGGGCCCTTGCGGTGGAGGAGTTCAAGGCTTCCGCGGAGATGAGGGAACTGAACGTTCAGTTCGGCCAGGAGGCGTTCACCAAGGGGTTCGAGCTCTGCCAAGAGAAGGTGGCGGCAGATACCCGGACCTCGATCTCGACTTTCTTGAGGAATCTGAAGATGAGGCCGGCCCTTCGTCCGCTGCCACCGCAGTCGCACCCCCCGCGCCGAGTCCTCCACCTCCTGCCCCTGAGGTCTGAGACCTCCGATCTTGTACCTTTATTTTGTCACCATATTTCTTCCTGTTTGTCTTCAAAATTAACCAATAAAATCAAATTTCTTGTTGTGGATGGTCTCTCCTTCCCCCTCCTCCTCCTTTCTGCTTTCTTCTTGTAATGAGTCGGTCTTTGACGCTTGCACCTTCCGATGGCAGTGCCCCGCTGAAGCACTTCCCTTGCCCCTGGGGGTCCCGCTGAAGTTAACTATCCAGCGGCTGAAAAAGGAGGTCCTCCACCTGACGAAGAAGTTGAAGAAGTCGGAGGGCGAGCTCCGTAAGTCGAGAGAAGGTCATTCCGAGGCCGCCGCTGAGGCCGCCCACTTTAGGAGTCTCCAAGTGAAGGCCATCATGGATTACAGCCGGAGGAAGGCAAACTTCACAAAGGAGCTCGAGGAATGTAAGAAAAGCGCCAGCGACCGGACTTAGGCTCAAGAAGCCAGGATCAGCGCCCTTAAGGTGGAGCTATCAGCTGCGAAGAGGAAGATCGGCCAGTTGGAAGGGAACTCATCCCGGCTCTGGCACGGGTTGATGATGAACAGAAGTGGTCGCAGAGGGTCTCCGACCTCTAGAAGCAGCTTCAAGACGCTGAGATGAGCCATGATGTGCAGCGGGCCAGCTGGCGCCGGCAAGTGGAAGAGTACAAAGAGAGGTTCCGGAAGGCGACGGACGAGGTCGTTCATCTCCAGAGGCAGCTGGTTACTAGGGCGCAGCTTACTTCCGCCCAAGATACCGAAGAGCTCCAAGCCCTGAGAGGCACCGTCGAAGGAATTTCTGTCTCCCTTGGGGAGAAGACAGCCAGCTGCAACAAGTGAAAATCCAACTGGCGCTTGAGCGGAAGGCCATCGCGGACGCAGAGGTGGAGTCCAAAGTTTTGCGGAAGTGGCATCGAGAAGTGGAGGCTGAGAGCCGGCAACTTCGTCAGGCGCTCCAGGATACGCTGCGGAAGAAGGAAGAACTAGAAGAAGCAATGGAGAACCTGAGGCAGTCCTGGTTGAGGGATGGAGGTGACAACCTTAGGTCGGAGGGAGCAGGCTTCCTTAGGGCTCTTTTGTATTTATGTAGTTACTTTCTTTTTGTCGTTTTGTCCTTCTTTCCCTGGCCGTCCTGGCCCTGTAGTACGTATATCGGAAATGGAAAAAAAAAGAAAGTGCTTTGTGTTACCTTGCCCACGCATAGCACTGATATTGTCGTCCGTTGACCCTTTCTTGTCGTTTGGCTTGTTTGACGTAGATGCCGTCGTGGGAGGGGGCTCTTTCCTTTCATCCGACCTTGTCATGCGGCCGAGTCTTGCCACCATTATTAACCCTTGCTGCCGAAGTAGTGGATGGAGCCCGATTTCGGTAGGAGTCCGGGCGAAGTCTTCCTTGGCGGCGGAACCCGACTCCCGTAGGAGTCCGGGTGAAATCTTCCTTGGCGGCGGAACCCGGCTCCCGTAGGAGTCCGGGCGAAGTCTTCCTTGGCGGCGGAACCCGCTCCCGTAGGAGTCCGGGTGAAGTCTTCCTTGGCGGCGGAACCCGACTCCCGTAGGAGTCCGGGTGAAGTCTTTCTTGGCGGTGGAACCCGGCTCCCGTAGGAGTCCGTGTTGGGAATAGTGTCCCAAAGCCAATCGTCAGTCTGTTGACGGTTGTGCTCCTTTTGTATTAGTACATGAATTATAAATAAATAAAAGTTATTTTGGTATTTTTTCATCACAAATGTTTCATCTTCTAATGAACTCCTGTGTTGTGGTGAAGTCCTTAGGACTATTTAGACTCGACAAAGGAGGATTTATCGTTTAGTCCTTAAACATGTTCGCGACCAAATGATACGTTGTTACCAAGGACGACAACATTTATCGAGCATAGGTCGTTGTGTGCCATATGGGTTGGTTGTCCTTATAACCAAAGAGTGTGGAGACACTGGTATGGCATACAGGTGAGATGTAATGGTACATCTGCACTGAACGTGACCAACTCCGAAGCTATTTCTGCTGTCAAGATTTGCTCCGATGGGATATGGGTATAAATGTCCCTCCAACCTGAGACCGCCACGGTGACTTGCAAGCAACTCACTGCACTTAGGCACTAGACTACCTGAATTTCTAATTCAGTGACGGAAGGTTGCTGGGTGTAGTCAAGTACTTGACTTGTCGGTGCGTGTGTCAAGATGGGATTGACCACTCCAGTTTAGGAGCTGTGTACAGTCGTGTTTCAATTTAGCAAAACCTTGGCCAGGGTAGTCCTAGTGAGGAGTCACAGGACTAATTGAGTTGAGCACGATTCGGATGATATCATCAGGGTTGACAGTTTAACTCTGAGTCATCCTAAACACAGGGGTCAAAAGGGATGAATTATATGGTAACCATATTCACGTAGGTTCTGAATGTTGCGATTGCGATTATTCGACCTATCCGGTCGTCGGGTACCATTGCTAGATGGTCACTTCGATTAGTACAGAAATTGGTTCCTGTGCTACCGGCTTAGGTTCGAACCTGCGGGGTCACACACATTAGAGGTTCCTTTCTGATCTGATGGCTGATTATGAGTCTTATCTATCTGGAACTCTATGATTGAGAATTAGGATTCTCTAATCATGAGTTCCACATATTTTGGGTACCAGGGTCAAAATTTTGAATTTCGAATTTTGAATTTGAAATTTGAACTCTTTGATCAGGGTTTCATATCGATGGTCTCTGATGCCTGATTGCCCATCGGATTTGGACTCAATATTTATGAGAGATTTAATTAGTGATTTAATCACTAATTAACTCAATTTGATTGAGTAATTATTTTTGGATCAAGTCCAATTGAATTGGATTCAGTTTGGATTGACCCGATTAGGTTAAATGTTGACCTAATCGCTAAGGTGGTTTAGTCCCTGATTTGATCAGGGGTTAGGTTTAGTTAATTCCTGATTTGATTAGATTTTATTAAGCCTAATTAAGCTAATTATGTTGGGTTTAATTTGGTCTAATTGTGCTCAACCTATTTTAAACTAGGTTGGCTCAATTTGAATCAAACCACCTTGTTTTAAATTCCCTGCGTCACCCAACTTCCTTGCACCCATTTGAATTCACGAGAAGAAACTTCTCGTGAAATTTTTCTCATGCAAAACCCTTCCCCACGTCCTCATTTGTGTGCCATATGGATGGATAAAATAATTAGTTAGCCATTCAAATTCAAAGCATGTTTGAATTTGAATGGATAACTTATCACTTGCCCTTTCATCCTTATCCATTTTGTGCGCCACATTACTTACACGAGAAAAGGTTTCTCATAAAACTTTTTCCACACACAAAGAGCCAACCCCTTCTCTTCTCACACCCAAAAGGATAGGGATAAGTTGGTTTTCGTTTGAATTCAAATTTGATTTGAATTCAAATGTGTAACCTCTTGTCTTTATCCTCTCACGCGGATAAGACACGTTTGACGTTGTTTTAAAAAGAGGAAAAAGGTGGGACGTGCGTAGAAAAATTAGGAAAGAAACTTTGGGGCGTGAGGAAGGCTTCTGTAAAGGTGAAGGTCCAAAACCTTCCGAGAGAAAAAGAAAGAAAAGAGAGATTGGTGTGTACCCTAGGGTTTCTACCTAGGGTTCGGGAAGTGAGATTGGTGTGCCACGAGTGTCGTGAGTCCACCAAATTTCAGAGAGAGATCCATCAGCCTCTCAAGTAACTGTGCAGATGATCTGAAGCATCCGAGAAGTCGGCACACATCGATCGAAGGAGTTCGATCAACATCTGCCATCAAAAGGGTGAAATACGAACTAGCATTCGTGAGCTGATCAGATGGGAGCTTCGTATGGATGATCCGCAGAGGCCAGATAGTTGGGTGGCTACGATGTGACGATCAGAGCTCTCCGACGGTGATCAGATTGCGGTGATCGACTACCCGCAAAAGGTGATGTGTTCTGAACACAGTACTGTAAAACGTTTACTGATTCAAATTTGAATTTCAAATTTAAATGCATGCTGTTGTATCATATTTAGATCCTAGTGTAGGGTTAATTAGTATTAATTAATGAGATTAATTAATAATTTTGCTGTAAAATAGTAATTTTGGAAAGTTTTAAAATTACATTTTGCCCCTGCACTAAATTTTGCTTCAATTGGTATCAGAGCAGGTTCTAGAATATGATATACATATGCATGCGTAGATTAAGGTGTAATCTATAAGTTTAAATTTGTAATTCAAAATTCAAAATTCGAAATTCAAAAAGATTTGAAATTTGAAATTTGAAATTTGTTAGAAGTTTCAAATTTGAAATTCAAAATTTGAAATTTGAAATTTGGTTGAAATCTCAAATTTGAAATTTGAAATTTGAAATTTGAAATTTGAAATTTGAAATTCAAAATTCAAATTTGAAATTTGAAATTTGGTTGAAATCTCAAATTTGAAATTTGAAATTTGAAATTTGAAATTTGAAATTCAAAATTTGAGATTTGAAATTCAAAATTCAAAATTTAAAATTCAAAGATTGAAAATTCAAAATTTGAACTTTGGTTGAAATCTCAAATTTGAAATTTAAAATTTAAAATTTGAAATTTGAAATTTGAAATTCAAAATTTAAATTTGAAATTTATATATTTAGATATACTTGATCCAAGTAGCAAGTAATCTAATTGGGTTGGTTGCCATGGCCGTCCGGTCATAGGAGAAAAGTAGGGTTTAAAGGCCCTCTCTTCCCATTCGATGGGGTCTCCTATGGCGGTAGGGGTGCCGATGCAATTATATCCCATGCCGATGAAGCAGTGAAAGGACTTAATTAAGAAATTTATCATGAATATGTTAGATTAGATCTAAAAAAAAATTTATGATTTATTTTGAGTTATTTTCTGTTATGAAATGAGCAATAGAATTGCTGTTTATGAAATGTGCTGACCCGTTTGTGAAATGAGTTAACACATTTGGTGAACAGAAAATAAAATCTTTCAAATTTAAAAATTGTTTTCGAAATGCCAAACCCTGACCCATCAGTCCAAGTACTTAATTAAAAGAATTAAGTGTTGTCTAGTAGGTCTAGAATTGTGAATTAAGACCTAAGACAATTGCATAAACTTTTGGGTCAATGGGTTAGATGAATTAGATCCATAATTGGGTTAGACCTAAGGTTAGTTTAAAAAATGGACGAATTGGAGTAATTGGTCAAATCTAATCAAAAGTTGAATTAGATTAGGTCAAGGATACTCTAGACTCAACTTCAATAGTTGTAGTTGAATGGGTCCATGTCTTTAACTAGACCAAGATGGACTTAATTCATGGCTACGCGGTGGAGCTCTATTTACTAAGTTGATCAAAAATTAAAACTAATGAACCGGTTGGTGTCTAAGGTAAGTTCGACAGTTTTGACCAGTGGTTCTTAAGCGGGAGCTACTCGCATTGATTCGATCATTGACGAGTTAATGGCAAATCCCCACCACTGATCTCACTTACCTGGCCAATCTGGTAAGTTAGATTTTTGATTAGATCACTTGGTGATTAGAGCTCACCCATGTCATTAGGTAAATCAGTATGACTGATTTAGGTGCTTCTAATGCCAGCTTTAATTAAATCCTTTTTAATCTGACTTGGTGAAGTCAGTGGGAGGATTAAAATTGGCTGGATGATTTCTTCTCTACTATTCTTTAATAAAATTCTCAAAATTATTAGGTCCCTAAAATGATTAAGTTATAATGATAACTAAGTCATAGCCTCCCATTAAGTGAATGATAATGAGTCCATTAGTTCAATGATCATTGGAGGCCCAAAGGCCTGGTGCTCATTGGCTAATGGAATTATTATTCATAATATGATAATTTGATTGAGTCTTTCTGATGGTGGTTAGGTTGGCCGGCCAAAGTCGGGCCTGATCATTTATTGGTCCGATTCACTAAATTAAGTCATGTTAATGGTTGGACCTAACCAGATCTTTTCAGTGGAGGCCAAAGCCTACTGATTAGGTTCTGGGGCAAAATAAATTACTAGAAGTTGTTTAGAGAAACAACTGGTTAAGAACCTACCCATAGATGCACATGGGTTGACCAACCAAAGTTGGGCTCGTGTGTAGTCTGTGTGGATTCTAGTACCCATTAAGGAATTAAAGTAATTTCTCGAATTGGAGGATGAGGCTACCAGTTCGTAAAAAATATTGGAAAAAACTTTAGACTAAAGTCCAAGTCTTTAGTATTAATTTATGTACTAATAGAGGTCTCGTTTTCCTTTAAGCAGCTATGGCCACTACCCTGTCGCTCCGGTCATTATTAGATAATGACAAGCTCATGGGACCCAATTTCGATAGCTGGTATCGAAAATTGAAAATCATCCTTGAGCATGAACGGATCCTTTATGTAGTAACGGATCCAGCACCTGAGGAGCCAGCTCCGAATGCTAGTAAAGCGATCCGAGACACTTACTTGAAGTGGCTCAATGACCGCACCACCGTTCGATGTATTATGCTGGCAGCAATGAATGACGAGTTCAGCCGAAGGTTTGAGAATGCCCAGTCACAGGAGATGCTTCAAATGTTGAACGACTCCTTTGGCACGCCTGACGATGTTGAAAGGCACAAAACTAGTTGTGCTATTTTCAATGCTCGGATGAGGGATGGGGCCTCAGTCACTGATCATGTACTGTATATGATCGAGATGATTGAGCGCCTAAGCAAATTGGGCTTTCCTCTGCACGAGCAGCTCGGTAAGGATGCGATCCTTAATTCCTTGCCCAAGTCCTTCCTCCCATTCTTTACTCATTTTCGAATGACAAAGCCTGCAGTAAACTACCACGGATTGTTGGGGTTGCTGCAGAACTTTGAGAAGGATCACCAACTCCATAAGGAGTCGGTGAATGTAGTGGGAGGGTCTTCTTCTCGTCGTCAACCCTTTGGGAAGGGGAAGAAGAACAAGAAGAAGAAAAATAAGAAGGTGCAATCTCATGCTGGGACAGTAGCACGGGGTCAGACCAAGAAGCGCAAGCATGACCAGAGCCAGGCGGAGTGCTTCTTTTGCAAGAAGCACGGGCATTGGAAGAGGAACTATCCTCAATACATTGCCTCCCTGGACCCGAACAGGCCAAAGAAGAAGCAAGGTAATTATATGATAACTCCTTGCAACTTTTCGATTTGTGATACTACTGCCTGGGTATTGGATACCGGAAGCCCTTATCATATTTGTAATTCGATGCAGGGTCTGCAGGTCAGTAGGAGATTTGATGAAGGCGAGAGGTTCCTGAATGTTGGAGATGGAAGCAAAGTTCCAGTTCTAGCTTTAAGAATCATGAGTCTTGTAATCAATTCTCGTAATGTAATTCTGAGTGAATGTCACTATTGTCCAAGTTTTTTATTAAATATTATTTCTGTAGGCCTTTTGGCCATGTACGGTTATGATTTTTTAATAAAAGAAATATTTGCAATATCATTTTGAATGGTGTTACAATATTTGTTGGACAATTAAATAATAGAATTTACTTACTATCACAGCCTGTTAATGTGGTTCAAAAATTCAGTAAACGCTCTAGAATAGATAATGTGTCAGAAGTCTACCTTTGGCACTGTAGGCTAGGTCATATCAATAAGAACAGGATAAACAGGTTGGCTCAAGAAGGAATTCTTGAAGTTAGTGATTGTGAATCACTTCCAACCTGTGAGTCCTGTCTTCTTGGAAAGATGACCAAATCACCTTTTACTGGAAAAAGGTGAGCGAGCCAGTGAACTCTTAGGTCTGGTACATTCTGATGTATGTGGACCCATGAGCTCAAGTGCAAGAGGTGGATTTTTCTACTTCATAACCTTCACAGACGACCTATCTAGGTATGGGTATGTCTATTTAATGAAGCATAAGTCGGAATCATTTGAAATGTTCAAACTATTCTGAAATGAGGTAGAAAAATAAACTGGGAAGTGTATTAAAACTCTTCGATCTGATCGAGGAGGTGAATACCTTTCCAATGAGTTTCTGACGTATCTAGGGGAGAATGGGATTCTCTCTCAGTGGACTCCTCCTGGAACACCACAGCATAATGGTGTGTCTGAAAGGAGGAATCGGATCCTGTTAGACATGGTTCGATCCATGATGGGGTTTGCTGGTCTGCCGATCTCCCTCTGGGGATATGCGCTCGAATCGGCTTGTTACCTTCTAAATAGAGTTCCGAGTAAGTCTGTAGCCAAAACGCCATATGAGATATGGATAGGACGTAAGCCAGTACTCTCGCACCTTAGGGTTTGGGGGTGTCCGGCTTATGTTAAACGTTTAATTACAGACAAGCTTGGACCTAGGTCTGACAAGTGTAATTTTATAGGGTACCCAAAAGAGACCAAAGGGTATTATTTCTACCTTGCTGATGAGCAAAAGGTGTTTGTCAGCCTTAAGGCAATCTTTTTAGAAAAGGAGTTCCTTAGTGAAGGAACTGTTGCCTCTAAAGTCGAACTTGACGAAGTTCGACAGGTGGAAAAACCGACACATGTTACTGAACCTGAACCGGATTTGATTAGATCAGATCCGGAGCCCATTGATTATGCACCCTTAAGGCGGTCTGGTAGAGTACCACATCAACCGGACAGATACTATGGTTTCTTGGTCCGGATGGTGATCCTATCGAACTTAATGAAAACGATGAGGATCCGATCACCTACATGGATGCAATGCAGAGACCTGACTCTGAGAAATGGCTAGAGGCCATGAAATCCGAAATGGAGTCCATGAAGGTCAACGATGTGTGGACATTGGTTGACCCACCCGAAGGAGTAAAACCCATAGGGTGTAAGTGGGTCTTCAAAAGGAAGAGGGGCGCAGATGGAAAGGTGGAGACCTATAAAGTCCATCTGGTTGCCAAGGGATATCGTCAACGTTATGGTATAGACTATCACGAGATGTTTTCTCCTATGGCAATGCTCAAATCCATTCGGATTATGCTTGCGATAGCTGCCCATCTGGACTATGAAATCTGGCAGATGGATGTGAAGACAGCTTTCCTAAATAGAGAGCTGGACGAAGAGGTGTATATGATACAACCTGAAGGGTTCACATCCACAGATGAGTCTAAGGTGTGCAAGCTACAGAGGTCTATTTATGGACTTAAGCAGGCATCTCGGAGTTGGAACATATGTTTTGATAGGACGATCAAAACGTATGGCTTCGTTAAGAACGGAGAAGAACCCTGCATTTATAAGTGGGCTAATAGTCCAGCAGTAGTATTTCTTGTATTGTATGTGGATGACATTCTCTTAATCGGGAATGATGTCCCTGCATTACAGGGAATAAAGATTTGGCTATCGTCACAGTTCTCCATGAAGGATCTGGGAGAAGCATCCTACATCCTAGGGATGAGGATCTATAGGGATAGATCCAAAAAGTTGCTTGGCTTATCCCAGTCCACGTACATTGATACTATGCTGAAAAGGTTCAGCATGGAAAATTCCAAGAAAGGCTATCTACCGATAGGCCATAGAATTTCTCTCTCGAAGAGGGATTGTCCGACAACACCTCAAGAGAGAGAGCGTATGGGTAGGATTCCATATGCTTCGACAGTGGGATCTATCATGTACGCCATGACATGTACACGACCAGATGTGGCATACTCACTAGGGGTAGTGAGTAGATACCAATCTGATCCAGGAGAGAATCACTGGAAGGTTGTTAAAACCATCCTGAAGTATTTGAGAAATACTAAGGACCAGTGACTTATATATGGTGAATCGGACTTGAGACTTATAGGGTTTACAGACTCTAGTTTCCAGTCTGATCGAGATGATAGCAAGAGTGTGTCAGGATTTATTTTTACCCTTAATGGTGGGGCTGTCTGCTGGAAGAGTTCCAAGCAGCACACTGTGGCTGATTCAGTATGCGAGGCGGAGTATATTGCTGCATCAGATGCTGCCAAAGAAGCGGTGTGGCTGAGAAAATTCATCACCGAGCTCGGAGTAGCACCCTCCCTTGATGGTCCAGTTCTGCTCTACTGCGACAGCTCTGGAGCCATTGCTCAGGCGAAGGAACCAAAGGCACACCAGCGGATGAAGCATATTCTACGCCGCTACCATCTCATCCGGGAGATCGTGGATCGAGGTGACGTCGACCTTCAGAAGATCGACGGAAGGAGAACCTGACCGACCCATTCACTAAAGCCATTGCGGTGAAGGAGTTCAATGACTACAAGTCGAAGATGGGTATTAGATACTGCACCGATAGGCTTTAGGCCAAGTGGGAGATTGTTGGGAATAGTGTCCCAAAGCCAATCGTCAGCCTGTTGATGGTTGTGCTCCTTTTGTATTAGTACATGAATTATAAATAAATAAAAGTTATTTTGGTATTTTTTCATCACAAATGTTTCATCTTCTAATGAACTCCTGTGTTGTGGTGAAGTCCTTAGGACTATTTAGACTCGACAAAGGAGGATTTGTCGTTTAGTCCTTAAACATGTTCGCGACCAAATGATACGTTGTTACCAAGGACGACAACATTTATCGAGCATAGGTCGTTGTGTGCCATATGGGTTGGTTGTCCTCATAACCAAAGAGTGTGGAGACACTGGTATGGCATACAGGTGAGATATAATGGTACATCTGCACTGAACGTGACCAACTCTGGAGCTATTTTTGCTGTCAAGATTTGCTCCGATGGGATATGGGTATAAATGTCCCTCCGACCTGAGACCGCCACGGTGACTTGCAAGCAACTCACTGCACTTAGGCACTGGACTACCTGAATTTCTAATTCAGTGACGGAAGGTTGCTGGGTGTAGTCAAGTACTTGACTTGTCGGTGCGTGTGTCAAGATGGGATTGACCACTCCAGTTTAGGAGCTGTGTACAGTCGTGTTTCAATTTAGCAAAACCTTGGCCAGGGTAGTCCTAGTGAGGAGTCACAGGACTAATTGAGTTGAGCACGATTCGGATGATATCATCAGGGTTGACATTTTAACTCTGAGTCATCCTAAACACAGGGGTCAAAAGGGATGAATTATACGGTAACCATATTCACGTAGGTTCTGAATGTTGCGATTGCGATTATTCGACCTATCCGTCGTCGGGTACCATTGCTAGATGGTCACTTCGATTAGTACAGAAATTGGTTCCTGTGCTACCGGCTTAGGTTCGAACCTGTGGGGTCACACACATTAGAGGTTCCTTTTTGATCTGATGGCTGATTATGAGTCTTATCTATCTGGAACTCTATGATTGAGAATTAGGATTCTCTAATCATGAGTTCCACACATTTTGGGTACCGGGGTCAAAATTTTGAATTTCGAATTTTGAATTTGAAATTTGAACTCTTTGATCAGGGTTTCATATCGATGGTCTCTGATGCCTGATTGCCCATCGGATTTGGACTCAATATTTATGAGAGGTTTAATTAGTGATTTAATCACTAATTAACTCAATTTGATTGAGTAATTATTTTTGGATCAAGTCCAATTGAATTGGATTCAGTTTGGATTGACCCGATTAGGTTAAATGTTGACCTAATCGCTAAGGTGGTTTAGTCCCTGATTTGATCAGGGGTTAGGTTTAGTTAATTTCTGATTTGATTAGGATTTTATTAAGCCTAATTAAGCCTAATTATGTTGGGTTTAATTTGGTCTAATTGTGCTCAACCTATTTTAAACTAGGTTGGCTCAATTTGAATCAAACCACCTTGTTTTAAATTCCCTGCGTCACCCAACTTCCTTGCACCCATTTGAATTCACGAGAAGAAACTTCTCATGAAATTTTTCTCATACAAAACCCTTCCCCACGTCCGCATTTGTGTGCCATATGGATGGATAAAATAATTAGTTAGCCATTCAAATTCAAAGCATGTTTGAATTTGAATGGATAACTTATCACTTGCCCTTTCATCCTTATCCATTTTGTGCGCCACATTACTTACACGAGAAAAGGTTTCTCGTGAAACTTTTTCCACGCACAAAGAGCCACGCCCCTTCTCTTCTCACGCCCAAAAGGATAGGGATAAGTTGGTTTTCATTTGAATTCAAATTTGATTTGAATTCAAATGTGTAACCTCTTGTCTTTATCCTCTCACGCGGATAAGACACGTTTGACGTTGTTTTAAAAAGAGGAAAAAGGTGGGACGTGCGTAGAAAAATTAGGAGAGAAACTTTGGGGCATGAGGAAGGCTTCTGCACAAGGTGAAGGTCCAAAACCTTCCGAGAGAAAAAGAAAGAAAAGAGAGAAAATTGGGTGCAGGGTTTTTGGTGTGTACCCTAGGGTTTCTACCTAGGGTTCGGAAAGTGAGATTGGTGTGCCACGAGTGTCGTGAGTCCACCAAATTTTAGAGAGAGATCCATCAGCCTCTCAAGTAACTGTGCAGATGATCTGGAGCATCCGAGAAGTCGGCACACATCGATCGAAGGAGTTCGATCAACATCTGCCATCAAAAGGGTGAAATCACGAACTAGCATTCGTGAGGAGCTGATCAGATGGAAGCTTCGTGTGGATGATCCGCAGAGGCCAGACAGTTGGATGGCTGTGACATGACGATCAGAGCCCTCCGACAGTGATCAGATTGCGGTGATCGACTACCCACAAAAGGTGATGTGTTCTGAACACAGTACTGTAAAACGTTTACTGATTCAAATTTGAATTTCAAATTTAAATGCATGCTGTTGTATCATATTTAGATCCTAGTGTAGGGTTAATTAGTATTAATTAATGAGATTAATTAATAATTCTGCTGTAAAATAGTAATTTTGAAAAAGTTTTAAAATTACCATTTTGCCCCTGCACTAAATTTTCTCTTCAGTCCGGACCTTCCATTTTGCTCGAGCCAGCATGAGGTTCTCCTCTCGCTACCAGCCTGGCTTATGGGGGCGCGTTAGGGCACTGTAAGGCCTCTCCCCCCTCCGGTCTAAAAGAATCGGGCCTTCTACTTTGCTCATGTCAGGACGAGGTTCTCCTCCTGTTCCTGACATGGCTGTGGGGGCACATTAGGGCATTGCAAGGCCTCTCCCCCATCCGGTCTAAAAGAACCGGGCCTTTGACTTTGCTCAAGTTAGGGCGAGGTTTTCCTCCTGTCCCTAACAGGGCTGTGGGGGCACATTAGGGCGTTGTAAGGCCTCTCCCCCCATCCGGTCTAAAAGAATCGGGCCTTCGACTTTGCTCAAGTTAGGGCGAGATTTTCCTCCTGTCCCTAACAGGGCTGTGGGGGCACATTAGGGCATTGTAAGGCCTCTCCCCCCATCCGGTCTAAAAGAACCGGGCCTTTGACTTTGCTCACGTCAGGACGAGATTCTCCTCCTGTTCCTGACATGGTCGTGCTTTTGGAGGGATCATATCCAGTCATAATACATCCACGCTGGGTGGGAGGAGCATGTTAGCTAAAAAGAAAAGTAGATTCAAGGCGAAATAGTAAGTGATACATTTACAGTTTTCCCGCTCCTCCTTGAGGCCCTCCAGTGATGGAGTCAATGGTCCCGATGGGAGGCCGGTCCCCGGGCTGCTCCTCCCTTTTTTGCGGTTCAGGCGGTGGGAGGGCCCTTGGCCGGTCTCCTCTACCCTCAGGCCTGCAACGGATGAATCTGTCGAGCCGACCTCGCCGGATGAGCTCCTCGATCTCGTCCTAGAGCTGGATGCATTCCTCCGTGTCATGGCCGTGGTCACGGTGGTAGAGGCAGAACTTGTTGGGGTTGCGCTTCCCGGGGTGTGTGCGCATCCTCTCCGGCCTAGGGAGCTGCTCCCTGACCTCCATCAGCACCTGGGCCTTCGAGGCGTTGAGGGGGGCATAGCTGCGGAACTTCCCTGGTGGGGAACCCCGCCGAAACCTGCTGTCCGGGCTCCTCTGCCTGCGTGCCCGGGGTGGAGTATGGGCGCGCTTATGTCTAGGAGGGGATCGGGAGCGAGGCCAGGCTTCCTTTGGCCTCTTCTCAACTACGGGCTTACTAGAATCTCCCGCCTGACGCTCCCTTGCTGTCTCTTCGTCCTTCATTTTGAAGGCTTCTTCCGCTCGGGCGTATCCTTCAGCCCGAGCCAGTAGATCAGCAAAATCTCTGGGATACTTCTTCTCTAAGGAGTACAAAAGATTATTCATCTGAAGGCCACCTTTCAGGGCGGCCATGGCAACTGACTGGTCCAAGTTCCGGACCTCCAACGCCGCGATGTTGAAGTAGTTGACGTAGGCCCGTATGGACTCCCCCTCCCTCTGCTTGATGTTGATGAGGGACTCTGAACCCTTCCGGGGATGCCGGCTGCTGACAAAATGGGCCACAAATTGGTGGCTCATTTGATCGAAGGAAAATATGGTACCCGGCTTCAGAGCCGAGTACCAGTTCCTTACCGCTCCCTTCAAAGTAGACGGGAAAGCCCGACACAAGATGGCGTCAGGAGCACCGTGAAGCAGTATCATCATTCGGAAGGCCTCCAGATGATCAACCAGGTCCGACGTCCCATCGTAGCTTTCGAACTGGGGAAGCTTGAAGTTCGGCGGGATCGATTCCTGCATAATCATTTGGGAGAAGGGAGGGTCAGTGCAAATATCCTCACCATAAGCGGGAGGCATGTGGCGGAGTTCTTCGATTCACCGGTTCATCTCCTGGAGCCTCCGGTCAAGAAAATCCTCTCGACTTCGAGTCTCGAGGGTCCTTTGGCAGAACGGGGGTAGGGATCTTCCAGGGGTGGAGTCGTGATCCGACTGAGGGCTCTCTACCCTCGGATTCGCCTTCCCGGGAAGGATGGGGCGGCTGGCCCAGGTGGCCCACCCCGCCACCGGGTTCTGGCATTCCAGAGACGCCCCCTCCGGATGCACCGACGCCTGCGGTTGCTGCTGCTGCATCGCTTGTACGGCTTTGACGAGGCCCTTGACCTGCTGCGCCAGCAAGTCAAATTGCTCCGCGCCGACCGCCGCCGTCGGAGGGGGAGGAGGAGGAGGCTGAGAAACTGGAGGGGAGGCCGGAGCCTGAGATCTGGCCGCGGAGGCCGTAGACCGCCGGGTGGATGCCTTGCGTGGAGGCATCGAGTGCTGATCTCGCGGGGGAAGATTAGGAGTGGGTGACGGAGAGACGGTCGGAGGCGGCTCCGTTGAACACTCCTTTAAGAACAAGGGTGCTGCGAAGACACAGGCCCCTTCCTCTAGCGTCAATCCTGTTGGTGCAAAAATCTGCTTGCGTCGGAGAAGCTGGAGTCGGGGAAGCCGCGGTCGCCGCCGGGACCTGCAAGGGAAGTCTAAACCGGAGGTGGGGTTGCTCCGGCAAGACCCTCCGACGCTCAAGTCAGTTCTCTGCCTCAACAAGAATGGAGTGCTCGAACGGAGAATTTAGCAGAGTTTTGAGATAAAAAATGAGCTTAAAGAATAACGTATCTGAGTCCTCCTTTTATAGGCGGAGGGGGCAACGGATTGATGGCGACACCTGTAACCGTTTGGTCGTGGGCCGCCCGTGGTCAGGGGAATTTATTGCGAGTGGTAGTGGAGCGAAATCGTGGCCATCACCGCAGCTCGCCACATGGAATCAGTTGCAGGGAGTGGAGCATCGCCCGTTGTCGTGACTTGCCAGCGGATGGGAGAATCGCCCGGTATCCATCGCAGGAGGTGGAGCAGGTTCGTGGCCGTTATCGTGGCCTGCCAGGGGGTAGTGGAGCTGTGCGGAATCCACCACAGGAAGTGGGGCAGGGCGGCGACGGTTACTGCGGCTTGTCAGGGAATGATGGAGCTGCGTGGAATCTGTCACAGGAAGTGGAGCAGGGTCATGGCCGTTTAGGTGGCCTGCCAGGAGGCGTGGATCCGTTGATTGAAGCTCGGCGACGGTCGGAGCCCGACCTCTGTAGAGGTCCGGGAGAGGTCCTCCTGGCGGCCGGGGTCATGGGCGGAGTCTGACTTCTGTGGGAGCCCGGGCGGAGCCGTGCTGCAGGGGATGCCGGAGGGAGAGCCCGGCTCCCGTAGGAGCCCGGGTGGAGCCCTCTCGGAGTTGAAGTTGCGGGCGGAACCCGACTCCCGTAGGAGTCCGGGCAGAGTCCTCTGCAATCAAAGTTAGAGGTGAAGTCCGGCTCCCGTAGGAGTCCGGACGGAGCTTACCAGCAGTCAAAGGTAGAGGTGAAGTCCGGCTCTCGTAGGAGTCCGGACGGAGCTTACCAGTAGTTGATATCGAGAGCGGAGCCTGGCTCCCGTAGGAGTCCGAGCGGAGCTGTGCTGCAGTCGATGTCGGAGGCGGAGCCCGGCTCCCGTAGGAGTCCGGGCGGAGCTGCCCTGTAGCTGACGTCGGAGGCGGAGCCCGGCTCCCGTAGGAGTCCGGGCGGAGCTGTGCTGCAGCTGATGTCAGAGGCGGGGCCCGGCTCCCGTAGGAGTCCGGGTGGAGCCCTCTCGGAGTTGAAGTTCCGGGCGGAACCCAGCTCCCGTAGGAGTCCGGGCGGAGTCCTCTGCAATCAAAGTTAGAGGTGAAGTCCGGCTCCCGTAGGAGTCCGGACGGAGCTTACCAGCAGTTGATACCGAGAGCGGAGCCTGGCTCCCGTAGGAGTCCGGGCGGAGCTGTGCTGCAGTCGATGTCGGAGGTGGAGCCTGGCTCCCGTAGGAGTCCGGGCGGAGCTGTGCCGCAGTCGATATCGCGGAGGAGCCCGGCTCCCGTAGGAGTCCGGGCGGAGCCATTCTGATGTTGCGGAGGAGCCCGACTCCCGTGGGCGTCCGGGCGGAGCTGCGCCGTTGCCGATTCTGCCGAGGGTTTCGACTGTGGGTATTTTATACCCAACAGGCACCATCCCATTTTTTGGCATTAAAGATGGCACCACTAGTCTTGTGCCTCTCTACGTCATCGGGTGTGCCAAAGGCATCCTCCAACACTTGAAGCATGTCCTTTGGCTGAGCCATCTCGAATCTGTGACTGAACTCATCGCTCATGGCAGCCAGCATGATACAGCGCACCGTGGTCTGGTCACTGAGTCACTTCTAGTAAGTGTCTCTAACTGTTCCACGTGCATTGGTAGCTGGCTTCTTAGGTGCAGGATCCAGTATCACATATAGGATCCGTTCATGCTCTAGGACTATCTTCAACTTTCGATACCAGCTATCGAAGTTGGATCCCATCAACTTATCATTGTCCAACAATGATCGGAGCGATAGGGAAGTGGCCATATTTGCACAAAGGAGAACCATAACCTAATTAGTAATTGATTCATTAAACCTAAAGATTTGGACTTTAATCAAAAGGTTTCTCTCACTATTTTATTTGAATTGGTAGCCTCTACCTTCAATTCGAGGAATTACCCTAATTACTTAGTGGGTACTAGAATCCACTTAGACTGCACACAAGCCCAACTTTGGTTGGCTAACCCATGTACATCTAAGGGTAGGTTCATAACCAATTATTTCTCTAAATAATTTTTAGTAATTTTAATTTTGCCCCAGAAATCTAATCACTAGGCTTTGGCCTCCACTGTAAGGATCCAATTAGGTCCAACCATTAACATGATCATACTTGGTGTATCTAACCAACAAATGATTAAGCCTAACTTTGGTTGGCTCACCTAACCACCATTAGAGAGATACTTCCAAGTCATCATATGATGAGTGATAATTCCATTAGTCAATAAGCACCAGGCCTTTGGGTCTGCAATGATTATTGAGTTAATGGACTCATTATCAAATACCTTAATGGGAGGTTATGACTCAGTTATCTCCATAACTTTATCATTTTAAGGACCTAATAATTTTAGAGGATTTAAATGATTTAGAGGATGAGGTCAGATGAACCGGCTTATCATGATCCTCCCACTGGCTTCACCAAGTCAGCTTAAGGGAGACCATTAAAAGGGCTGGTCTAGGAGCACCTAAATTAGTCACATTGATTTACCTAGCTGATATGGGTTAGCTCGAATAGTCAAGTGATCCGATCAAAACATAATTTCACCAAGAGGCCAGATAAGTTCGATCAGTGGGAGGGTCGGCCAAAGCTTGCCTTAGACACCATCAGAAATGGCCAGATAAGCGGGCTCCCAATTAAAAACCACCGGTCTGGTTTACCTTAGACACCAACTGGTTTAATTAGTTTCGATTAGATCAACCTAACAGTTCGTGCTAGACCGCTTAGCCAAGAATCAAGTCCATTTGGTTCTCGTTAAAGACATAGACTTGACCAACTACAACTATTGTAATTGATCTAGAGAATCCTTGACCTAATCTAAGACAATAATTGATTAAATTTAGTCAATTCTCTAATTAAGTCCATCTTTAATCTAACCATAGGTCTAACCCAATTAATGGACCTAATTCCCACTAACTCATTAACCCAATGTGTTATGGTTTGTGTCTTAAGTTCTTTAATTCACAATCCTAGAACCTAATCAAACAACTTCTTAATTCTTAATTAAGTTTTGGGCTGAGGGTTGGGTTCGACTTTTCAAAAAATAATTTTCATATTTGTAAAATAATTTTATAATATGATTCTACCAACCATATTGCATGTTTGATTCATAATCAAGATACAAGTGAAATAAACATGAAACTACTTTAGATCTAATCTAAACAGGTTTATGTAATTGAAATAATTTCAACTTTAAATAATTTTTTTGCACAAAAATTATTAACAAAGAGATTTTATTTCAGATTTAAATACTTTTTAAATCTAATAAATCATAAATTTAATCTAGATCATATCTAACAAATTTATTATTAAAGATAGATCTACACAAACTAGGACAGCTTTTGCACTGTTAGGGGTAAACCTTACAGCAGGACAACCTTGCAGTTCGTGATTGATCTAAAATTTTAATTTTAGATTTAATAATTAGATTATAAATTAGATCTAATTTAAAAAATAATCTAAGAATGTATAAATAATCATGTAATAAAGAATCTAGGCTCTGATACCAATTGAAGGAACTAGATCTAGGATTTCAGGGTTAGATCTTGAAACTTTTTCAAGATCATACAGCGGAAGACTAAAATAAATCAAAATTTATTTTTTAAAATCAGAGAATCTCTAGATCTAAGATTCTATTACATGATTATTACATAGTAGTAAATCAAAAATTAAAATATATATATACAGCATGAACTACATGTTGATCATATCAACATGTTTCTATACTACATATAATGTATGTATTAAACAATAGATCAGATCTATTATCTTGCAAGTTAGATGTTCTAACCTCACTGATACAGGCTTGAGGATGATGTTGCAAGCCACACACATGTCCGATCTCTAGGAGTCGTCCACACGAGCCCACGAATCTCGATCAGAAGTCCTGCTTCAGGAAATCAGCACAGTATGCTAGTATTGTGCTGATCCTTCTTTGATGGTTGATCAGGTGCCTCCTTCTTTTTGATTTGGACTCTTCCAAAGATAGAAAATAGGAGTAGGAGTTTCAGATCTGAGACACTCTTAGGAAACTCAAGATGGAGGAAGGAAAGAGTTGAAAACAAACAACCCTAGAAGAAGACCCTCTTCTTCTTCTCATTTCTCTCTCTAGACACCCTATCTTGTGTCTATTATATCTCCACGACCTAAAGGTCTTTCTCTTGATTTTTGGATGGACCAAAGGTCTCTAAAATCTATATCTTTTTCAAAAATTTCATAAAGAAACTCATTTTATACAGAGAGATATGATAGAGTCCTTGTCTAGGTCAAATACCTAGTCAAGGCTTATCCAAACATGGCAAGATAAGGGGCGCCCAACTCTTGAGCACCTCCTCATTATTTTTGTGAATAGATTACTAGAAAAAATGCACAATATATACCCTAAAATCTACAAAAATTTCAAAAAAAAATTGAATAAATTTGGTACAAAATTGAAAGAGTTTTGGATTTCTAAAACTCTATCTCACAGAATTTGAAATCCAAACTTATTCCTCTTTGATTTGATCCAAACCACCTTCCATGTAAGAAAGAAGAGAGAAAACCTTTTGTGAACATGGGAGAGACCTGGGAGAGGGCTTTTGTCACACAAAATAAGAGGAGATTGGCATTGAATGAGAGAGAGGGCGTGGGGAAGGCTTATGTGGCGCAAGGTGGAATCCTAGTCTTACTAGGATTCTATCTTATGACTTGTTTTAATTTGGTTTCTCAAACCAAATCAAACCAAAATTAGATCAACCCAATTAAAATAGATCTTAACCCAATTAAGAACCTAATTTAATCAGATTAAATTAGATTTAAATCTGATTTAATTTTCTAATCAAATTAGAAACTAGATTGACCCAAGTCCTAGTTGAACTAGGATAAGTTTTTTCTTGCACTTGGCTTACCCAATAAACCAATTGGACTTGATTCAATCAAGCTCAAACTAAATCTAACTAAATTATATTTAATTAAATTTAATTTCAGCCCATTGGCTTAATTAAATTAAGCCAATTAGCAATCAAATTGCTAATCGATCCTCCTGCAATACTTGCACTGGGTTAAATGTCAATCGTGTTGATCATTTAACCCTAGAATGATTCTTAATCGTTGATCAACCATCCGATCAGATCATGAACTCTAATGTGTGTGATCTCATAGGTCTGAACCTAAGCCGATAGTATAGGAATAAATTTGTGTACCAATCGAAGTGACCATCTAGCAATAGTACCCGACGATCGGATAGGTCGAATGTGTAGAACAACATCCTTAGAACCCATGCGGATATAGTTTTCATATAATTCATCCTCTTGACCAAAATGATCATAGGACACCCCAGAGTTCAACTGTCAACTCTGATCAGGTTGTCCACATTGTATTTCAAAATATCAAATCCATTTGATGGATTACCCTGGCCAAGGTTTTGCTAAATTGAAATACAATGACTCATTATTCTCTAACTCTTGGAGTGGTCAATCCCATCTCGATCACACTCTGACTTCGCAAGTACTTGACTATGCCCAGAAGCCTTCCATCTCTGAATTAAAAATTCAGTTAGTCCAGTACCAAAGCACAGTGAGTTGCTTGCAAGTCATTGAGGCGATCTCAGGTCTAAGGGACACTTATACCTATATCCCATCAGAGACATTCTCGACAGCAGAATACTCTAGAGTTGGTCATGTTCAATGATGATGTACCAGTATATCTCACCTGTATGCCATACCAGTGTCTCCACACTCTTTGGTTAAGAGGACAACCAATCCATATGGCCTACAGCGACCTATGCTCGATAGAAGCTGTCGTCCTCATTAACAGCCTATCATTTAGTCGTGAACAGTTTTAAGGACTAATCGATAAATCCTCTCTTTATCGAATCTAAATAGTCCTAAGGACTTCATCATAACAACGGAGTTTATTAGAAGATGAAAGCTTATGATGAAAATGTCAAATATATTTTATTTATTAATAAATTAATTATAATACTTGGTTGCTCAACCGTCAACATCTTGACGATTGGCTTTTTGGGATACATTTTCCAACATTAGGATCTGGATGTCATCAATTGGGCTAGCCTAATTGATTTGGATTAGATCCAATTAGGTTCAAGAAAATCATGCTAGCACACGATTGAGCCTAATTTTCTCCTCGTGTAATCTTTTCTATCTCGATTGAGCCAAATGTGATTTGACTCACCCAGAGAATCTTAAGAAGGTTTTTCTCAGTCTAAATGAAGCTTGTTTAGCTCAGAAAAGGCTTGTCTTAATTCATGAGATGAATTTAAGATAAGCACCTGCTAATTCCTGTCACCTGTCAATTTCATTTTAGGACATCAGTCAAAAGTTGACATATGGGTCTTAAATTGAAGGCCACTTAACAAGAGCTCATTGGAGGATTTTTGTGGAGTGTCCACATGCCAAATCAGCATCAAATTAGGTTCCATAATCAAATTATGGCATGAGCCCAATTGGATAAAGAGGGCGCCCAAGTGGATAAGGATGGAAGTTGATTTGATTAACATAGACTCTTTGGCGCCAACATGATTGTGCTTATCTAATGTTGGTGCCAACTCTTGGAGAGAGGCTTGGGTTCTTATCTGATGTGATCAGATGCTATCACTCCATTAATCAAAATTTTTTCAAATTTATTGAAATTTTTTGATTGGTCGAATGATGTGGCACTACGTAGCGCAGCAGGGTCTATATAAACCCTGTCTGCGCCTAGGGTTTCTGGTGATTGCGTAAAAACCCATCAAAGCTGCTGCCCCCTTCCTCTTCTCCAAATCCCATCTGAAGTCCTCCCTTCCCTCTTCACACCCAAGGAGTTGGGCATCCATCTGATGCAAGATCAAGGTGTGGTGATGCCTTGAACAGGAAGGTTGTAGGAGTTCTTCGACAAGCTACTGCTCCAACTTCAGAAAGACTTTTGAAGATCTTTCTAATCAGATTTAGTTCTAAATTTTGGAGCAGAGATTCATGAGGAGAAGTTGATCTAGGTCCTACCCAAGTAGATACTGGTAGAGGCCAGGTGATTGCGTGGCTAAGTCAGAACCTCAGGCTTGCTGCGATCATCTACAGGGTAATCAGATTACCCTTGAGGTATTTCATGTTTCCTCATGCTTTTCGATTTATTTTGGAATTAATATCAGATAATAAAATTAGATCTAAAGATTTAGATCTAAAATAAATATAGAATAATTTTTTTTAAAATTATTCTGCCTCAGATTTGATAAAATTTGGAAGATCCTACAAGGAAAAAGATGATTTTTTCCTTCAACTGGTATCAGAGCCAGGTTAATGGCTCAGTTTCAGATCTAATTTAGATCTTGTTGGTGCAGAATTTCATCGAAGCTGGAGAAGCTGGAGTTGAGATGACCACAGCCGCCATCGGGACCTACAAGGAAAGTCTAAATCGGAGTTGGGGGTGCTCCGGCAAGATCCTCCGACGCTCAAGTCAGTACTCTGCTTTAACAGAAATGGAGTGCTCGAGTAAAAATTTTAGCAGAGTTTTGAGATAGAGTTTAGAGCTTAGAGAAGAACATATATGGAGGGTCTCTTTTTATAGATGGAGAGCGTAACTGATTGACAGCGACGTCTGTAACTGTCTGGTAGTGGGCCATTCAGAGCCACGCGGAGTTTGTTACGGAGAGTAGTGTCACCAGGGGCCGTTCAGGGCCACGTGGAATTTGTTACAAAGAGTGGAGTGGTGTCCGTTGTCGCAACTTGCCAGAGAGTGATGGAGCCATATGAAATCCATTGCAGAGTGTGGGGTAGGGTAGCAGCCATTGTCACGACTTGCCAGAGAGTTCGGATCTATCGGCTGAAGCTCGATTGGGATGTCTGATGGAGCGGAATGGCTCTCTATCTCATCGATCTAGAAGAAGCTCAGATGTTTTCGAGGTTGTGATGGGTCTACTGTTGTTGGGTGCCTAGAGCACTAATGCTGTAGGTGGGAACCATCTGCTGTAGAAGCTCGGACGGTCGAGGGGGTTCAGAAAGATGCCACACAAGGTCAGAAGCCGAAAAAATCCTGGAAGGGTCGATCTTTTATAAACTTTGGCTGGGGGTATTTTATATCCAACACCAGTCCCCCTACTTTCGAGTTTGGGTTTCTAATGAAGAAAGTACAGAAAATTCTCATAGCCGAAGTTGCCCCCCTCGATTTCTGTACTCGATGATTTCCAGATATTTTGGCATTTGGCGCGCTGGCGTCAGAGTCTTTTCAAATCAAGGTGATTCGAAAAGATTTTTTCGAAATTTTTATCGGAGTGTGGCTTTAGGTACGGTGCAATAATGATTTTGTCAGCTGTCAGCCATTTTTAGCAGCCTGTCATGGTGAGTGGGACACACAAAGAGTGTAGATCGACCAGAGGAGATCCGCAATCATTACTGCATCGACGAGTGTAGGTTGATGGCTCAGTTTCAGATCTAATTTATATCTGATTTTAATTTTAATTTATCTGATATTAAAAAATTTTAGATATTACATCAGATATGATAGGATCTGAAATCAAAATATTTAAAATTAAATCTGAGAAGATCTAACATGCATGAGATGCATGACTAGATTAGGAATAGTTTGATCTATGAATAGTCTTGTAAGTTTATATTTTAATGAGATTAAAATATAATTTAGATCTAATTTATTCTTTATTTTTGATGATATAAATGTTATATTGAGATCAAAAAAATAAAAAATAAAAATTTGGATAATACATAAGATTGATCTGTTGCATGCTTAGACTAGTTGTAGAATTATTCTAATAACTGTCTAGAATAAATTTTATGTTGAATAGTTTAATTTAAATTTTATTTTTTAGATGTTACATATGATGTATTAAATCTGAAAGCATGTTAATTAGATTAATTTTTGATACATGAGATGTATGCAAAGCATGTATTAGTTAGATCTTAAATTGAATATGTGATATGTAAATTTAAATCTAACTAATTTTGTAGTTAAATTTATATTTTTGATTAAGGTATTCCTAATGGCCGTCCAGTCATAAGAATAAAGTAGGGTTTAAAGGCTCTCTCCTCCTATTCAATGGGTGTTCTTATGAATTGTAGGGGTGCTGCGCGTTCATCCTTAATCAGAAATCAAAATTTACTTTTCTGCAAAACCCTAGATCCTGAAATCCTAGGATTTTTTTACATGTTTTCTTTATGAACCCAAGACTTAATTAAAAAATTAAGCTTTGAAATTAAATTAGTCTAAAATTGAGAATTTCAGATCTAAGTCATTTTCATAAAATTGGTTTCGGGCTTGGGTAGCTCAATTAAGTCTAGCGGTTGATCAAATCGAATCAATAGTTGGTTAGGTGAGATCATGAAAGCTAATAATTGACCAACCTAATAGGATTAAGTCTGGGTCAAGGTCGAATCATATTTAGATGTGACTCGATCAAGTTAACACCTAATTTGGCTCAGAGGTTAGAGCCTGGATTGTAGGCTAACCCAATTGGTTCTGGTTCGATAATTTGATGTCTAAGGTAAGTTAGGCAGATGCGATCGATTGGTTTTTAATTGGGAGCTACTTGACTTGAATGCGTTCTTGTCGAGTTAATGGCATATCCCTTCCATCGGTCTCACTTACCTAGCCATATGTGTCGACCCAGTTCTAATTTGAGGTGGCTAACAATTCAAGCTAACCCATGCCACTAGGTTAGTCATAATTGTTATGACTATGTCAAGCCAAGTTTAATGAGACCTAAACAAATTTCCTAAGAAAATATTAAGTCTAGGTCTTCCACCATTGTGGATGTGCGGGCCCTTCCTGGGGTTGATTGTTCTCGGCTAGATACAGTGGCTCAGTTGCATCGGAAGATGCAACCATGTCCATTAGGCATTGGATGCTACGAATTAGAGGATGGGTTGGACTCAATATTTTGAATACGGTGTGGGACCCAATCAGGAATCTAATTCGTGCAAATGGTGGGTTTGACTTAACTAAGGATTGGAGCAATATTCCAGGCACGGTGAGCTTCTTGAATTAAAAACCAAGTTTTGGGTGCACCATGATTAGAGAATCATTGGACAAGAGTTGTCCACTCATCGGTTGACCCATCACCAATAACTGTTAGGTGAGGTGATGAGCCAGTCGGTGAGACCGCACCACCCACTAGAAATCACTAACCACGAGATTTTCACATCTCTACCAAGGGAGTGTATAAATCTGAAAAAATAGTGAGAGCCTAATTTATTTAAAAATGAAACTCCTAAATAAATTGGTTAAGTCTGATTACAAAATCTAACTGAAAACTATTGACTCTCTATAGAAAATATGTCTGCGTCCAACCCCTTGACCAAAATATTAGACACCCACAGATTGACTGGACCCAATTTCAAAGACTGGTTGAGGAACTACAGAATTATTCTGGATTTTGAGAAACTGACTCATGTCTTGGACCAGGACTCACCTGCCATGCCAGTACGTCCGACTGCTGAATAGAGAGTCTCTGAAAAAATGGATGGATGATGATAACAAAGCAAGGTACTACATGTTGGGTACAATGTCTGATGACTTGCAGCGCCAACATGAGAATATTATGACTACCCACCAAATGTTGGCTCACCTACAAGAGTTGTTTGGTGAACAAAGTCGTGCAGCCAAGTATCAAGTCTGTCAAAAACTTTTTAAGGCTAAAATGCGTGATGGGCAGTCAGTCCAAGATCATTGTTTGACAATGACCAAAAATCTTGAGGAGCTTGAGAAGCTCAGAGTCATCTTAGATAAGGATTTTCAGACTAATGTGATCCTTCAGTCCTTGTCTGATGCATATGGTCAGTTCATCATGAACTTCCATATGCATAAGATGCAGTGTACCTTGGCCAAGTTAATGAACATGCTAGTTACGGCTGAGCTTTCTATAAAGGGTTCAAAAGGCTCAGTTCTTACTGTGGAGCTGACTTCTTCAAGAGAAAGTCTTTTGGAAAGAAAAAGAAATCTGCAAAGAAGCAGAAGGTGGATGGAAAGAAGAAGAAGACAAAATCGAAGAAGAAGGCTGCTGAAAAGAAAAAATATTTTCACTGCCAATCAGACGGTCATTGGAAGCGAAACTGTCCTCAATACCTGGCCACCCTGAAGAATAAGAAGGATGGTCCTTCTAGAGGTATGCTCATTTTAGAATCTAATCTTACGATTTCTTCTGCATCCAGTTGGGTGCTTGACTCTGGTTCTAGTGCTCATTTGTGTACTTCTATGTAGGGTCTTGAGGAGAGCAGGAGGCTGAGGGATGGGGAGATGATCCTACACATCAGAAATGGAGCAAGAGTTGCTGCTGTGGCCGTGGGAACCTATCCTCTGCGATTACCATTAGGATTAGATTTATTTCTTAGAGATTGTTATTATGTGCCTGCAGCAAGCAGAAATTTGATTTCTGTTTCATATTTAGCACAAAAAGACTATGTGATTAGCTTTCATAAGGACCATTGTAACATATTTTATGAAAATAATAAAGTTGTAAATGATTTTCTTATTAACGGCCTCTATCAGCTACATATTGATGTATCTGTATTTAATATCGAGCAAAATGTAAATGCCATAGGAATTAAAAGGCCTAGAGATAGTCTAAATGATAGGTATCTGTGGCACCTAAGGCTAGATCATATAGCGGAAGACAGGGTTAACAAATTGGAGAAATTCAGGCTATTGAGTTCGTTGACTTTCGAGTCATATCTAATTTGTGAATCATGCCTTCAAGGCAAAATGACCAAACTCCCTTTTGTAGGATATGTGGAAAGGGCCATAGACCTACTTGCCCTAGTACATATGGATGTGTGTGGCCCATTTGATGTGTCGGCTAGAGGCAACTATGTCTACTTCATTACTTTTACCGATGATATGTCTAGGTACGGATTTGTATTTCTAATGAAACACAAGTCTGAAGCCTTTGAAAGGTTCAAAGAATTCAGACATGAAGTAGAAAAATAAACAGAAAAGCCCATTAAGATTCTTCGATCAGATCGAGGAGGTGAATACCTTAGTCGAAAGTTCTTAGACTATCTTAAGAACAATGGCATAGTCTCTTAATGGACTCTACCTAAACGCCACAACTCAACAGGGTTTCAGAATGGAAAAACCAGACCCTATTAGATATGGTCCGTTCCATGATGAGCTTCACGGACCTCCTTGAGTTTCTTTGGGGATATTGTCTCATGATAGCAATATATGTATTGAATAGGGTTCCATCTAAAACCATTCCTACCACACCATATGAGATATGGCATGGTAAGAAATCAAGTCTGAATCATTTCAGAATTTGGGGTTGTCCGGCTCATGTCAAGAGACAGTAGCGGACAAGTTAGAGTTTAGATCTTTTAGAGCTCGATTCATAGGATATCTTAAATAGTCATTAGGATACTATTTCTATATTCTGGAAGACCACAATATGATTGTGAGTCGAAATGCTATTTTTCTTGAAAAATAGTTTATTCAAGATGGTGGTATCGGAAGAATAATTAAGCTCAAGGAGAATGTCTCCCAAGAGCAACGAGCTAAAGAACCTGAGGAACCCAATCAATTAGAATCAATCCTAACACAACCTCTTTCACCTCGTAGATCGACTAGAATTTTTCATCCTCTTGAAAGGTACTTAGGTACTATACAAGAGGATATAGAGAAAATATTCCTCACGAAAAATGGGGCTCATGGTGATGATTCCAAGACCTATGATGAGGCGATATCAGATATCGACTCTGAGAAATGGTTAGAGGCAATGAGATCTGAAATTGACTCGATGCACTCAAACCAAGTCTGGATCTTGGTAGATCCATCTGAAAGTATTGTACCTATTGGGTGTAAATGGATCTTCAAGAAAAAGATAGGTGCAGATGGAAATATAGAGACATTCAAGGCTAGGCTCGTAGCGAAAGGTTATAGTCAGCATGAAGGCATTGACTATCAGGATACCTTCTCGCCCGTAGCCATGCTAAAATCCATCCGTACATTACGTGCTATTGCAGCCTATTTCGATTATAAAATATGGCAGATTGACATGAAAACAACATTCTTAAATGGACATCTTGAGGAAGATATCTATATGGAACAGTCACCTAGTTTCACATCTAGTGATGATGATCACAAGGTCTGCAAACTGCAAAGGTCCATTTATGGACTTAAGCAAGCATCTCGAAGCTGGAATACTCGTTTCAATGATGTGATCAAAATGTTTGGTTTCATCAAGAACGAGGAAGAACTATGTGTGTTCAAAAAGGTCAGTGGAAGCACAGTTGTCTTCCTCGTATTGTACGTAGATGATATCTTTCTAATTGGGAATGACATTTTCATGTTGACCTCAGTCAAAGTATGGTTGTCTAAGGAGTTCTCTATGAAAGATCTAGGAGAGGCATCCTTTATACTAGGTATTAAGGTCTATAGAGATTGACAAAATAGGATGATGGGACTTTCACAGAAGATGTATATAGAGGAGGTGCTAAAAAGGTTTAGCATGAAAAACTCCAAAAGAGGTTTAGTACCTTTTAGACATGGCATTTATCTCTCCAAGAAGATGTGCTCTAGCACACCTGAGGAGATTGAACGCATGAGCAAAATCCCTTATGCTTCGGCAATAGGGAGCCTCATGTATGCCATGCTATGTACACGATCTGATATAGCCCATGCTGTGAGTGTCACAAGCAGATATCAGTCGAATCCAGGCGAAGAGCACTGGACTTCTGGGAAATATATCCTTAAGTACTTGAGAAGGACTAAAGATATGTTTCTAGTCTTTGGAAATGGAGAACTTCAGATTCAGGGATATACAGACTCAGACTTTATGTCTGATATAGATGATCGAAAGTCGACATATGAGAGTCTGTTCATTTGCAATGGTGGTGCAGTTAACTGGAAGAGTTTCAAGCAGACGGTGATTGCAGATTCCACCATGGAGGTAGAGTATATTGCTGCATCGAAAGCTGCGAAGGAGATATTCTAGTACAAAAAATTTACCACGGAGCTTGGAGTGATGTCATCGGATGCCATCCCTCTTTACTGCGACAATAATGACGCCATAGCCCTAGCTAAGGAGCCAAGGTCTCACCAGAAGTCCAAGCATATCGAGCGGTGTTTCATCTGATCCGTGATTACCTCGAAAAAGATTATGTCGAGGTTAAGAGAGTCGACTCCACAGACAATATGGCAAATCCGCTGACAAAGTCATTAGGCAGTAAAAGATCGAAGCCTACCCTGAGAAGATGGGACTCAGATATGTAGCCAATTGGCATTAGGTCAAATGGAGTTTGTTAGATGTGTGCCCTAGATGCCAGATTGGCTGATACATTCCTATATAAATCTAAGGGCAAATTTATAATTTTGACTATAAATCAATAAATGGGTTATTCTTCTATCACATTGTGTATATTGTGTCTGTGATACATCCTTTAAGTTAGTAGGAATGTCAATTCATATTTTCAAGAGTTGAAAATTTAAGGCATGAATTTACATAACTAACTCATAAACAGCTCCTGACCATAGGGTCATCATGAGGATGGTGATCGATCCAGAAGGTTGGTGTACGATCGCTTCCTTAGGATAGATGTATCTTGAGTCTATAGTATGGAGATACTGAAGCGAGAGTACAGGTACTCGTTGAGAATGAGAGTACTGAGCGTGACCACCTCGAGCAGTCATAAGGAAGTCTACCTTCTCATCGATGACTAGCTCGATGCTGCAGTTGTGTGTCTAGTTCTTTAACCTGAGGTGCATCAATAGTTCACCTTGAGTGTGTTATAGTTTGACTGCACCATAACTCGATCTTCTAGCCATTCAAAACCCTGAGATGTATGTTGGCTGTAGCATATTCATTGTAGGAACTAGGTCACACCAAGATGGGATCTATCAACCTCGGTAGATGAGAGGAGTAGTCCTATGGTGATCGAAAGATCGAGTCCTTAAGCCCATGGCCATGGCAGAGTGAAATAATGAAAAAGAGTTTTTCATTGGAGTTTCACATCGAACTCGGATCGATCAATTGATTCATATGATTGATGTTGGGTTTGACGAGTTCACCTTAACCCTAATTCAGTCGGGACTCATGATAGAGGAACTCAATCACACAAGTAGCTACACCGAGAGGTTCATCTTCAGTTCTAATGGGTTGCCACCATATACTGCTAGGTATCATTGATGAATTTTGAGAGCAATTAGAATGATCTTGATGATCGATTATTCTAATTGTATGAGTCAGAAGAGTTCTGGTCCATCGAAAGGAGTTTTGATGATGTCGATGATGAGATTACGACATGTCTC
Organism: Elaeis guineensis; assembly: GCF_000442705.2. Lineage (NCBI taxonomy): Eukaryota > Viridiplantae > Streptophyta > Magnoliopsida > Arecales > Arecaceae > Elaeis > Elaeis guineensis. The sequence goes on from NC_026003.2 coordinate 65,966,269, forward strand.
ATTACCATATGAAATTGAACCTAAATGGGTCACACTAACAAGGGTTAGGATCTGGATGTCATTAATTGGGCTAGCCCAATTGATTTGGATTAGATTCAATTAGGTTCAAGGAAATCGTGCTAGCACACGATTGAGACTAATTTTCTCTTCGTGTAATCTTTTCTATCTCGATTGAGCCAAATGTGATTTGACTCACCCAGAGAACCTTGAGAAGATTTCTCTCAGTCTAAATGAAGCTTGTTCAGCTCAAAAAAGCCTTGTCTTAATTCATGAGATGAATTTAAGACAAGCACCTGCTAATTCCTGTCACCTGCCAATTTCATTTTAGGATATCAGTCAAAAGTTGACATATGGATCTTAAATTGAAGGTCACAGTTGACATATGGGTCTTAAATTGAAGGCCACTTAGCAAGAGCTCATTGGAAGATTTTTGTGGAGTGTCTACATGCAAAATCAGCATCAAATTAGGCACCATAATCAAATTATGGGTGAGCCCAATTGGATAAAGAGGGTGCCCCAAGTGGATAAGGATGGAAGTTGATTTGATCAACATGGACTCTTTGGCGCCAACATGATTGTGCTTATCCAATGTTGGTGCCAACTCTTGGAGAGAGGCTTGAGTTCTTATTTGATATGATCAGATGACATCACTCCATCAATCAAAATTTTTTCAGATTTATTAAAATTTTTTGATTGGTCGAATGATGTGGCACTACGCAGTGCAGCAGGGTCTATATAAACCTTGTCTGCGCTTAGGGTTTCTGGTGATTGCATAAAAACCCATCAAAGCTGCCACCCCCTTCCTCTTCTCCATATCCCATCTAAAGTCCTCCTTCCTCTCTTCACACCCAAGGAGTTGGGCATCCATCTGATGTAAGATCAAGGTGTGGTGATGCCTTAAACAGGAAGGCTGCAGGAGTTTTTCGACAAGCTGCTGCTCCAACTTCAGAAAGACTTTTGAAGATCTTTCTAATCAGATTTAGTTTTGAATTTTGGAGCAAAGATTCATGAGGGGAGGATGATCTAGGTCCTATCTGAGTGGATACTGCTAGAGGCTAGGCGATTGCGTGGCTAAATCAGAACCTCAGGCTTGCTGCGATCATCTACAGGGTAATCAGATTTCTCTTGAGGTATTTCATATTTTCTCATGCTTTTAGATTTATTTTAGAATTAATATTAAATAATAAAATTAGATCTAAAGATTTAGATCTGTAATAAATATAGGATAAATTTTTTTAAAATTATTCTGCCTCAGATTTGATGAAATCTGGAAGATCCTTAAGGAAAAGGATGATTTTTTTTCCTTCATTAAGATGGAGTTGACCCTTCTGAATTGGTAGGAGATATGCATCAGTGTATTTTAATTTAGCAAAATCTTGATCAAAATAATCTATGAGATGAATTTGAAAGGTTGAAATATAATGTGGTCGACTTAATTAGGGTTAATAGTTAAACCCTAAGTCACCTTAAGTATTTAGATCAAAGGGATGAATTATACAGTAACCATACGTTAGTAGGTTCTAGAAGGTTGCTTTGTAACACTTTGACCCATCCAGTCATCAGGTCATCATTACTAGCTGGTTACATCGATTGGTATAGAAAGTTGTTCCTATGCTATCGGTTTAGGTTCGAACTTATAGGGTCACACGCATTAGAAGATTTGGTCAGATCTGATGGCTGAAGAGTCTGATTGGATTATGACTCTAGTGAAGAGTCCTATTTAGACTAGGACTCTGTGAGAGAGTCCACTGGACTGAGACTCTATCATTTATAAAGAATTAATTAGTAATTAGATTGTTAGATGTATATCCTAGAAGCCAAATGTCTAACACATTGTAATCAATCTAGGGCATAATTTTATACTTAATATATTGATATGATTAATAAAAAGATAAATTCTTTTTCATTCAAGTATAATGTATCCTTGAATCGTCTATAGAATTAGTTTCGATACATACTCTCAAGGTGTTAAGAATTAGAGACATGTATTTAATTCCTAAAGGCTCCCGATCATAGGATCATTATAAGGATGGTGACATATCTGGATAGACTAGCGCACAAATCACTTCTTTTGGGATAGATGGGTCTCTAATCTACTGTGTAGAGACATAGGACAACGAGTGTGGATGGTTGTTAGAGAACAACTAGCACCGAGCGTGACCATACGAGAAATCACTTAGATTTCTATTCAATTGTCAGTAATTATCTCGATGCTATAGTTGTATGTCTGATCTTTTGATTTGAGATGATACTACTGCTCGCAGTGAGACTGCTGAGTTTAACTAACACATAAATATGGATCTCAATGAGCCCTTATAGTGGATATTGATGATAGTTAATCCACTGTAGGAGTAGGATATGCATCAAGATAGGATCTATCAACCTTGATAGAGAGGAGTAGTCCTATGGGATTTAAGAAGCTAAGTCTATGAATCTGTGACCACAGTAGAGTGATTGATGAAAAAGAGTTTTCATAGACATTACATCTAGATTTGAGCTAATCAAATCTATCATATAATTGATGTTGAGGTTTGATGATTTATCCATGACCTGCCATCTAGTCGGGACTCACGATAGAGGGACTGAATCACATGTTAACTATACCTAGAGGTTTATTTCAGCTCTATTGGATTGCCACTATATATTGCTAGGTGTCACTGATAGATTGTGAGAGCTCACTAGGATTATTTTGGATCAACAATCCTTGATTGAGTTAGAGTGGAATTGTTTCGACCCATTGAAAAGATTTCAATGATACAATGATATAGATCATTGTATGTCTCATGATCAGATAGAATTGAACCTATGAGGTCACACAATAAAGGGATCATGCCTGAAATTAGTAATTGAGCTTATGAAGTATCAATTGGATTTAGAGAAATCCATTGGGTTCATGGTAACCTTGCTAGCACATGGTTGGATCCAATTTCTCTTTCAGTTAGGATTACTTATTTGATAAGTTAATTCTAACTTAATTATCTACTATTATCTATATGAATAAGATTCATGAGACTCCAATTATTGAGTGTCTAAGGTTATGGATCACATAAATTAAGGGTGCATGTCCCTTGTGAATCTCCTTGATAGTTATTATGGGGCACTACTTTGAATTGTTCAATTTGGGCATGTCTATTGATTAGAGGGCCTTTAGTTCTCATATGGGGTGTCTCTTGAGTGCAAAGGAGGGTGTCTAATTATGGATGCAAGGACTTCAATAGTTGGCACCTAATGGTCTTCCTAATATAAGTTGGATAACTTAAGTTAATAGAAATCCTAATACAAGTAGGACTTGTATTATATGATTGAATAGGATTCAATCTTTGTGCCTATAAAAGGGGACCTCTCCTAAGATCCTAAAACTATCCAAACAAGCAACCCCTCACACCCAAAAGCTCTCCCCACGCCCTCTCTTCCTCCCCTTTTCTCTTCTCTTGGGCATTCTACAGCCCTTCCCTTGGCATGCGCATCCCAAGGTGTTCCATGCCCAAAGGAGTTTAGGTACCTCTTCTTTACTAGTTTCTAGCATCTGGTAGCAGCACATAGTAAGAAAAAACTCTAGAGAAGAGGAGAAGAAGAAGATCAAAGAAAAAGATTAAGTATTGATCGTGATCCAGGCTTCGATCAGATTTAGCAGGTTAAATTTTGGAGATTCAAAATTCAGATTATAGAAGGTTGTTCCAAGCTGATCTTGAGTAGATACTTGTAGAGGTTGGATATTTATACAGCTAATAGAGAGCTTCATCTCTTTCAGATCCAGATTTGAAGAAAGAGATTGCGAAAAAGATATGTGATTTGATCACAATTTAAATTTCAACATATATCAATTTCAGCATATGAAATAGATCTATTTGATTTTATATTTTTATATATGCAAAATTTAGATTAAAATTATTTTAATCTTATTCTCCATTATGGTGTTTAAAAAATTAAGTTTTAAAATACATATGCATGCTTCAAACCCCAAATTTGAACAGTGGTATCAGAGCCACGGGTTTTCATATACTGAATTTTGATATACATATTTTTGAAAAAGTTTTCAAATCAATTTTTTTCTTAATACATAAGATGTATGGATGGATCTTCAAATCTAAAATCTAATTTTAGATTTAGTTTTAGAACATATAGTTGATATGTTATTGCATGCATAGATCTGAATTTTGATATAGAAAAAGTTTTAGTTAATGTTCATGTGAAATATAGATGCATGCATAAAATCTAAAATTTTTTATAATCTGAATTTTGATTTATATATATGATATATGATTATATATTTAGATCATAAATTTATTTTTAATCTTATTCATGAGTAGTATATAAGATATATGATATCATACTTAGATCTGAAATTTTGTTTAGATCTAATTATACATGCATATATATGATATATATTTGTATGTTAAAATCTGAAAATTATTTTTATATTTTAAAATTTACTTTCATGTAAAGAATTTAGATCTAAAATATGATTTTAGAATCAAAAATTTATGTTTATGCATGAGAGTTTTAGTCATGAAAAAATTAAAAATTAGATTATATAATAGGGTTACATCTAAGGTTTTTGATTTGAGTCATATGGGTCTAATTCGATTAAGTAATTGATCAAATCGAGTCAAGTATTGAATTGAGTTAGATCAATTAAGTTAATGATCATACAATTATTGTTGATCAAATCAATTGAGTCCCATATGTAGAATCTATTAACCTAAGAACCTAATTTGGCTCGTTGGTTTGAGCCCGATACGCTTAAGCTAACCAATTCTGATCAATCGATCTATTAGTGTCTAAGATAAGTTAATGAGATGTGATTATTTAATTGATTTCATTAGCCGACCTGACCAATTCATTGGTGTCTAAGGAAGGCAATGGGAGGACCCCCATCATTTTTCACTTACCTGACCAATTTGGAATATTGGGTCTTAAAATAGGTTGCTTAGCATTTTGGTTTAGCTCATGCCAGTTAGATCAGTTATATGATGACTAATTAGATGAGACCTAAACTCAAACCTCCCTACAAATATTAAGTTCATAGGTCTTCCACCATTGTAGATGTGCGGACGTGTTACCAGTGTTGATTATTCTCGACTAGTCACAGTGGTCCAATTGCATCAGAAACACGCAACCACTCTATTAGCAAAGAGTTACTCCAGGGTAAAGATGGGGTTGGGCCCAATAACTGTTAGGTGAGGGACCCAATGACAGTCTTGCACCTGCTTGTGAATGATGGGTCGAGCTTAACTAAGAAGTGTGGGCAATAACTATTAGGTGAGCCCACATGACTTAGAGACCAAGTGGCTGCAACATCCTTAGTGAAGCATCTGAGCAAAGTGTTGCCTACATATCAGTGTGCATGTTACCAATAACTGTTAGGTGAGGTGCATGTCATCGGTGGGACTGCAGCACCCACTAAGAATCCTTTGTAGCGTTAGGATTTTCATTTCCTTCCAAGGGAGTGGAGGGATTTGAAAAATTAGTAGAGGTCATTATTTGCATCTTAAAGTCTCTAAAAGTAAATTAAAATATTAAGTATAAAAATCTAATTTGAATCTCTACTCTTGCAGTTAAACCATCATGTCAGCCTCAAACCCTCTAGCTCGCATCCTTGAAACCAATCATTTGACTGGTAATAATTATAAAGACTGGCTCAAAAACCTCAGGATTGTCCTGACCTCAGAAAAATTAAGCCATGTTCTCGATCAAGATCCTATTGTGTTACCAAACTATTCTACTGCTGAGTAGAGAGTTACTTTTGAGAAGTGGATGGATGAAGATAGTCGGATCAAGTGTTATGTACTGACGTCCATGTCCAATGAGTTACAAAGCCAGCATGAGCATATGCCCACTGCCCGGGCTATGATCACTCACCTACAAGAGTTGTATGGTGAGCAAAGCTATACTGCGTGCTTTAAAGTATCCAAGATACTCTTCAACCTCAAGATGTGAGAGGGGCAGTCTGTTTATGAGCACTGTATAATAGTGATTAAGGACATTAAGATGCTTGGGAAGTTTGGACTTGATATGCAAAAAGAATTGTAGATGGATCTGATCTTTCAATCCCTTACTAGTTCATATAGTCAATTCATCGTGAATTTTCATATGAACAAACTTGACTGCACTATTCTCAAACTTGTCAACATGTTGGTCACAACAGAGGGTATCTTGAAGAGTTCAAGGGGCGCTATTCTTACTGTGGAGTGAACTTCTTCTTCCAAGAGAAAGTCTGTTGAAGGAAGAAGGCTAAATCTGCAAAAGCAGAAGAGAGAGAGCAAGCCAAAGAAAGATGGTCCAAAGGTAGCTAAGGCAAAGGGAAAGTGTTTCTACTATCATACTGAAGGCCACTGGAGGAGGAACTATTCAAAATACCTGGAGAGCCTAAAGATCAAAAAGGGTGATAAACCTTCCGAAGGTATGCTCATAATTGAATCTAACCTTATGGTTTCTTCTACTTCTAGTTGGGTATTGGACTCTAGCTCAAGTGCTCATATATGTACCTCATTGTAGGGTCTGATAGAAAGTAGGAGGTTGAGAGAAGGTGACATGATCCTTCAGGTTGATAATGGAGAAAAAATTACTGTAGAGGTCGTTGGCACTTACCCTCTTCGATTATCGTTTGGCGTTAGATTAGATTTGAAAGACTATTATTATGTTCTTGTAGCTAGTCAGAATTTAATTTCTGTGTCTATGCTAGCACAGGAAGATTTTGAAATTAATTTTAATAAAGATTTTTATTCCATTTATTTATGAAATAAATTGGTTGCATGAGATCTTTTAATTGACAGTCTTTATCACTTGCATGTTGATGTGAATGTGAACTTAAATGAGCAAATAGTGAGTATCGTAGGCCAAAAGAGATCCAGAGATGAAATTAACCAGAAGTACTTGTAGCACCATAGACTAGGCCACATTGGAGAGGATAGGATAAATAGACTAAAAAAAGATGGGATCCTTAGCTCTCTTAGCCTAGAGTCATATCCAGCTTGTGAATCTTACCTTCGAGAAAAAATGGCTAAGTTATTCTTTGTAGGACATGGAGAAAGGATCACAGAGTTACTTGCCTGGTACACACCGATATGTATTGGCCATTTGATGTGCAGGTTAGGGGTGGCTACACCTACTTCATTACCTTTATTGATGATTTGTCTAGGTACGAGTATGTGTATCTAATAAAACACAAGTCTGAGGCCTTTAAAAAGTTCAAAAAATTTAGATATGAAGTAGAAAAGCAGACAAGTAAGTCCGTTAAGATTTTTTGATCTGATTGAGGAGGTAAATATCTTAGTCAGAAATTTTTGAGATATTTTAAAGATAACGGCATAGTCTCTCAGTGAACCCCTCCTGAAACATCTCAGCTCAACAGCGTATCCGAAAGGAGGAATAGGAATCTATTGGATATGGTCCATCCATGATGAGCTTCACTGATCTACCCTTATTTTTTTGGAGACATGTCTTGTTAACTGCCATTTACTTATTGAATAGGGTTCCTTCAAAGTTCGTTCCTACCACACCATATGAGATATGGTTTGGTAAGAAATCGAGTCTGGGTTATCTTAAGACTTGAGGATGTCCGATCTATGTCAAGAAACAGAAGGCAAAAAAGTTAGAGAATAGATCTATTATAGCTTGTTTTATAGAATATCCAAAAGAATCTATGGGATACTATTTCTACTTTTCACAAGATCACAATGTGATTGTGAGTTGAAATATCATATTCTTAAAAAAATAGTTTATCCAGGATGGCAGCAATGGAGGTTAGTGGAGCTCAAAGAGAAGGTCTCTAAAGAGCCCAGAGCTATAGATCCTCAGGAACCTGTAATTCATGAGCCAGTAGTTGATGTTCCTCTACCATCTCGTAGATCTAGCAGGGTCTCTCGATCTTCTGAAAGGTACATGGGTATGCTTACGGAGGAAGTGAAGGAAATATTTCTTATGGGAGATAGGGGTCATACTGATGACCCTAATACCTTTGACGAGGTGATGTCTGACATCGATTTCAAAAAATGATTAGATGTTATGAAGTCACAATTGACTCAATGTACTCCAACTAAGTCTGGACTTTAGTGGATCCACCTAAAGGTATTATACCTATTGAATGTGAAAACTATCTTCCTGAATGGATATCTTGAGGAAGATATCTATATGGAGCAGCCTATGGGTTTCACATCTGATGATGGTGATCACAGAGTCTGCAAGCTGCAAAGGTCCATATATAGATTAAAGCAGACTTCTCGAAGTTGGATCCATCATTTTGATAAGGCAATCAAATCGTTTGATTTCATCAAAAATGAAGAGGAACCTTGTGCATATAAGAGAGTCAGTGGGAGTGCAATCACCTTCCTCATACTGTACATGGATGATATTCTCCTCATTGAGAAGATATTCCATGCCGACCAAGGACAAAAGATGGTTGTTCAAGGAATTCTCCATGAAAGATCTAGGGGAAGCATCCTATATTCTTAGAATAAAGGTCTATAGGGATAGATCTAAATGGATGCTTGGCCTGTTACAAAAGCTGTACATAGAGAAGGTGTTGAAGAGGTTCAGCATGAAAAACTCAAAGAGAGGTTTCTTACCTCTTAGGCATGGTATTAGTCTCTCCAAGATGATGTGTTTGACCACATCTGAGGAGGTGCAGCACGTGAGTAGGATTCCTTACGTCTTGACTATAGGGAGACTCATATACGCCATGCTGTGTACTTGACCTGATATTATCCTCACTGTGAGTATCACAAGCAGGTATCAGTCGAATCTAGATAAAAAGCATTGGATAGCTGTAAAGAACATCCTTAAGTACTTAAGAAGGACTAATGATCTGTTCTTGATCTTTGGAGGTGATTCTGAGTTACGATTCGAGGGTATATTCTTGTTTGATTTACTAGAAGGGTTCTGAGTAATCGATCAATGGAGACTGAGTGTGCTATAGATGTGTAGAATGAATTCTGATTTTAATATTAGTTATAAAATTGAATGTCATGTCATAACACAGTACTACAAAGACAATGGTATCATAGCCCTTGCTAAGGAGCTAAGGTCTCACTAGAAGTTCAGACACATAGAGCACCGATATATGCGACTACCTTATGTCAACGTAAGAAGAGTAGACTCCGTGAAAAATATGACAGACCCACTGACTAAGTAGTTAAGCCAACCTAAAAATGAAAGTCCACCTTGAAAAGATGGGACTTAAATTTATGGCCAATTGGCTTTAGTCCAAGTGGGAGATTGTTAGATGTATGTCCTAGAAGCCAATATGGCTGACATATTGTAATCAATCTAGTATATAATTTTATACTTAATATATTGATATGATCAATAAAAGAATAAATTCTTTTTCATTCAAGGGTAATGTGTCCTTAAATCATCCATGAAATTAGTTTTGATACATACTCTCAAGGTGTTGAGAATTAGAGACATGTATTTAATTCCTAAAGGCTCATGATCATTGGATCATTATAAGGATGGTGATAGATCTGGATAGACTGACGCACAAATCACTTCCTTCAGGATAGATGGGTCTCTAATCTACTATATAGAGACACAGGATGATGAGTGCGGATGATTGTTCGAGAACAACTAGCACTGAGTGTGACCATATGAGAGATCACTTGAATTTCTATTCAATCATCAGTGATTGTCTCGATGCTATAGTTGTGTATCTGATTCTTTGACTTGAGATGGTACTACTACTCACAGTGAGACTATTGGAGTTTGATTGACACATAAATATGGGTCTCAATGAGCCCTTGTAGTGGATATTGACGACAGTTGATCCACTGTAGGAGTAGAGTGCGCATCAAGATAGGATATATCAACCTTGATAGAGAAGAGTAGTTTATGAGATTTGAGAAGCTAAGTCTATGAATCTGTAGCCATAGTAGAGTGATTGATGAAAAAAAATTTTATAGACATCACATCTGGATTTGAGCTAATCAAATCTATTATATGACTGATGTTGAGGTTTGACGATTTATCCATGACCCGCTATCTAGTTGAGACTCACGATAGAGGGACTGAATCACACGTTAACTACACCTAGAGGTTTATTTCAGTTCTACTGAGTTGCCACTATATACTGTTAGGTGTCATTGATGGATTGTAAGAGCTCACTAGGGTTGTTTTAGATCAACAATCTTTGATTGAGTTAGAATGAAATTATTTCGATCTATTGAAAAGAGTTTTAATAATACAATGATATAGATCATTGTATGTCTCACTACTAGATAGAATTAAACCTATAAGGTCACATAACAAAAGGATCATGTCTAAAATTAGTAATTGAGTTTATGAAGTGTCAATTGGGTTTAAAAAAATCCATTGGGTTCATGGTAACCTTGCTAACACATGGTTGCACCCAATTCCTTGTTTAGTTAAGATTACTTATTTGATAAGTTAATTCTAACTTAATTATCTATTGATTACCTACATGAATAAGATTTATGAGACTTCAATTGTTGGGTGTCTAAGGTTATGGATCACATAAATTAAGGGTGCAAGTCCCTTATGAATCTCCTTGATAGTTATTATGGGGTGCCATTTTGAATTGTTTAATTTGAGCGTGTCCATTGATTAGAGGACCTTTAGTTCTCATATGGGGTATCTCTTAGGTGCAAAAGAGGATGTTTGATTATGGGTGCAAGGACTTCAATAGTTAGTGCCTAATGGGCTTTCTAATGTAAGTTGGATAACTTAAGTTAATAGGAATCCTAATGTAAGTAGAACTTGTATTATATGATTGAATAGGATTCAATCTTTGTGCCTATAAAAAGAGACCTCCTCTAAGGTCCTAAAACCATCCAAACCAATAGCCCTTCACACCCAATGGCTCTCCCCACACCCTCTCTTCCTCCCTTTTTCTTTTTTCTTGGGCGTTCTACATGCCCTTATATTGGGATACGCATTCCATGGTATTCCATGCCCAAAAGAGTTTGGATGCCTCTTTCTTACTAGTTTCTAGCATCTGGTAGTAGCACATAGTAAGGAGAAACTCTAGAGAAGAGGAGGAGAAGAAGATCAAGGAGAAAGATCAATTATTGATTGCGATCCAAGCTTCGTTCAGATTCAGCAGGCTGAATTTTGGAGATTCAAAATTCAGATTATAGAGAGCTGTTCCAGGCTGATCCTGAGTGGATACTTATAGAGGCCAGACATTTGTGCGGCTAATAGAGAGGTATGTGATTTGATCACAATTTAAATTTCAGCATATATCAATTTCAGCATATGAAATAGATCCATATGGTTTTATATTTTTATGCATGTAAAATTTAAATTAAAATTATTTTAATCTTATTCTCCACTGTGGTGTTTAGAAAATTAAGTTTTGAAACACATATGCATGTTTCCAACCCTAAATTTGAATACAGATTACTAATTGACTCAATTTGATTGAGTAAAGAGCTTTGAAACAAGTCTAATTGAATTAGATTCAATTCGACTTAGATTGGGATTGATATGATCAAACCCAATTATAAGGATAATTTGATCCTGATTCAATCAGACTTTGGACTCAGCTAATTTCTAATTGGGTTAGAAATTTGATAAAATATTTGGATTTCTAATTAGATTAAGTTTATTTCTATCAGTATTTTTAATTTAAATTTGATTTGGATGGGAATTGAAATAGAAATGAAGAGTCCAAGTCAGATTAGGACTCTATCCTTATCTTTTGCACCATATCTGGATCCATGCTAATTTCTCCATGCCTAATTAGATTTGGATTATGATTTTTAGCATCATGAGAGATGATCCAATAAGGGTGGTCGGCTATAGCTGATAAGTCATAATATTATCTCTTGTCTAATTCGAATGCGATCCGAATTAGAGATAAGATGTAGACTAGAAAAGAAATTTTTCGTATATGGTATATTGTTGGAGTCATATTATTTTTTTTTAAGGAATTCATTAGCATGTGAGACTCTAGATTTCTTCTTCATGTTAGTGATTTTTTTGGAATTTTTAGGGATGCCAAAAAGGGGTTTTGGCATTGATTCATGGCATCCTTTCTTGAAAAGTCTCAATTCCTAGTCTATAAAAAAGGGACCCCTCTCTTGGACGTCCTATGATCAATTTTCTTATAGATTTTTTATTTTCAGATCCTTTTCTCCTCCTCCTCTATTCCTCCTCCAGATCTCCTATCACTTTGGAGTGTCCAAGGTGCTTGTAGAAGAAAGAAGAGGTTAGCTGTCGAAGCTATTCGCAGACTAGCATCTCCAAGCTCTTGATCTGCGTCAGTCTTCGCATGAATTTTTCTATAGAGGCTAGACAACTTTGTGTGGCTATGAGTGATTTGAGGAACATCCTCTCCAATCATTGGATTAGAAGAGATCAAGATCAAAATTTTTTTGGTAACGATCTCTAACTTATTTTGATTCTTATGGTAGATCTAATAATTAGATCTAGAATTTCAGCATCGATGAGATTGATGTGATTTTTATTTTCAGATCTAAAGTATATATTTTTCATATCAAAGATCTTGATGTGACAGTCTAAGATTAGATCTTATACATATGATTAAGATTAAATTATTTAATCTATTATTTTTGCTACATAATTTTTTTTTAATTGCACGTATTGCACTACTGTAAATTTCTTTCAACTGGTATAGAGTCAGGTTGTTTTGATATGAATTAATATAACTTTATATCTAATTTTTTATTATTAGATCTGATTATTTATGATTTAGATTAGATCTAAATTAGTTTATTTTCAGATCTGATTATTATTTATTTAGATTAGATATTCTGAGTAGCAAACTACTCGGATTAGATAATCATCAGGCCATCCGATCATAGAAGCAAGTAGGATTTCATGACCCTCTCCTTCCATTCAATGGGGTGCTTTTCATGATGTGTAGGGGTGCCACTGTGAGGTCCTATGAAGAAGAAAGTAAAAAGAAAAAATTTACTTTCTTGCAAAATCCTAGATCTTGAAATCTTTGGTATTTTTATATGTGATGCAAGTTGCGAAGATAGTTAGTTACATCTAATCTTGTTTAGTCAAAATTATTTTGATCTAAAATCATAAAAAATTTAGATTTGATCTAAAAAATTTTATGACTTGACGTAAAAGTTTACATAAAAATTATTTTCAAAATCTTAACAATGTTGATGTAAAACTTAATTGAGAATTAAGTATCAAGCTGATTGGATCTAGAATTATGATTTAGATATGATGATATTACATAAAATATGGGGCATGGGTTAGCTCAAATCAGGTCCTTCTCTTTAATTGGATTAGACCTAAGATTAGAATCAAAGAATTGATTGACCATGTAGACAAATTGATTAAGTCTAACCAAATATTGAGTTAGATTAATCAGAGTTTCTCTAGTACAATGTTGTAGATGGTCAAGTCCATGTCTTTGATTAGACCAAATGAACCTTGATTGTGGCTCAGTGGTTGAACCCAAATCATTAAGTTGGTCAAATCGAAACTAGTTAACCAATTGGTGTCTAAGATAAGTTTGATATTTCGACTGGTGGTTTTTAATTTAAAGCAGCTTACCTGATCATTTTGATGGTGTCTAAGGTAAACTTAACAGACCCTCCCACCGATCTCACTTACCTGGCCAATTTGGTAAACTAGATTTTGATTAGATCGCTAAGTGATTCGAGTTAGTCTATGTCATTAAGGTTTATCAGTGTGACTGATCTAGATGCCAGTTCAATCAGCATAACCTAATCCGATTCAGTGACTTGATGAAGTCAGTGGGAGGATTATGGTCTACTAATTGATCTTTTCTTCTCTTCTCTCTTCTCTAAATTTATTAAATCTTGTAAATTATTTGGTCCTTAAAATGAGCTGGTTATGGTGATAACTAGATCATAGCCTCCTATTAAGATGAGTGATAATGGGTTCATTATTTCTGATTGACATTGCAGACGCTATTCGTCTGATGTTCTCTCTGAATGATGAAATTATCATTCATCATATGATGACTCTGATGAACTATCTGATGATGGTTGGGTTGATCGAGCCTTCTTCGGACCTAATCACTCATTAGGTAGAATCATTGAGTATGTTCATGTTAATGGTTTGACCTAATCAAAACTTTTAGTGGAGGCCCATCGCCTATTGAAATGAAATCTAGGACTAAATTAAATACTAGAAGTTGTTTGGAGAAATAATTAGTTGAGAACCTACCCATAGGTGCATCTGGGTTGACCAAGCCATCCTCGGGCCTATATGTAGTCTGTGTGAATTCTAGTATCCACTAAGAAATTAGGGTAATTCTTCGAATTAGAGGTAAAGGCTACCAATTCGTATAAAATAATGGGAGGACCTTTAGACTAAAGTCCAAGTCTTTAGGATTAATAAATTCATATACTGATTAGGCTTTGTTCTTTCTTTGTGTGTGCAGATATGGCCTCAAACTTGTCACTTCGATCACTGTTGGATAGTGAGAAGCTTATCAGATCGAATTTTGATAATTGGTATAAAAAATTAAAGATTATCTTAGAGCACGAGCGGATCTTTTATGTGATAATAGATCTAGCACCTGAGGAGCCTGCTCCTAACGCCCGAAGAGCGATCTGAGATACTTATTTGAAGTGGCTTAATGACCACACCATGGTTCATTGCATCATGCGGACCTTCATGAATGATGAGTTCAGCCAGAAGTTTGAAGAAGCTCAGCCAGAGAAAATGCTTCAAGTGTTGAGGGATTCCTTTGGTACTCTTGACGATGTTGAGCGGTACAAGACTAGTTGCACCATTTTCAATATCCGGATGAGGGAGGGTGTATCTGTTATCAATCATGTATTGTACATGATCGAGCAGATTGAAAAATTGAGCAAACTTGACTTTTCTTTGCATGAACAGCTAGAAAAAGATGCGATCTTGAACTCTCTTCCCAAGTTCTATCTATCGTTCCTCAGTCATTTCAGAATGACGAAGTCTGTAGTCAACTACCACAGTCTGTTGAGATTGCTATAAATTTTTGAGAAAGATCACCAGCTCCACATGGAGACAGTGAATCTAGTGGGAGGATCTTCTTCTGATAATCATTGTACCTTTAAGAAAGAAATAAAAAAGAAGAATAAGAAGGTGCCTGGTGCTGGGAGTCAGTCCCAAAAATTCAAGTTCAAGACTGATCAATGTCAGGCATTGAAAGAGGAATTGTCTTCAGTATATCGCTTCCCTTGACCCGAGCAGGCCAAAGAAGAAGAAGTAATCAGTTGTTGGATAAGGTACTTATGTGATAACATCTTGTAACTTCTCTCTTATAGATATAATAATCTGGATATTGGATACTGAAAGTCCTATTCATATTTGTAATTCATTGCAGGATCTTCAGATCACTAGAAGATTTGGAGAAGGCGAGAGATTCTTAAATATTGGAGATGGAAGATCAGTTCCAGTTCTAGCTTTAAAAATTATCAAGCTTGTATTCGAGTCTCAGTATATTATTCCTAATGAGTGTCATTACTATCCTAGTTTCTTTTAAATATTATTCTGTAGGTCTTTTGACCAATTCAAATTATGAAATATCAATAAAAAAAAAATTTTGTGATATCATTTTGAATGGTGTTACAATTTTACTTGAATAGTTGAGTAATGATATCTATATTGTATCTAGGCCTAATGTAATGTACATTTCAAAAAAATACCCTAGAATAGATGATATCATAGATGCCTATCTTTGGTATTGTAGGCTAGGACATATCAACAAGAACAGGATAAACAGATTGGCTCAAGAAGAAATTCTTGATAAACACAATTATGAATCGTTACCCACCTGTGAGTCTTGTTTGCTTGGAAAGATGATCAAGTTATCTTTTACCAGAAAAGATGAATGAGCTAGTGATGTGCTGGGTCTGATACGTATCGATATATATGGATCCATGAGCATATGTGCCAGAAGAGGGTATAGCTACTTCATCACATTCACAGACGACCTATCTAAGTATGGATACATCTACTTGATAAAATACAAGTCTGTATCATTTGAAATATTCAAATAATTCTGTAATGAAGTAAAGAAACAAACTGAAAAAGTATTAAAATTTTTTGATCTAACTAAGGAGGTGAATATCTTTCCAGTGAATTTCTGACATATTTAGGAGAGAATGGGATTCTCTCCCAATGGACCCCTTTAGGGACACCACAGCATAATGGCATCTCAGAAAGAAGGAATCAAATCTTGTTGGACATGGTTCGGTTCATGATGGGGTTTGCAACTCTATCGATCTCCTTTTAGAGATATGCACTTGAAACAGCCTGTCATGTGCTTAATAATATTCTGAGCAAGTCAATTAGTAAGACACCATATGAGATATGGTCAGAACATAGGCCGAACCTCTCTTACTTTAGGGTCTGGGGGTGTCCAGCTTATGTTAAATTATTACAAACTGACAAGCTCAGTCCTAAGTCTGATAAGTATAATTTCATAGGGTACCCCAAGACAATGAGGGGATATTACTTTTATCTATCTGCTGAACAAAAGATGTTTGTCAGCAGTAAGGCATATTTTTTGGAAAAGAAATTCTTTAGTGAAGGAATAAGTGCCTCTAAAATCGAGCTTGATGAAGTTCGACAGGTAGAAGAACCGACACCAATAATTAAATCTGACTGGATTTGATGAGATCAAACCTAGAGCCCAATGAACAAACATCCTTAAGGTGATCTAGTAGAGTACCGTGTCAGCCAGACAGATACTTAGGTTTCTTGGTTCAGGATGAGGATCCAGTCGAACTCGATGAGAACGATGAAGATCCGATCACCTACATGAATGCAATGAAGAGATCTGACTCTGATAAATGGCTTGAAGTCATAAGATCTGAAATGGAGTCCATGAAGATCAATGATGTATGGACATTAGTTGACCCATCTGAAGGGATAAAGCCCACAGAGTGTAAGTGGGTCTTCAAGAGGAAGAGGGGTGCAGATGGAAAGGTGGAGACCTATAAAGCCCGTTTGGTTGTTAAGGGTTATCATCAGCATTATAGTATTTACTATGAGGAGATATTTTCTCCTATAGCAATGTTCAAATCCATTCGGATCATACTTGCGATAGCAGCATATCTGGACTATGAAGTCTGGCAAATGGATGTGAAGACAACTTTCCTAAATGGAGAGCTGAACGAAGAGGTGTATATGATACAACCTGAAGGGTTCATATCTACATATGAGTCCAAGATGTACAAGCTTCAGAGATCCATTTATGGATTGAAGCAAGTATCTCAGAGTTGGAACATATGTTTTGATAAGGTGATCAGAACGTGTGGCTTCATTAGGAATGGAGAGGAACCCTACATATATAAGTGGGCAAATGGTTCGATAATTATATTTCTTGTGTTGTATGTGATGACATTCTCATAATCGAAAATGATGTCCCTGCATTATAGAGAATAAAAGTGTCTATTGTCATAATTTTTCATGAAGGATCTGGGAGAAGCAGCCTACATCCTAGGGATGAAGATCTATAGGGATAGATCTAAAAGGCTGCTCGAGCTCTTTCAATCCACGTACATAGATACTATGCTGAAATGATTCAGCATGGAGAATTTCAGGAAAGACTATCTTTCGATAGATCAAAAAAAATTTTTTTCGAAAGGAGATTATCCAACAACTCCTCGAGAGAGAGAGCGTATGAGTAGAGTTCCATATACTTCGATAGTGAATTCTATTATGTATGCCATGACATGTACGAGATCAGACATGGCATACTCATTAGGGGTAGTGAGTAGATACCAGTCTAATCTAGAAGAAAATCACAGGAAGATCGTAAAGACCATTCTTAAGTATTTAAGAAATACTAAGGACCAGTGGCTTTTGTATGATGAAACTGACTTGAAACTTATAGGGTTCACTGACTTTAGCTTTTAGTCAGACTATGACGATAGTAAGAGTTTGTCAGATTATATTTTTATCCTAAATGGTGGAGCAATCTACTAAAAAAGTTTCAAGCAGAATACTGTGGCAGACTCTGTTTGCGAAGCAGAGTACATCGCAGCATCTGATGCTGTGAAAGAAGCTGCATGGTTGCGAAAGTTCTTTAGTAAGGTCAGAGTGGCACCCTTCATTGATGACCCTATCTTGTTATACTGTGACAATACTGGAGCCATTGCTCAAGCCAAGGAGCCGAGATCCCATCAGCGCATCAAACATATTTTACGCCGTTATCACCTTATCTGAGAGATCGTGGATCGAGGTGACGTCGACCTTTAGAAGATCAATGGAAGGGAGAACCTAGCCGACCCATTTACTAAAGCTCTCAAAATCAAGGGGTTTGATGATCACAAATCGAAGATGGGTATACGATACTGTACTGATTGGCTTTAGTCCAAGTGAGAATTGTTGGAAAATGTGTCTCAAAGTCAATCATTAGATGATTGTGCTCATCTTGCAAACTGTATATGAATTTTTATTAATAAAAATTATTTGATATTTTCATTATAAATTGACCATCTTTGAACTTCTATGTTGTAATGAAGTCCTTAGGACTATATATATTAATCGACAAAGGAGGATTTGTCGTTAAGTCTTTAAAATTGTTTGCGACAAAATGATACGATATTACTAGAATGATAGCGATATCAAGTGTTGGTCATTGTGTGCTATATGAGTTGGTTGTCCTTGTAACTAAAAAGTATGGAGATACTGTTATGGCATGCAGATAGAATGTAGGAGTACATTCGTATTGAACGTGACCATGTGCCAAGCACTCTGCTGTCAAGAGTAGCTTGTGAAGGGTATGGGTATAAGTATCCCTCCGACCTGAGACCACTATGGTGACTTGTAAGTAACTCACTATATTTTAGTACCAGACTATCTGAGTTTCTAACTTAGTGACGAAAGGATACTAGGTGTAGTCAAGTACTTATCAAGTCGGTGTGTGAGTCAAGATGAAATTGATCCCTTTAAATTGGTAGAAGATATGCATCAGTGTATTTCAATTTAGCAAAATCTTAGTCAGGATAATCCATGAGATGGATTTGAAAGATTAAAATATAATATGATCGATTTAATTAGGGTTGACAATTAAACCCTATGTCACCTTGAGCATTTGGGTCAAAGAGATAAATTATACGGTAACCATACACCAGTAGGTTCTAGAAGGTTGCTTTATAACACTTCGACCCATCCGATTGTCGAGTCATCATTGCTAGATGGTTACATCGATTGGTATAGGAAGTTATTCTTATGCTATCAGCTTAGGTTCAAATCTATGGGGTCACACGTATTAGAAGATTTGATCAGATCTGATGGCTGAAGAGTCCAATTGGATTGTGACTCTGGTGAAGAGTCTTACTTGGACTAGGACTCTGTGGAAGAGTCCCACTGGGACTGAGACTCTACCATTTATAGAGAATTAATTAGTAATTAGATTACTAATTGACTCAGTTTGATTGAGTAAAGAGCTTTGGAACAAGTCTAATTGAATTAGATTCAGTTCGACTCAGATTGTGATTGATATGATCAAACTCAATTATAAGGATAATTTGAACTTGATTTGATCAGGGTTTGGACTCGATTAATTTCTAATTAGATTAGAAATTTAATAAGATATTTAAATTTTTAATTGAATTAGGTTCATTTTTATCAGTGGTTTCAATCCAAATTTGATTTGGATTAGAATTGAATTAGAAATGAAGAGTCTAAGTTAGACTAGAACTCTATCCTTATCTTTTGCACCACATCTGGACCCATGCCAATTTCTCCATGCCTAATTGGATTTTGGTTATCGTTTTTAGTATCATAAGAGAGAACTCAATAGGGGTAGTTAGTATAGCTGATGAGTCATAATATTATATCTTACCTAATTCGAATGCGATCCGATTTAGAGATAAGATGTAGACTAAAATTTTTTTTTTCATATATGATATATTGTTGGAGCTATATTATTTTTTTTTCTTTATTTTTCTTGAGAAATCTTTTAGCATGTGAGACTTTAAATTTTTTCTCCATATTTTAATAATTTTTTTAAAATTTTTAGGGATGCCAAAGAGGGGTTTTGGCATTGATTCATGGCATCCTTTCTTGGAAAGTCCTAATTCCTAGTCTATAAAAAGGGGACCCCTTATTTAGACATCCCATGATCACCTTATAGATTTTTTTTAATTTTTAGAGCCTCTTCTCCTCCTCCTGTCTTTCTCCTTTAGATCCCCTATCACTTTGGAGTGTCCAAGGTGCTTGTAGAAGAAGAAAGAGGTCAGCTGTCGAAGTTGTTTGCAGACTAGCATCTCCGAGCTCCTAATCTGCACCAGTCTTCGCATGAATTTTTCTATAGAGGCTAGATAATTTTGTGTGGCTATGAATGACCTAAGAAACACCCTCTCCAACCATCAAATCAGAGGAGATCAAGATCAAAATTTGTTTGGTAACGATCTCTAACTTATTTTGATTCCTATGGTAGATCTAATAGTTAGATCTAGAATTTCAGCATCGATGAGATCGATGTAATTTTTATTTTGAGATCTAAAGAATATATTTTTCATATCAAAGATCTTGATATGGTAGTCTAAGATTAGATCTTGTACATGTGATTAGGATTAATTATTTAATCTATTATTTTTGCTGCATAAATTTTTTTAATTACATGTACTGCACTATCGTAAATTTTTTTCACCACCTGCTAGTTTGAGGAGTCACACCAGTACATCTCATCCCTCAATTGATTGTGTTATGAAGATAATTAGATTGGAGTTCATTCCATTTTCCTACGGTGTTTGACATGCATGCAAAGTAGAGGGTTTGTACATCCAGGCCTCCGCGAAGATTTACATCAGATAATTTAGGATTTGATCCTTGGTTCTACTATAATTCAGGTAAAGATTTAATCCTTAAATAAGTAAATTATTAAAAAAAAATTTTAGATGCATCCTGGGTAGTTTGGAGGAAAACTATTCCCTTCCTCTTAATTGGTATCAGAGCAAGTCTGAAATATATGCATGCATAACAGAATTTTTTGAAAAAAATTACATAAGATTTAATTAAGATTTTTTACAAAATATTAAATATAATTTAAATCTATTTGTATAAAATTTTTGATCTAATTTTGATTGAATTAGAGGTATCTAATCAATGGTTGATTGAGGTTATTATAAGTTTATTATAACAGAATTCTACTGGTGCTGAATTTCTGATGGAATAGCAATATGAATTAAAATCTATTTTAAATTTATTTTAATAAAATTTTAATATTATTATTTTTCTTATAAAATGAGATTTATTTTAGATCTGAATTAGATCTATTTTGATGGATATTTAGATCTAAATCTTATTAGAATTCAGTATTGTGCAAAAATAGTTTTTACCAAAAATTTATTTCTTATACATTCATATTTGCATCTAATTAATTTTCTATATGATATCAAATTTGAAATTGATATTTTATAATCAATATAAGATATATTTCAGATTTGATATGATATATATGATATATTAAATCTAATTAGATTAGATGAAGAACATAATTGATAAGATCAAGGATATGTTCATGATATAAAATAGTTTTGTCAATAATTACATGTTGATGTAATTATATATAAAATTAGATTTTAGATCTTAGTAGCCTAGTACTCAGATTGATGAGATCACCATACCATCTGATCATAGGAGATTGAAGAGATTAATCTCTTTTTTACCTATTCGATGGATTCTCTTATGACGTATAGGGGTGTTATTGTGATCCGATTTCATGAAGAAAAAAAAATGAATAGATTTTTATATATTATTTTGATCATAAATATATTTAGATTAGATCTAAAGTGATTTATAATTTATTACAATAGGATAAAATTTAGATATAAAAGTATTTTAGATCTAAATTGCATGTTACATATGATGTAAATGGTATAAATCTAAAGGTTGTCATGATACATGAGATGTATGTATGAAGTTTAGATCATACCTATATATGTTTAATTGTTAAACATATTATAAAAATTTGATTTCATGTATTAAAATATATGTATGCTTCATCTGAAATCTTTATAGAATAGTTCTACAGACTGAAACACATATTTTACTTACTTAATTATGAATTAAGTTTTGAATGATCTAGATTTGAGAATTGAAGATTATTAAGATACCACATAAAATGATGGGCAAAAGATTAGCATGAATCAGATCCTTCTAATAGGTTAGATCTAGGGTTAGAAACACATATGGACCATGTAGAGAAATTAATTAAAATCTAATCAAATATTGAATTAGATCAGGTCAGTATTTTTCTAGATCAATCTCAATAGTTGTAGTTTGATCAAGTCCATGTGTTTGACCCTTATAAATGGACCATGATCATAGCTCCATGGTTGAGCCTGAACCTTCTGGTGTGCCAAATCAAAACTAATTAATCAGTTGGTGTCTAAGATAAATTTGGCAAATTTGATCAAGTGATTTTTAATTAAGAGCTATTCCCTAGATGCATCTACGGTGAGTTAAGGGCATAGCCCTCCCACTGATCTCACTTACCTGACAATGTGGTAGATTATGTTTTGATTAGGTCACTAGTTGATTCGTGCAGATCCATACCATTAAGGTAAATCAGTGCGACTAATTTAGGTATCTTTAGACCAATTTGTGCCTAATCTTTTATATGACTTGGTGAAGTCAGTGGAAGAATTTGCAACTTGCAGGTTAACTTCTTTTCTTATTTTCAGATCAATGAAATCAAATCTTCTAAATTATTAGGTCCATAAAGTGATAAAGTTATGAGATAACTTGATCATTGCCTCCCATTAAGGTGTGTGATAATGAGTCCAATATTTCAAATAGGCATTGGAGGTGCCACACGCCTGGTGTCTATTACGTATTGAAATTGTCATTCATCATATGACCATCATGATATATCTTCAGATCAATGCTCAGGTTAGCTGAGCCACACTCGGACCTGGACATCCGTTTGTTGGATGCACTTGATATGTCATGTTAATGGTTGGATCTAACCGAGATTTTCAGTGACCACATGCTTGCTGAAGGGATGCCTGGGGCAAAATTTATTGCTAGAAGTTATTTGGAGAAACAATTGGTTATGAACCTATTCATGAATGCACTAGGGTTGGTTGAGCCACACTTGAGCCTAAATGCAGTCCGTATGGATTCTAGTACCCGCTAAAGAATTAGTGTAATTTTTTGAGTTGGAGGTAGAGGCTACCAATCGTAAAAATAGTGAGAGAACCTTTAGACTAAAGTCCATATCTTCAAGATTAAAAATAATTCATATACTAATATGCTACTATTTTCTCTTTTCGTTATGGCCAACACACTATCCTTCTGTATGCTGTTGGACAGCGACAAGCTCACCGGACCCAACTTCGATAGCTGGTATCAAAAGTTGAAGATCGTGTTGGAGCACGAGTGAATTTTGTACATCCTTATGGATCAGGCACCTGAAGAATCTGTAGTCAATGCTCCTCGTGCCATGAGAGACACTTATATAAGTGGCTTAATGACTGCACGACTGTGCGTTACGTGATGAGGGCAGCTATGAACGACGAACTTAGTCATAAGTTCGAAGATGCACAGCCAGAGGAGATCATTCAAATATTGAATGAGCCCTTCGACATCCTTGAGGATGTAGAGAGACATAAAACCTCCTATGCAGTGTTCAATGCCCATATGTGAGACGGAGCTTTAGTCACTAATCATGTATTGTATATGATTGAGCAGATTGAATGTCTTAGCAAACTTGACTTTTCGTTACATGAACAGTTAGGCAAGGATGCTATCCTTAATTCACCACCAAAATTCTACCTATCTTTTCTCAGTCATTATAGAATGACGAAGCCTATGATAAACTATCATGGTTTACTAGGATTACTGTAGATTTTGAGAAGGATCACCAACTCTAGAAGGAGCCAGTGAATTTACCGGAAGGTTCATCTGCAAGACGTCGATCCTCTAAGAGAAGAAAAAAGAAAAAGATGTAGAAATCCTGTGCCATCGATCCCAAGTAGAGCAAATCATCAAAAGTTGACAACAGCCAGGCAAAATGCTTCTTCTGTAAGAAGCTGGGTCATTGAAAAAGAAATTGTCCTACTTATATAGCCACCCTTAACCCAAATTGGCCTAAGAACAAGAGAAAGAGGCAAGTGGTTGTTTCACAAGATATTTATATGATAACACCTTGTAATTTCTCTATTTGCGATACTACTACCTGGGTATTGGATATCGGAAGTCCTATTAATATATGTAATTTGTTGCAGAGACTACAGGTAAGTAGGAAGTTTCGAGAGGGCGAGCGGTTCCTTAACATTGCAGATGGAAATCTTTTTCCAATTCTGGCCTTAGGAACTTTGCAACTTGTCTTCGAGTCTAGTAGTGTCATGTTAAATAATTGCCATTATTGTCTCTTTTTTTTGATGAATGTCATCTCTATAGGTCTTTTGGTCAAACTTGGTTACAAGTTTATAATAAAGGATAATTTTTGTGATATATTGTGAATGATACTACAATTATGCATGGACAATTGAAACTGTTGGAAAATATGTCTTAAAAATCAATCGTCAGCCTATTGACGGTTGAGCAATCTTGTATGGTAATTGATTTGTTAATAAATAAAATATATTTGGCATTTTTATCATAAGCATTCATCTTCTAATAAACTCTGTTGTTATGATGAAGTTCTTAGAACTATTTAGATTCGATAAAGAGAGGATTTATCGATTAATCCTTAAAACTGTTCATGATCAAATAATAGGCTGTTAATAAGAACGATAGCTTCTATCGAGCATAAGTCGCTATAGACCGTATGGGTTGGTTGTCCTCTTAACCAAGGAATGTGGAGACACTGGTATGGCATACAGATGAGATGTAAGGATACATCATCATTGAACGTGACCAACTCCAGAGCATTCTACTGTCGAGAATATCTCTGATGGGATATAGGTATAAGTGTCCCTCAGACCTGAGATCACCTCAGTGACTTGCAAGCAACTCACTGTGCTTTGATACTGGACTAACTGAATTTTTAATTCAGTGATGAAGGCTTCTGGGCATAGTCAAGTACTTGCAAAGTCAGAGTGTGATCGAGATGGGATTGACCACTCCAAGAGTTGGAGAAGAATGAGTCACTGTATTTCAATTTAGCAAAATCTTGACCGGGATAATCCATCAGATGGATTTGATATTTTGAAATATAATGTGGACAACCTGATCAGAGTTGATCATTGAACTCTGAGGTGTCCTATGATCATTTTGATCAAGAGGATGAATTATATGGAAACTATATCCGCATGGGTTCTAAGGATGTTGTTCTACACATTCGACCTATCCAATCATCGGGTACCATTGCTAGATGGTCACTTCGATTGGTATAAAAATTTATTTCTATACTACTAGCTTAGGTTCCGACCTATGAGGTCACACACATTAGAGTTCATGATCCAATCGGATGGTTGATCAATGATTAAGAATTATTCTAAGGTTAAACGATCAATACGATTGACATTTAACCTAGTGCAAGTATTGCAGGAGGATCGATTAGCAATTTGATTGCTAATTGGCTTAATTTGATTAAGCCAATAGGCTGAGATTAAGTCTAATTGAATATGATTTAATTAGATTTAGTTTGAGCTTGATTGGATCAAGTCCAATTGGTTTATTGGACAAGCCAAGTGCAAGGAAAAAACTAGTCCTAGTTCAATTAGGACTTGGGTCAACCTAATTTCTAATTTGATTAAAAAATTAAAATAGGTTTAAACCTAATTTAATCTGATTAAATTAGGTTCTTAGTTGGGTTAAGACTTATTTTAATTAGGTTGATCTAATTTTGGTTTGATTTGATTTGAGAAATCAAATTAAAACAAGTCATAAGATAGAATCCTAGTAAGACTAGGATTCCACCTTGCGCCACATAAGCCCCCCCCCACGCCCTCTCTCTTATTCCATGCCAATCTCCTCTTATTTTGTGCAAAGAAAGCCCTCTCCTAGGTCTTTCCCACGTCCAAAAAGTTTTCTCTTTTCTTTCATACATGGAAAGTGGTTGTGGATCAAATCAAAGAAGTAATAAGTTTGGATTTCAAATTCTATGAGATAGAGTTTTAGAAATCCAAAACTCTTTCCTTTTTGCATCAAATTTACCCAGATTTTTTTTGAGATTTTTGTATCTTTTAGGGCACACATTGTGCACCCTTTGCTAGTGGTCCATGCATGAAAATAAGGAGGAGGCACCCAAGAGTTGGGTCATAGAGATATAATAGACACAAGACAGGATGTCTAAGAGAAAGATATGATAGAGATTTGAGAGATCTTTGACTCAAAGAGAAAGACCTTTGGGTCATAGAGATATAATAGACACAAGACAGGATGTCTAAGAGAAAGTAAAGAGAAGAAAAAGAGGATCTTCTTCTAGGTTGTTAGTTTCATCTCTTCCCTTCCTCTATCTTAAGTTTTCTGAAAGAATCTCAGATCTTAAACTCCTCCTCTTACTTCTCATCTTTGGAAGAGCTCAAATCAAGAAGAAAGAGGCACCTGATCAACCATCGAAGAAGGATCAGCGCAGTACTAGCATACTGTGCTATTTCTTGAAGCAGGACTTCTGGTCGAGATTCGTGGGCTCGTGTGGACGACTCTTAGAGATCGAATGCATGTGCAGTTTGCAACATCATCTTCATGCTCAGATTAGTAAGATTAGAACGTCTAACTTGCAAGGTAATAGATCTGATCTATTGTTTAATACATACATTAGATGTAGTATAGAAACATGTTGATATGATCAACATATAGTTCATGCTCTATATATTTTAAATTCTGATTTAATGCTGTGTAATAATCATGTAATAGAATCTTAGATCTAAAGATTCTCTGATTTTAGAAAATAAATTTTGATTTATTTTAGTCTTCCACTGTCTGATCTTGAAAAACTTTCAAGATCTAACCTTGAAACCCTAGATCTGGTTCCTTCAATTGGTATCAGAGCCTAAGGTTATTTATTACATGATTATTTATACATGCTTAGATTATTTTTTAGATTAGATCTAATTTATAATCTAATTATTAAATTAAAATTAAAATTTTAGATCAATCATGAACTGCAAGGTTGTCCTGCTGTAAGGTTTATCCCTTACAGTGCAAAGATTGTCCTAGTTCGTATAGATGTATCTTTAATCATAAATTTGTTAGATATGATCTAGATTAAATTTATGATTTATTAAATTTAAAAGATATTTAAATCTAAAATAAAATCTCTTTATTAATAATTTTTGTGCAAAAAAATTATTTAAAGTTAAAATTATTTCAATTATATGAACCTATTTAGATTAGATCTAAAGTAGTTTCATGTTTATTTCACTTGCATCTTGATTATGAATCAAACATGCAATATGGTTGGTAGAACCATATTATAAAATTATTTTATAAATATAAAAATTATTTTTGAAAAGCCGAACCCAACCCTCAGCCCAAAACTTAATTAAGAATTAAGAAGTTGTTTGATTAGGTTCTAGGATTGTGAATTGAAGAACCTAAGACACAAACCATAACACAATGGGTTAATAGGTTAGTGGAAATTAGGTTCATTAATTGGGTTAGACCTATGGTTAGATTAAAGATGGACTTAATTAGAGAATTGACTAAATCTAATCAATTGTTGTCTTAGATTAGGTCAAGAATTTCTCTAGATCAATTACAATAGTTGTAGTTGGTCAAGTCTATGTCTTTAATGAGAACCAAATGGACTTGATTCTTGGCTAAGCGGTCTAGCATGAACTGTTAGATTGATCTAATCGAAACTAATTAAATCAGTTGGTGTCTAAGGTAAACCAGACCGGTGGTTTTTAATTGGAAGCCCACTTACCTGATCATTTTTGATGGTGTCTAAGGCAAGCTTTGGCCGACCCTCCACTGATCGAACTTATCTGGCCTCTTGGTGAAATTATATTTTGATCGGATCACTTGACTATTCGAGCTGATCCATGTCAGCTAGGTAAATCAGTGTGACTGATTTAGGTGCTCCTAGACCAACCCTTTTAACGGTCTCCCTTAAGCTGACTTGGTGAAGCCAGTGGGAGGATCATGATAAGTTGGTTCATCTGACCTCATCCTCTAAATCATTTAAATCTTCTAAAATTATTAGGTCCTTAAAATGATAAAGTTATGGAGATAACTGAGTCATAGCCTCCTATTAAGGTGTTTGATAATGAGTCCATTAACTCAATAATCATTGCAGACCCAAAGGCCTGGTGCTTGTTGACTAATGGAATTATCACTCATCATATGATGACTTGGAAGTGTCTCTCTAATGGTGGTTAGGTGAGCCAACCAAAGTTGGACTTAATCATTCATTAGTTAGATGCACCAAGTATGGTCATGATAATGGTTGGACCTAACTGGATCCTTACAGTGGAGGCCAAAGCCTACTGATTAGGTTTCTAGGGCAAAATTAAAATTACTAAAAATTATTTAGAGAAATAATTGATTATGAACCTATCCTTAGATGTACATGGGTTGGCCAATCAAAGTTGGGCTTGTGTGCAGTCTAAGTGGATTCTAGTATCCACTAAGAAATTAGGATAATTTTTTGAATTGAAGGTAGAGGCTACCAATTCGAATAAAATAGTGGCAGAAATTTTTTGATTAAAGTCTAAATCTTTAGGTTTAATGAATCAATTACTAACTAGATTATGATTTTTCTTTGAGCAGATATGGCCACTTCCCTATCACTCCGATCATTGTTGGACAATGATAAGTTGGTGGGAACCAACTTCGGTAGCTGGTACCGAAAGTTGAAGATAGTCCTGGAGCATGAACGGATCCTATATGTGATAATGGATCCTGCACTTGAGGAGCCAGTTGCAATGCACATAGAACAGTCAGAGATACTTACTAGAAGTAGCTCAGTGATCGGACCACGGTGCACTGTATCATACTGGCTGCCATGAGCAACAAGTTGAGTTCCAGATTCGAGATGGCTCAGCCAAAGGATATGCTTCAAGTGTTGGAGGATGCCTTTGGCACACCCGATGACGTGGAGAGGCACAAGACTAGTTGTGCCATCTTCAATGCCAAAATATGGGATGGTGTCTCTGTCACTGATCATGTATTGTACATGATCGAGCTGATGGAATGATTGAGCAAGCTCGACTTTCCCTTGCATGAGCAGCTTGGGAAAGATGCAATACTAAACTCGCTGCCCAAGTCTTATCTCCCATTCCTCACTCATTATAGAATGACAAAGCCTGAAGTGAACTACCACGGGTTACTAGAGTTACTTCAGAACTTTGAGAAGGATCACCAACTCCACAAGGAGTCAGTGAACTTAGTGGAAGGTACGTCTTATGGTTCTCGACCCTTTAAGAAAGAGAAGAAGAATAAGAAGAAGAAAGTGAAGAAGGTGCAAGTTCAGACTGGGATATCAGTGCAGGGCCAGACCAGAAAGATCAAGCCCGATAAGAGTCTATTCTACTGGCAAGCACCCTAGATTAGATAGTGTGTATCAGATATCTACTTATGGCACTATAGGCTAGGTCATATAAACAAGAATAGAATAAACAGGTTGACTCAAGAGGGAATCTTTGAAGTCAGTGATTGTGAATCACTTCCAACCTGTGAGTCCTGTCTTCTTGGTAAAATGATCAAGTCACCTTTTATTGGAAAAGATGAGAGAGCTAATGAGCTCTTGGGCTTAGTACATACTGATGTATACAGGCACATGAGCACAAGTGCTAGAGGTGGATATTTTTACTTCATAACTTTCATGGATGATCTATCCAGATATGGATATGTCTATCTGATGAAATATAAGTCGAATTTATTTAAAATGTTCAAACGATTCTGAAGTGAAGTAGAAAAACAAACTGAAAAGAGTATTAAAACTCTTCAATCTGATCGAGGAAGGGAATATCTTTCTAGTGAGTTTCTCACATATCTTGGAGAGAATGGAATTCTCTCCCAATAGACTACTCTAGGAACACCACAGTATAATGGTATGTCTAAAAGGAGAAATCAGACTCTGTTAGACATGGTCCGATCCATGATGGGTTTTGCCAGCTTGTCAATATCCTTTTGGGGATATGCATTCGAATCAGCCTGTTATCTGTTAAATAGGGTTCCAAGTAAGTCTGTAATTAAGACTTCATATAAGATATGGACAGGATGTAAGCCAGCACTTTCACACCTTAGGGTCTGGGGGTGTCCGACCTATATCAAACGATCAGTCACAGACAAACTTGGACCTAGGTCTGACAAATGCACATTCATCGGGTATCCTAAAGAGACTAAAGGATATTTTTTCTTCTATGCTGATGAACAAAAAGTGTTCGTCAGCCTTAAGGCAATTTTTTTAGAAAAAGAATTTCTTGGTGAAGGAACTGTTGCCTCTAAGGTTGAACTTGATGAAGTTCAATAAGTAAAAGGATCGACACCAATAGCTGAACCTGAGTCGGATTTGATTAGATCAGATCCGGAGCTCAATGTACTTGCACTATTAAGGCGATCTGATAGAGTACCACATCAGCCGAATAGATACAATAGTTTTTTGGTCCGGGATGGTGATCCCATCGAACTCAATGAGAATGATGAGGATCCGATCACCTATATGGATGTAATGTAGAGACTTGATTCTGAGAAATAGCTTGAAGCCATGAAATCTGAAATGGAGTCCATGATGGTCAACGATGTATGTACATTAGTTGACCCACTTGAAGGGGTTAAACCCATTAGGTGTAAATGGGTGTTCAAAAGAAAAAAGGGTGCAGACGAAAAGGTGGAGATCTATAAAGCCCATCTGATTGCCAAGGGGTATCGTCAACGTTATGGTATTGACTATGATGAGATATTTTTTCTGTGGTAATACTCAAATCCATTCGAATAATGCTTGTAATAGCTGTCTATCTGGATTATGAGATCTGACAAATAGATATAAAAATAGCTTTCCTGAATGGAGAGCTGACCGAAGAGGTGTATATGATACAACTTGAGGGGTTTACTGTTGGGAATAGTATCCCAAAGCCAATCATCAGTCTGTTAACGGTTGTACTCATTTTTTATATTTGTACATGAATTATAAATTAATAAAAAATTATTTTAACATTTTTAATCACAAAATGTTTCATCTTCTAATAAACTCCTATGTAGTGGTGAAGTCCTTAGGACTATTTAGACTCGACAAAGGAGGATTTGTCGTTTAGTCCTTAAATCTGTTCGCGACCAAATGATACGTTGTTACTAAGGACGATAATGTTTATCAAGCATAGGTCGTTGTATGCCATATAGGTTGGTTGTCCTCTTAACCAATGAATGTGGAGACACTGGTATGACATACAGGTGAGATGTAAGGGTACATCTGCACTGAACATGACCAACTCTGGAGCTATTTCTGCTGTCAAGATTTGCTCCGATGAAATATGGGTATAGATATCCCTCCAACCTGAGACCGTCACGGTGACTTGCAAGCAACTCACTGCACTTAGGCACTGGACTACCTGAATTTTTAATTCAGTGATGGAAGGCTACTGGGTGTAGTCAAGTACTTGACTTGTCGGTGCGTGTGTCAAGATGGGATTGACCACTCTAGTTTAGGAGCTGTGTGCAGTCGTGTTTCAATTTAGCAAAACCTTGGTCAGGGTAGTCCTTGTGAGAAGTCACAGGAATGTTTGAGTTGAGCACGATTCGGATGATCTGATCAAGGTTGACAGTTTAACCTTGAGTCATCCTAAACACAGGGGTCAAAAGGATGAATTATACAGTAACCATATTCATGTAGGTTCTGAGTGTTGCGATTGTGACTCTTCGACCTATCTGGATATCGGGTACCATTGCTAGATGGTCACTTTGATTAGTACAGGAATTGGTTCCTGTGCTACCGGCTTAGGTTCGAACTTGTGGGGTCACACACATTAGAGGTTCCTATATGATCTGAGGGCTGATGTAGAATCCTACATATTTGGACTCAGTGATCGAGAATCAGGATTCTCTAATCATGAGTTTCACACATTATGGGTACCAGGGTCAAGAGTCCCACTGGTTGGGACTTTTCGATCAGGGTTATATATCGATGAATTCTGATGTCCGATTGCCCATCGAATTTACACAAAGTATTTATGAGAGATTTTATTAGTGATTTGATCACTAATTAACTCAATTTAATTGAGTAATTATTTTTAGATAAAGTCCAATTGAATTGGATTCAGTTGGATTTGACCTGATTAGGTTAAGAGTTGACCTAATCGTCGAGATGGTTTGGTCCCTGATTTGATCAAGGATTGGGCTTAGTCAATTCCTAATTTGATTAGAATTTTATTGAGCCTAATTAAGCCTAATTAAGTTGGATTTAAATTAGTCTAATTGGACCTAACTTGTTTGGTTCAATTAGGTTGGTTTAAATAATGAAACCACCTTGACCCAATCTCCATGCGCCACCTCACTTCCATTGCACCCATTTGAATTCATGAGAAGGAACTTCTCATGAATTTTTTCCTCATGCCAAGCCCTCTCCTTGCCCCACTTTAATGTGCCAATTGAATGGATATGGATGATTGGTTGGCCATTCAAATTCAAAATAAAGTTTGAATTTGAATGGGCAATCAATCTTTACGCCTTATCCCTTTTTTAGCGCCCCATTTATTACATGAGAAAAATATTTCTCATGAAATCACTCCATGCACAATTTAAGCCATGCCTCATGCCTTTAGTGGATAAGGGATGAGTTGGTGTCCATTTGAATTCAAATTTGATTTGAATTCAAATGTGTAATTACTCATCTTTATCCTTTCTTTTGGATAAGATGTTTGACATTGTTATAAAAGGAGGAGAAGAGTGGGGCGTGTAAGAAGAAGATTTTTTGGATAAAAATTTTAGGGTATGAGGAAGTCTTGTGCACGAGAAGGAAGTCCATATCCTTTCAAGAGAAAAAGAAAGAAAAGAAAGAAAAGTGGGTGCAAGGTTTTCGGTGAGTTCCCTAGAGTTTTAGCTTGGGATTCGGGAAGTGAGAAAGTGAGCTACGAATATCGTGAGCCCACAAAATCTCAGAGAGATCTTGAACATCCTCTCAAGCATATCTGTTGATGATCTGAAGCATCCAAAGAATCGACAGATATCGATCGAAGGAGTTCGATCAGCATCGACCGTCAAAAGGGCTCTACAACGAGCTAGCACTCGTGAGGAGTCGATCAGATCAGAAACTTCATGTGGATGATCTACAGAGGCCAGACACATTGTGTGACTGCATCACGATGATCAGACTCTCCTAACAGTAATCAGATTGTGGCGATCTACTATCCGCACAAAGGTATTGTGTTCTGAACACATTACAGTAAAGTATTTACTGTTCGAATTTGAATTTCAAATTTAAGTGAATGCATACTATATATCATATTTAGATTTTAGTGTAGGATAAATTTATGTTAATTAATTAGATTAATTAATATTTTTCTGCTGTAAAATCATAATTTTAATTTTTTTTAAAATTATCATTTTACCCCTGCACTGAATTTTTCAACAAATGGTATCAGAGCAGGTTCTTAGATATGATATATATATTTACATGCATAGATTAAGTTGTAATCTAAAAGTTTAAATTTAAAATTTAAAATTTAAAATTTGAAATTTGAATTTTGAAAGTTGTTCAAAATTCAAAAATTTGAAATTCAAAATTTGAAATTTAAAATTCAAAATTAAAATTCAAAATTTGAAATTTAAAATTTGAAATTTGGTTGAAATTTCAAATTTGAAATTAAAATTTAAAATTCAAAATTTAAAATTCAAAATTTGAAATTCAAAAATTTGAAATTTGAAACTTGAAATTTAAAATTTAAAATTTAAAATTTAAAATTTAAATTTTGAAATTTAAATTTTGAAATTGGTATATTTAGATATACTTGATCTAAGTAGCAAGTAATCAATTGGGTTGGTTGCCATGGCCGTCCGGTCATAGGAGAAAAGCAGGGTTTAAAGGCCCTCTCCTCCCATTCGATGGGGTCTCCTATGGTGGTAGGGGTGCCGCTGTAATTATATCCCATGCAGATGAAGCAGCAAAAGAAATTAATTGTAAAGGTTCCATTGTGAAATTTATCATGAATGTGTTAGATTAGATCTAAAGGAATATTCATGATTTATTTTGATTGAGTTATTTTCTGTTATGTAATTAGCAATAGGATTGCTATTTATGAAATGTGCTGATATATTTGTGAAATGAGTCAACATATTTGGTGAACAGAAAATAAAACCTTTCAAATTTAAAAATTATTTTTAAAATGCCAAACCCTGACCCATCAGCCCAAATACTTAATTAAAAGAATTAAGTGTTGTCTAGTAGGTCTAGAATTGTGAATTAAGACCTAAGACAATTGCATAAACTTGTGGGTCAATGGGTTAGATGGATTAGGTCTATAATTGGGTTAGACCTAAGGTTAGCTTAATGAAATGGACTAAATTAGAGTAATTGGTCAAATCTAATCAAAAGTTGAATTAGATTAGGTCAAGGATACTCTAGACTCAACTTCAATAGTTGTAGTTGAATGGGTCCATGTCTTTAACTAGACCAAGATGGACTTAATTCATGGCTATGTGGTGGAACCCTATTTACTAAGTTGATCAAATTAAAACTAATGAACCGGTTGGTGTCTAAGGTAAGTTTGGCAGTTTGACCAGTGGTTTTTAAGCAGGAGCTACTCGTAGTGATTCGATCTCTGACGAGTTAATGGCTTATCCCCACCACTGATCTCACTTACCTGGCCAACCAGGTGAATTAGATTTTGATTAGATCACTTGGTGATTAGGGCTCACCCATGTCATTAGGTAAATCAGTTTGACTGATTTAGGTGCTCCTAATGCCAGCTTTAATTAAATCCTTTTAAATCTAACTTGGTGAAGTCAGTGGGAGGATTGAAATTGGCTGGATATTTTCTTCTCATCTATCCTTTAATAAAATCTTCAAAAATTATTAGGTCCCTAAAAATGATTAAGTTATATTGATAACTAAGTCATAGCCTCCCATTAAGTGAGTGATAATGAGTCCATTAGTTTAATAATCATTGGAGGCCCAAAGCCCTGGTGCTTATTGACTAATGGAATTATCATTCATAATATGATAATTTGGTTTGAGTCTTTCTGATGGTGGTCAGGTTGGCCGGCCAAAGACGGGCCTGATCATTTATTGGTCTGATTCACCAAATCAAATCATGTTAATGGTTGGACCTAACCAGATCTTTTCAGTGGAGGCCAAAGCCTACTGATTAGGTTCTGGGGTAAAATCAATTACTAGAAGTTGTTTAGAAAATAACTGGTTATGAACCTACCCATAGATGCACATGGGTTGACCAACCAAAGTTGGGCTCATGTGTAGTCTGTGTGGATTCTAGTACCCACTAAGGAATTAAAGTAATTCCTCGAATTGGAGGTTGAGGCTATCAGTTTGTAAAAATACTAGGAGAAACTTTAGACTAAAGTCCAAGTCTTTAGTATTTATAATTTATGTACTAATAGAGGTCTGGTTTTCCTTTATGCAGCGATGGCCACTACCCTGTCACTCTGGTCATTATTAGATAATGACAAGCTCATGGGACCTAATTTCGATAGCTGGTATCAAAAATTAAAAATCATCCTTGAGCATGAGTGGATCCTTTACGTAGTAATGGATCTGGCACCTGAGGAATCAACCCCGAATGTTAGAAGGACGGTCCGAGACACTTATCAAAAGTGGCTCAACGATCGCACCACCATTCGGTGCATTATGCTGGCGACAATGAATGATGAGTTCAACCGCAGGTTCAAGGATGTCCAGCCATAGGAGATGCTTCAAATATTGAACGACTCCTTTGGCACGTCTGACGATGTTGAAAGGCACAAAACTAGTTGTGCCATTTTCAATGCTCGGATGAGGGATGGAGCCTCAGTCACTGATCATGTACTGTACATGATCGAAATGATTGAACGCCTAAGTAAACTGGGCTTTTCCCTGCACGAGTAGCTCGGTATGGATGCGATCCTTAATTCATTACGCAAGTCCTTCCTCCCTTCCTTACTCATTTTCAGATGACAAAGCCTGCAGTGAACTACCACGGCTTGTTGGGGTTGCTGCAGAACTTTGAGAAGGATCACCAGCTCCATAAGGAGTTGGTGAATGTTGTGGGAGGGTTTTCTTCTGGTCGTCGACCCTTTAAGAAAGGGAAGAAGAAGAACAAGAAGAAGAAGAATAAGAAGGTGCAGCTGCATGCTGGGACGTCTGCACAGGATCAGACCAAGAAGCACAAGCCCGACCAGAGCCAGACGGAGTGCTTCTTTTGCAAGAAGCAGGGGCACTGAAAGAGGAACTGTCCTCTATACATTGCCTCCCTAGATCCGAACAGGCCGAAGAAGAAGCAAGGTACTTATATGATAACACTTGCAACTTTTCCATTTGTGATACTACTGCCTGGGTATTGGATACCAGAAGCCCTTATCATATTTGCAATTCGATGCAGGATCTGCAGGTTAGTAGGAGATTTGATGAAGGTGAGAGATTCCTGAACGTTGGAGATGGAAGCAAAGTTTCAGTTCTAGCATTAGGAATCATGAACCTTGTAATCAATTCTCGAAATGTAATTCTGAGTGAATGTCACTATTGTCCAAGCTTTTTATTAAATATTATTTCTGTAGGCCTTTTGGCCATGAACGGTTATCAATTTTTAATAAAAAAAATATTTGCAATATCATTTTGAATGGTGTTACAATATTTGTTGGACAACTTAATAATGAAATTTACTTTCTATCAAACCTGTTAATATGATTCAAACCTCCGGTAAACGCCCTAGAATAGATAATGTGTCAGAAGTCTACCTTTGGCATTGTAGGCTAGGTCATATCAATAAGAACAGGATAAACAGATTGGCTCAAGAAGGAATTCTTGAAGTAGGTGATTGTGAATCACTTTCAACCTGTGAGTCCTGTCTTCTTGGTAAAATGACCAAATCACCTTTTACTGAAAAAGGTGAGCGAGCCAGTGAACTCTTGGGTCTGGTACATTCTGATGTATGTGGATCCATGAGCTCAAGTGCAAGAGATGGATATTTCTACTTCATAACCTTCACAGACGACCTATCGAGGTATGGGTATGTCTATTTAATGAAGCATAAATCGAAGTCGTTTGAAATGTTCAAACTATTCTGAAATGAGGTAGAAAAATAAACTGGAAAGTATATTAAAACTCTTCGATCTGATCGAGGAGGTGAATATCTTTTCAATGATTTTCTGACATATCTTGGGAAGAATGGGATTCTCTCTCAGTGGACTCCTCCTAGAACACCACAACATAATGGTGTATCTGAAAGGAGGAATCGGACCTTGTTGGACATGGTTCGATCCATGATGGGGTTTGCTGGTCTGTCGATCTTCCTCTAGAGATATGCGCTCGAATCGACTTGTTACCTTCTAAATAGAATTTTGAGTAAATCTGTAACCAAAATACCATATGAGATATGGATAGGATGTAAGCCAGTACTCTCGCATTTAGGGTTTGAGGGTGTCCGGCTTATGTTAAACAGACAAGCTTGGACCTAGGTCTGACAAGTATAATTTTATAGGGTACCCAAAAGAGACCAAAGGGTATTACTTCTACCTAGCTGATGAGCAAAAAGTATTTGTCAGCCTTAAGGCAATCCTTTTGAAAAATGAGTTCCTTGGTGAAGGGACTGTTGCTTCTAAGATCAAACTTGACAAAGTTCGACAGATGGAAAAACCAACATAAGTTGCTGAACCTGAATCGGATTTGGTTAGATCAGATTCGGAGCCCATTGTTCAAGCACCCTTAAGGTGATCTGGTAGAGTACCACGTCAATCGGATAGATACTATGGTTTCTTGATCCGGGATGATGATCCTATCGAACTTGATGAAAACGATGAGGATCCGATCACCTACATGGATGCAATGCAGAGACCCGACTCTGAGAAATGGCTAGAGGCCATGAAATCCAAAATAGAGTCCATGAAAGTCAACGATGTGTGGACATTGTTTGACCCACCCGAAGGAGTAAAACCATAGGGTGTAAATGGGTCTTCAAGAGGAAGAGAGGCGCAGACGGAAAGGTGGAAACTTATAAAGCCCATCTGGTTGCCAAGGGATATCGTCAATGTTATGGTATAGACTATGATGAGATATTTTTTCCTGTGGCAATGTTCAAATCCATTCGGATTATGCTAGCGATAGCTGCCCATCTGGACTATGAAATCTGACAGATGGATGTGAAGACAGCTTTCCTAAATGGAGAGCTGGATGAACAGGTGTATATGATACAACCTGAAGGATTCACATCCACAGATGAGTTTAAGGTGTGCAGGCTACAGAGGTCAATTTAGGGATAGATCTAAAAGGTTACTTGGTTTATCTCAGTCCACATACATTGATACTATGCTGAAGAGATTCAGCATGGAGAATTTCAAGAAAGGCTATCTTCCGATAGGCCATGAAATTTCTCTCTCGAAGAGGAATTGTCCGACAACACCTCAAGAGAGAGAGCGTATGGGTAGGATTCCATATGCTTCGGCAGTGAGATCTATCATGTACGTCATGACATGTACACGACCAGATGTGGCATACTCACTAGGGGTAGTGAGTAGATACCAATCTGATCCAGGGGAGAATCACTGGAAGGTTGTTAAAACCATCTGAAGTATTTAAGAAATACTAAGGACCAGTGGCTTGTTTATGGTGAATCTGACTTGGGACTTATAGGGTTTACAGACTCTAGTTTCCAGTCTGATCACGATGACAGCAAAAGAGTATCGGGATTTATTTTTACCCTGCTATCTGCTAGAAAAGTTCCAAGCAGCACACAGTGGCTGATTCAGTTTGCGAGGCAGAGTATGTCGCTGCATCAGATGCTGCCAAAGAAACGGTGTGGCTGAGGAAATTCATCACCGAGCTCAGAGTAGCACCCTCCCTTGTTGGTCTAGTTCTGCTCTACTGTGACAGCTCTGGAGCCATTGCTCAGGCGAAGGAACCAAAGGCACACCAGCAGACGAAGCATATTCTGCACTGCTACCATCTCATCTGAGAAATTATGGATCGAGGTGACATCGATCTTCAGAAGATCGACGGAAAGGAGAACCTGACTGACCCATTCACTAAAGCCATTGCGGTGAAGGAGTTTGACAACTATAAGTCGTAGATGGGTATTAGATACTGCACCGATTGGCTTTAGGCCAAGTGGAAGATTATTGGGAATAGTATCCCAAAGCCAATCATCAGCCTGTTGACAGTTGTGCTCATTTTTTGTATTTGTATATGAATTATGAATTAATAAAAAATTATTTTGGTATTTTTCATCATAAAATATTTCATCTTCTAATGAACTCCTATGTTGTGGTGAAGTCCTTAGGACTATTTAGACTTGACAAAGGAGGATTTGTCATTTAGTCCTTAAATCTGTTCGCGACCAAATGATACGTTGTTACTAAGGACGACAACATTTATCAAGCATAGGTTGTTGTATGCCATATAGGTTGGTTGTTCTCTTAACCAATGAGTGTGGAGACACTGGTATGGCATACAGGTGAGATGTAAGGGTACATCTGCACTGAACGTAACCAACTCCGGAGCAATTTCTGCTGTCAAGATTTGCTCCGATGGAATATGGGTATAGATATCCCTCCGACTTGAGACCGCCACGGTGACTTGCAAGCAACTCACTGCACTTAGGCACTGGACTACCTGAATTTTTAATTCAGTGATGGAAGGCTGCTGGGTGTAGTCAAGTACTTGACTTGTCGGTGCATGTGTCAAGATGGGATTGACCACTCCAGTTTAGGAGCTGTGTACAGTCGTATTTCAATTTAGCAAAACCTTGGCTAGGGTAGTCCTTGTGAGGAGTCACAGGACTGTTTGAGTTGAGCACGATTCAGATGATCTGATCAGGGTTGACAGTTTAATCTTGAGTCATCCTAAACACAGGGGTAAAAGGATGAATTATACAGTAACCATATTCATGTAGGTTCTGAGTGTTGCGATTGTAACTCTTTGACCTATCCGAATGTCGGGTACCATTGCTAGATGGTCACTTCGATTAGTACAGGAATTGATTCCTGTGCTACCGGCTAGGTTCGAACCTGCGGGGTCACACACATTAGAGGTTCCTATCTGATCTGATGGCTGGTGTAGAATTTATATGATTGGGACTCAGTGATTGAGAATCAGGATTCTCTAATCATGAGTTCCACACATTATGGGTACCGGGGTCAAGAGTCCTACTGGTTGGGACTTTTCGATCAGGGTTACATATCGATAAATTCTGATGCCCGATTGCCCATCAGATTTGCACAAAGTATTTATGAGAGGTTTT
Source organism: Elaeis guineensis (assembly GCF_000442705.2). Lineage (NCBI taxonomy): Eukaryota > Viridiplantae > Streptophyta > Magnoliopsida > Arecales > Arecaceae > Elaeis > Elaeis guineensis. The sequence continues at coordinate 66,006,453 of NC_026003.2, forward strand.
ATTCATGATTTGATCACTAATTAACTCAATTTGATTGAGTAATTATTTTTGGATCAAGTCCAATTGAATTGGATTCAGTTAGGTTTGATCCGATTAGGTTAAGAGTTGACCTAATCGTCGAGATGGTTTGGTCCCTGATTTGATCAAGGGTTGGGCTTAGTCAATTTCTGATTTGATTAGGATTTTATTGAGCCTAATTAAGCCTAATTAAGTTAGGTTTAAATTAGTCTAATTGGACCTAACTTGTTTGGTTCAATTAGGTTGGGTTAAATAATGAAACCACCTTGACCCAATCTTCATGCGCCACCTCACTTCTATTGCACCCATTTGAATTCATGAGAAGGAACTTCTCATGAATTTTTTTCTCACGCCAAGCCCTCTCCATGCCCCACTTTAATGTGCCAATTGAATGATAAGGATGATTGGTTGGCCATTCAAATTCAAAATAAAATTTGAATTTGAATGGGCAATCAATCTTTGCGCCTTATCCCTTTTTTAACGCCCCATTTATTACATGAGAAAAATATTTCTCATGAAATCACTCCATGCATAATTTAAGCCATGCCTTATGCCTTTAGTGGATAAGGGATGAGTTGGTGTCTATTTGAATTTAAATTTGATTTGAATTCAAATGTGTAATTACTCATCTTTATCCTTTCTTTTGGATAAGACGTTTGACGTTGTTATAAAAGGAGGAGAAGAGTGGGGCGTGTAAGAAGAAGATTTTTTGGAAAAAAATTTTGGGGCATGAGGAAGTCTTGTGCATGAGAAGGAAGTCCATATCCTTCCAAGAGAAAAAGAAAGAAAAAAAGAAAAGTGGGTGCAAGATTTCTGATGAGTTCCTTAGAGTTTTAGCCTGGGATTCGGAAAGTGAGAAAGTGAGCTACGAATGTCGTGAGCCCACAAAATCTCAGGGAGATCTTCAACATCCTCTCAAGCATGTTTGTTGACGATCTGAAGCATCCAAAGAATCACAGACATCGATCGAAGGAGTTCGATCAGCATCGACCGTCAAAAAGACTCTACAACGAGCTAGCACTCGTGAGGAGTCGATCAGACCGAAAACTTTGTGTGGATGATCCATAGAGTCTAGACATATTATGTGGCTATATCGTGATGATCAGACTCTCCTAACGATGATCAGATTACGGCGATCGACTATCCGTACAAAGATATTATGTTCTGAACACATTACAGTAAAGTATTTACTGTTCAAATTTAAATTTCAAATTTAAATGAATGTATGCTATATATCATATTTAGATCCTAGTGTAAGATAAATTAATATTAATTAATTAGATTAATTAGTATTTTTCTACTGTAAAATCATAATTTTGAAAAAATTTTAAAATTATCATTTTACCCCTGCACTGAATTTTCCAACATTTACATCCACAGATGAGTCCAAGGTGTGCAAGCTTCAGAGATCTAATTATGGATTAAAGCAAGCTTCTCGAAGTTGGAACATGCATTTTGATAAGGTGATCAAAACGTATGGCTTCATTAAGAATGACGAAAAGCCCTGCATCCATAAATGGGCAAATGGTCCAGTTGTGGTATTCCTTGTCTTGTATGTGGATGACATTCTCTTAATTAGGAATGACATCTCCGCACTACAGGGGATAAAAGTTTGGTTGTCATTGTAGTTCTCCATGAAAGATTTGGGTGAAGCATCCTACATCCTAGGGATGAAGATCTACAGGGATAGATCTAAAAAGATGCTTGGGTTATCCCAGTCCACGTACATAAATACTGTGCTGAAGAGATTCAGCATGAAGAATTTCAAGAAGAGCTATCTACTGATAGGCCATAAAATTTCTCTCTCTAAGAAGGATTGTCCGACAACTCCTAAAGAGAGAGAGCATATGAGTAGAGTCCCATATGCTTCGACCGTGGGATCTATCATGTATGCCATGATATGTATAAGACTAGATGTGGCATACTCACTAGGAGTAGTGAGTAGATACCAATCTGATCCTGGAGAAAACCATTGAAAAGTGGTTAAAGCCATCCTTAAGTATTTGAGAAATACTAAGGACCAATGGTTGGTTTATGGCGAGTCAGATCTGAAACTTATGGGGTTCACCGACTCCAGCTTTCAATCTGACCATGATGACAGCAGAAGCATGTCAGGTTATATCTTTACTCTGAATGGTGGAGCTATCTGCTGGAAGAGTTTCAAGCAGCATACTGTGGCAGACTCTGTTTGTGAAGTGGAGTACATCACAGCATCAGATGCCGTGAAGGAAGCTGTGTGGCTGAAGAAATTCATCACCGAGCTCAGAGTAGCACCCTCCCTCAATGGTCGGTCCTGTCCTACTGTGACAGCACTGGTGCCATAGCTCAGGCGAAGGAACCCAAAGCACACCAGCGGATGAAGCACATTTTGTGCCACTTCCACCTGGTCCGGGAGATCGTGGATCGAGGTGACGTCAACCTTCAGAAGATCGATGAAAAGAAGAATCTGACTGACCCCTTCGCTAAAGCCCTGGCGATAAAGGAGTTTTACAACCACAAGTCGAAGATGGATATTAGATACTGTGCTGAGTGGCTTTAGGACAAGTGGGAGTTGTTGGAAAATATGTTCCAAAAACCAATCGTCAGCCTGTTGATGGTTGAGCAATCTTGTATGGTAATTGATTTGTTAATAAATAAAATATATTTGAAATTTTTATCATAAGCATTCATCTTCTAATGAACTCCGTTGTTATGATGAAGTCTTTAGGACTATTTAAATTTGATAAAGAGAGGATTTATCGATTAGTCCTTAAAATTGTTCACGATCAAATGATAGGCTGTTAATAAGGATGACAGCTTCTATCGAGCATAGGTCGCTGTAGGCCATATGGGTTGGTTGTCCTCTTAACCAAGGAGTATGGAGATACTAGTATGGCATACAGGTGAGATATAAGGGTACATCATCATTGAACGTGACCAACTCCAGAGCATTCTACTGTCGAGAATGTCTCTGATGGGATATAGGTATAAGTGTCCCTTAGACCTGAGATCATCTCAGTGACTTGCAAGCAACTCACTGTGCTTTGGTGCTGGACTAACTGAATTTCTAATTCAGTGACGAAAGGCTTCTGGGCATAGTCAAGTACTTGCGAAGTCAGAATGTGATCGAGATGGGATTGACCACTCCAAGAGTTGGAGAAGAATGAGTCACTGTATTTTAATTTAGCAAAACCTTGTCCAGGGTAATCCATCAAATGGATTTGATATTTTGAAATACAATATGGACAACCTAATCAAAGTTGACAGTTGAACTCTGAGGTGTCCTACGATCATTTTGGTCAAGGGGATAAATTATATGGAAACTATATCCACATGGGTTCCAAGGATGTTGTTCTACACATTCGACCTATCCGGTCCTCGGGTATCATTGCTAGATGGTCACTTTGATTGGTACAAAATTTATTTCTATGCTACCAACTTAGGTTCCGACCTATGAAGTCACACACATTAGAGTTCATGATCCAATCGGATGGTTGATCAACGATTAAGAATCGTTCTAGGGTTAAACGATCAATACGATTGACATTTAACCTAGTGCAAGTGTTGCAGGAGGATCAATTAGCAATTTGATTTCTAATTGGCTTAATTTGATTAAGCCAATGGGCTGAGATTAAGTTTAATTGAATATAATTTAATTAGATTTAGTTTGGGCTTGATTGGATCAAGTCCAATTGGTTTATTGGAAAGCCAAGTGCAAGAAAAAATTAGTCCTAGTCCAATTAGGACTTGGGTCAACCTAATTTGTAATTCGATTAAAAAATTAAATCAGAATTAAATCAAATTTAATCTGATTAAATTAGATTTTTAATTGAGTTGAGACTTATTTTAATTGGATTGATTTGGTTTTGATTTGATTTGGTTTGAGAAATCAAATTAAAATAAGTCATAAGATAGAATCCTAGTAAGACTAGGATTCCACCTTGCGCCACATAAGTCCCCCCCACGCCCTCTCTCTTATTCCACACCAATCTCCTCTTATTTTGTGTGACAAAAGCCCTCTCCTAGGTCTTTCCCATATCCAAAAGATTTTCTCTCTTCTTTTATACATGAAAAGTGGTTGTGGATCAAATCAAAATAGGAATAAGTTTGGATTTCAAATTCTATGAGATAGAGTTTTAGAAATCCAAAACTCTTTCTTTTTTGCATCGAATTTATCCAAATTTTTTTTAAGATTTTCATGACTTTTAGGGCATACATTGTGCATCCTTTTCTGGTGGTCCATGAACCAAAATAAGGAGTAGGTACCCAAGAGTTGGGCACCCCTTATCTTGCCATGTTTGGATAAGCCTTGACTAGGTATTTGACCTAGACAAGGACTCTATCATATCTCTCTCTATAAAATAAGTTTCTTTATGAAATTTTTGAAAAGCATAGAGATTTGAGAGATCTTTGAGGCATCCAAAAATTAGAGAGAAAAACCTTTGGGTCGTGGAGATATAATAGTCACAAGATAGGGTATCTAGGAGAGAGTAAAGAGAAGAAGAAGAGGGTCTTCTTCTAGGGTTGTTAGTTTCATCTCTTTCCTTCCTCCATCTTGAGTTTTCTGAGAGCATCTCAGATATACAACTCCTCCTTCTACTTCTCATCTTTGGAAGAGCCCAATCAAGAAGAAGGAGGCACCTGATCAACCTTCGAAGAAGGATCAGCGCAATACTAGCATACTGTGCTGATTTCCTGAAGCAGAACTTCTGGTCGAGATTCGTGGGCTCGTGTGGATGACTCCTAGAGATTGGATGAATGTGCAGTTTGCAACATCATCCTCAAGCCCAGATCAACAAGGTTAGAATGTCTAACTTGCAAGGTAATAGATCTGATCTATTGTTTAATGCATACATTAGTTGTAGTATAGAAATATGTTGATATGATCAATATGTAGTTCATGCTCTATATATTTTAATTTTTAATTTAATACTATGTAATAATCATATAATAGAATCTTAGATCTAGGAATTCTCTAATTTTAAAAAATAAATTTTGATTTATTTTAGTCTTCCGATGCCTGATCTTGAAAAGGTTTCAAGATCTAACCCTGAAACCTTAGATCTGGTTCCTTCAGAAACATGACATATACATAATATCATGGCCTGTTAGTATAATGTACACACCCAGTAAACATACTAAATTAGATAATGTTAGTTAATTTTACCTTTGACATTGTAGGCTTGGTCATGTGAACAAGAATAAGATTGACAGGTTGATCAAGGAATGTATTCTTGAGATAGATGATGGTGAATCATTACCTACCTGTGAGTCCTATCTAGTTGGTAAGATGACTAAGTCACCTTTTAAGAAAAAATATGAAAGAGCCAGCGATGTGCTAGGTCTAATACATACTGATGTATGTGAGCTTATGAACATAAATGTCAGAGGAGGATACTACTACTTCATTACGTTTACAAATGACCTATCGAGGTATGGGTATGTCTATCTTATGAAGCATAAGTCAGAATAATTTGAAATATTCAAATGATTTCGTGCTGAAGTAGAGAAACAAATTGAAAAGAATATTAAGATCTTTTGATCAGATTGAGGAGGTGAATACCTCACCAGTGAGTTCCTAACATATTTAGAAGAGAATGAGATTCTTTCACAGTGGATCCCTCCTGGAACACCACAGTATAATGGTGTGTCCGAGAGGAGGAATCGAACCTTGTTAGACATGGTTCGATCCATGATAGGCTTTGCGAGTCTATCAATCTTCTTTTAGAGATATACTCTAGAAACTGTCTGATACATTTTAAATAAGATGCCCAGCAAGTCTATCGATAAGACTCCGTATGAGATATGGACTGGGTGTAAGCTAGTACTCTCACACCTTAAGGTCTGGGGGTGTCCAGCTTATATCAAGCATTTAAAATTAGATAAGCTTGGATTGAAGTCTGATACATACTTGTTCGTAGGATATCCAAAGAAAACTAAAGAGTACTACTACCTCGCTGTAGAGCAAAAAGTGTTTGTCAGCAGTCGGACAGTCTTTTTGAAAAAGGAGTTCCTTAGTGAAGGAGCTAATGCCTGTAAAATTAAACTTAATGAAGTTCATGAGATCGGAGGACTGGCACACACAGAATTAAATTTGATTGGTGAATCAAATTCAGAGCCAGTAGAGGCACCATTAAGGAGATTTGGTAGAGTACCATGTCAGTTAAACAGATACTATGATTTTTTGATCTGGGATGGTGACCCCATCAAACTTGATGAGAACGATGAGGATCCGATCACCTATATGGAGGCTATGCAAAAGCCTGACTCCCAAAAATGGCTAGCGATCATGAAGTTCGAGATAGAGTCTATGGAGATCAATGGTGTATGGATATTGATTAATCCACCCGAAAGGATAAAACCTATAGGATGTAAATAGATTTTCAAGAAAAAAGGAGGAGCGGACGGGAAGGTGGAGACCTATAAAGCTTGTCTAGTTGCCAAGGCTTACTGTCAGTGTTATGGTATTGACTATGATGAGATATTTTTTTCTATGGCAATGCTCAAGTCCATTCGGATTATGGTTGCTATCACTGAATACTTAGATTATGAGATCTGGAAGATGAATGTCAAAATTATTTTTCTTAACGGAGAGCTAGAAGAAGAGGTGTATATGATACAACCTGAAGGGTTCACATCCACAGATGAGTCGAAAGTGTGCAAGCTGAAAAGGTCTATTTATGGACTTAAGCAGGCGTCTAGGAGTTGGAACATGCATTTTGATAAGGTGATCAAAATGTATGGCTTCGTTAGGAATGAAAAAGAGCCTTACATCTACAAGTGGACTTCTGATTCTGTAGTCATTTTTCTTGTGCTATATGTGAATGACATACTGTTACTAGAAAATAACATTCTGACTTTGCAGAGTGTGAAGCTGTGGCTATCATCACAGTTCTCTATGAAGGATTTGGGAGAAGCATCCTTATCCTTGGGATGAAGATCTATAGGGATAGATCAAAAAGGATACTTGGACTATTCCAAACTATGTACATTGATACCTTGTTGAAGCGGCTCAACATAGATAATTCCAAGAAAGGCTATTTTTCGATAGGCTATGGAATTACTCTTTTCAAGAAGGATTGTCTGACAACTCCTGAGGAGAGAGAGTGCATGAGTAGAATACCATATACTTCAACAGTGGGATCTATCATGTACGCTATCACATGTACGAGGCTGGATGTTGCCTATTCACTAGGAGTAGTGAGTAGGTATCAGTCTGATCTGGGTAAGAAGCATTGGAAGATTGCGAAAGCAATTCTTAAGTATTTGAGAAATACTAAAGATCAATGGCTTATCTATGGAGATACTAACCTGAAACTTGTGGGATATACTGATTTTAGTTTTCAATTAGATTGTGATGATAGCAGAAGTATGTTGGACTACGTATTTACTCCGAATAGAGGAACTGTTTGCAAAAAAAGTTTCAAGTAACATAATGTGGCCAATTCTATTTGCGAAGTGAAATACATTGCTAATCGGATGCTATAATATTCTACGCCGCTATCACCTGATGTGAGAGATCGTGAACCATGGTGACATTAAATTTTAGAAGATCGACAGAAAAGAGAACCTAGCCGACCCCTTCACTAAAGCTCTCAAGATCAAAGAGTTCGATGATTTCAAATGGAAGATGGGTATAAGATACTGCCCCGATTGGCTTTAGTCTAAATGGGAGTTGTTGAAAATTATGTCCTAAAATTAATTATTTGATGATTGAGTTCATCCTTATATATAAATTATCATTTAATGAATAAAAATTATTTTGATATTTTTCATCATAAAGTAACATCTTCCCTGAACTCTTGTACTGCGATGAAGTCCTTAGAACTATGCTAGTATACGATAAAGAGAAGATTTATCGTATAGTTCTTAAACAAGTTCATGACCAAATAATACATCATTACTAGACAATGACGTTTATCGAGTGGAGATCGTTGTGTGCCATATGGATTGGTTGTCCTCTTAACCAAGGAGTGTGGTGACACTGGTATGGCATACATGTGAGATATAAGGGTACATCATCACGGAACAGTGACTCACCTACTGAGCATTCTGCTGTCAAGAGCGCTCATGAAACACATGGGTATAAGTGTCTTTCAGACCTGAGATCATCATAGTGACATGCAAGCAACTTACTATATTTTAATGCCAAACTATCTAGATTTCTAATACAGTGATGGAAGGCTACTGAGTACAGTCAAGTACTTATGAAGTCTGTGTGGATCAAGATAGGATTGATCCCTCCAGATTATTGGAGTTGATGTGTTGCTGTATTTTAATTTAGTAAAATCTTGACCAGAATAATCCATGAGATAGATTTGAAAGGTTGAAATACAATATGGATAAAGTAAACTTGGTTGACAGTTAATCTGAGACCATCCTAGAGCATTCAGGATCAAAAGGATGAATTATGCGATAACAATGTGTATGGGTTTTAGAATATTTTTTTATAATAATTTGATCTATCTAGATGTTAGAAACCATTGCTAGATAGTATCTCAATTAGTACAGGAATTGGTTCCTGTGCTACCGGCTTAGTATTTGAACCTATAGAGTCACGCACACAAGTCAGACCAAGTAGGAAGGAATTGGCCTATATTTATATGTCCAATTTGGAGATACTAGATTTGATTGAATATATAAGCTAACTTGATTGAGAATTAAGTTATGAGTCAAATGGGATTGAAGAGTTGACTATGTCCAGCTAGCACTGCACATGAGGTTTAGGTTCGATTCTGGAGATGAACAGTTTCTGATCTATGATTCATGAAGTATATGAAAGATTAGATTTATGTACCAATTAATTTTAAATTAGATCTAAATTAATTAAACTTAAATAGATCCAAAATTTAAGTTAGATTTAGTACAAAAATCCTAAAGAGTTTGAGATTGACAGCCTTTCAAAATTATTTCGAACCAGCTTCGAATCAAATTCGAATTGGACTTATTTTGGATGAGATATAAGTATTCTCACTTGCACTGGAATACCCCCTCATGAAGGATGACCAAAATCTGATTTGGTGCTTATTTGGGGCATCCCAAGTGGGTGTGGGAGTGGATGCAAAGTGGATGTCATAAGTGATGGCAATTCTGTCTCATGTAGGAATCCTTCTTTCATAAGTATTGGATCAATTCAAATCAGATTTGAGTTAGGAGTCCTACTCTCATTGGGTCATGAGAATCATCTATAAATAGAGAGAGTCTCTATCTATGGATGCATAAAAAATAGAAAACAAATCAGATTGAGAGAAGAAAGAAAGAGAGAGAGAAGTGTGAGAAGAGAGAGAGGTCCCTTCCTCCCTTTGGCCTCTCCCCTTGTTGCCACCCCTCTTCCTTTGGGCATGGGGTCTCTTTAGGTGTCCCACCTATTAGTTTAAGAAGTCATACCAGCAAACCTCATCCCTCGATTGATTGTGTTGCGAAGGTAATTGGATTGGAGTTCATCCCACTTTCCTGCGATGTTTGGCGTACATGCAAAGTAAAGGATCTATACATCTAGGCCTCTGCAAAGGTTTACATCAGATAATTTGAAAATTGATCTCTGATTTCACTATGATTCAGGTAAGGATTTGATCCTTAAATAAGTAGATTATTAGAAAAAAATTTTAGATGCAACTTGGGCATTCCGGAGGGAAACAGGTCCCTTCCTTTCATATTTTTCATATCAAAGATTCTGACGTGGTAGTCTAAGATTAGATCTTATATATGTGATAGATTAAATTATTTAATCTATTATTTCTATTGCATAAAATTTTAAAATTACATATATTACACTATTGCATATTTTCTTCAACTGGTATCAGAGTTAGATTGTTTTGATATGAATTAATATGACTTTAGATTTGATTTTTTATTATTAGATCTGATTATTTATGATTTAGATTAGATCTAAATTAGTTTATTTTCAAATTTGATTATTATTTATTTAGATTAGATATTTTGAGTAGCAAAATATTTGGATTGGGTAATCACCAGACCGTTCGATCATAGGAGCAAGTAGGGTTTCATGACCTTCTCCTCTCATTCAATGGGATGCTCTTAATAGCTTGTAGGGGTGCCATTGTGAGGTCCCATGAAGAAGAAAGCGAAAAGAGAAAGCTTACTTTCTTGCAAAATCCTAGATCTTGAAATCTTAGGTGTTGTTGTATGTGATGCAAGTTACAAAGATGGTTAGTTACATCTAATCTTATTTAATCAAAATTATTTTGATTTAAAATTATCAAAAAAATAAATTTGATCTAAAAGATTTTATGATCTGATGTAAAAACTTTACATGAAAAATTATTTTCAGAACCTTAACCATGTTGAAGCAAAACTTAATTGAGAATTAAGTATCAAGCTGATTGGATCTAGAATTATGATTTAGATCTAATGACATTGCATAAAATATGAGGCATGGGTTAGCTCAAATCAGGTCCTTCTCTTTAATTGGATGAGGCCTAAGGTTAGAATCAAAGAATTGATTGACCATGTAGAGGAATTGATTAAGTCTAACCAAATATTGAATTAGATTAATCAGGATTTCTCTAGTACAATAGTTGTAGATGGTCAAGTCCATATCTTTGATTAGACTAAATAGATCTTGATTGTGGCTCAGTGGTTGAATCCGAATCATTAGATTGGTCAAATCAAAATTAGTTAACCAATTGGTGTCTAAGGTAAGTTTGGTATTTCGACTGGTGGTTTGTTAATTGAGAGTGGCTTACCTAGCTATTTCGATGGTGTCTAAGATAAGCTTAGCAGACCCTCCCATCGATCTCACTTATCTGGCCAATTTGATGAACTAGATTTTGATTAGACTGCTAAGTGATTCGAGTTAGCCCATGCCATTAAGGTTGATCAGTATGATTGATTTAAGTGCCAGTTCAATCAGCATGACCTAACCCGATTTAGTGACTTGGTAAAGTCAGTGGAAGGATTGTGGTCTACTGATTAATCTTTTCTTTTCTTCTCTCTTCTCTAAATCAATTAAATCCTTTAAATTATTAGATCTCTAAAATGAGCTGCTTATGGTGATATCTAGATTATAACCTCCCATTAAGGTGAGTGATAATGGGTCCATTATTTCTAATTGACATTGCAGGCACCATCCGTTTGGTGTTCTTTCTGAATAATAAAATTATCATTCATCATATGATGACTCTGTTAAACTATCTGATGATGGTTGGATTGATCGAGCCATCCTCAGGCTTGATCACTCATTAGGTAGAATCACTAAGTAGGTTCGTGTTAATGGTTTGACCTAATCGAAACTTTCAGTGGAGGCCCATTGCCTACTGAAATAAAATCTGGAGCTAAATTAAATACTAGAAGTTGTTTAGAGAAATAATTGATTGAGAACCTATCCATAGATGCATATGGATTGATCGAGCCATCCTTGGGCCTATATGTAGTCTGTGTGGATTTTAGTATCCACTAAAAAATTAAGGTAATTCCTCGAATTAGAAGTAAAAGCTATCTATTCGTATAAAATAATGGGAGGACCTTTAGACTAAAGTCCAAGTCTTTAGGATTAATAAATTCATAGACTAATTAAGCTTTGTATTTTTCTTGTGTGTACAGATATGGCCTCAAACTTATCACTCCGATCACTGTTGGACAGTGAGAAGCTTAATGGACTGAATTTCGATAATCGGTATTGAAAGTTAAAGATTATCCTGAAGCATGAGTGGATCCTTTATATGATAATGGATCTGACACCTGAGGAGCCTGCTCCTAACACCCGAGAAGCGGTCCGAGATACTTATTTGAAGTGGCTTAACGACCGCACCATGGTTCGTTGCATTATGCGGGCCTCCATGAATGACAAGTTCAGCCAAAAGTTTGAAGAAGCTCAACCAGAGAAAATGCTTCAAGTATTGAGGGATTCATTTGGTACTCCTGACGATGTTGAGCAGCATAAGACTAGTTGCACCATTTTTAATGCCCAGATGAGGGAGGGTGCATCTATTATCGATCATGTATTGTATATGATCAAGCAGATTGAAAAATTGAGCAAACTCGACTTCTCTTTGTATGAACAGTTGGGGAAGGATGCGATCTTGAACTCTCTACCCAAGTCCTACCTACCATTCTTCAATTATTTCAGAATGACGAAGCCTGTAGTCACTACCATGGTCTGTTGGGATTGCTATAGACTTTTGAGAAAGATCTCTAGCGCCACAAGGAGATAGTGAATCTAGTGGAAGGATGTTCTTTTGGTAGTCGTCATCCTTTTAAGAAAGAAAAAAAGAAGAAAAATAAGAAGGTGCCTGGTGTTGGGAGTTAGTCCTAGAACCTCAAGTTTAAGGTTGATTAAAATCAGGCAGAGTGCTTTTTTTACAAGAGGTAGGGTCACTAGAAGAGGAACTTCCTCAGTATATCGCTTCCCTTGACCTGAACAGGCTAAAGAAGAAGAAGCAATCAGTTACTGACAAGGTACTTATATGATAATATTTTATAACTTCTCTCTTATAGATACAATGACCTGGGTATTGGATATTGGAAGCCCTATTCATATTTGCAATTCGTTGCAGGATCTTTAGGTCACTAAGAGATTTGGAGAAGGCGAGAGATTTTTGAATATTGAAGATGGAAGATCAGTTTCAGTTCTAGCTTTAGGAATCATCAAGCTTATATTCGAGTCTCAGTATATTGTTCTTAATGAGTGTCATTACTGTCTTAGTTTTTTTTTTAATGTTATTTCTATATCCTTTTGATCAATTTCAATTATGAAATATCAATAAAATTTTTTTTTTGTGATATCATTTTGAATGATGTTACAATTTTATGTGGACAGTTGAACAATAGTACCTATGCTGTATCTAGGTCTAATGTAATATACATTTCAAATAAACATCCTAGAATAGATGATGTCATGGATGCCTACCTTTGGCATTGTAGGCTAGGTCATATCAACAAGAATAGGATGAATAGGTTAGCTCAAGAAGAAATTTTTGATAAAGATGATTACGAATCGTTACCTACCTGTGAGTCTTGTTTGCTTAGAAAAATGATTAAGTCACCTTTTATTGGAAAAGGTGAATGAGCCAGTGATGTGCTAGGTCTGATACATACTGATGTATATAGACTCATGAGCATATGTGTTAGAGGAGGGTACAACTACTTTATTACGTTCACAGACGATCTATCTAAGTATGGGTATGTCTACTTGAAAAAATATAAGTCTGAATCATTTGAAATATTCAAACAGTTCCATAATAAAGTAAAGAAATAAACTAAAAAAAGTATTAAAACTCTTCGACTTGATCGAGGAGGTGAATATCTTTTCAATGAATTTTTGATATATCTAGGAGAGAATGGAATTCTCTCCCAATGGATCCCTCCAGGGACACCACAGCATAATAGCATCTCAGAAAAGAGGAATCAAACCTTGTTGGATAAGGTTCGGTCCATGATGGAGTTTGCAACTCTGTTGATCTCCTTTTGGAGATATGCACTTAAAACAGTCTGTCTTGTGCTCAATAATATTTCAAACAAGTCAGTTAGTAAGATACCATATGAGATATGGTCAAGATGTAGGTCGAACCTCTCTTACTTTAGGGTCTGGGGGTGTCCAGCTTATGTTAAACGATTACAAACTGACAAGCTCAGTCCTAAGTCTGCTAAGTATAATTTCGTAGGGTATCCTAAGAAAATGAGGGGATATTATTTTTACTTGTCTACTAAACAAAAGGTGTTTGTCAGCAGTAAGGCACATTTTTTGAAAAAAAAATTCCTTAGTGAAGGAATAAGTGCCTCTAAAATAGAGCTTGACAAAGTTTGACAAGTAGAAGAACTGATACCAATGATTGAATCTAAATCGGATTTGATAAGATCAAACCTGAAACCCAATGAACAAACATCCTTAAGGTGATCTGGTAGAGTACCACGTCAGTCGGATAGATACCTAGGTTTCTTGATCTGAGATGAAGATCCTATCGAACTCGATGAGAACAATGAGGATCCGATCACCTACATAGATGTGATGCAGAGGTCTGACTCTGATAAATAGCTTAAAGCCATGAGATCCGAAATGGAGTTCATGAAGGTCAACGATGTATGGACATTAGTTGACCTACCTGAAGGGGTTAAACCCATAGGTTGTAAGTGGGTCTTCAAGAGGAAGAAGGGTGCAGACGAAAAGGTGGAGATCTATAAAGCTCATTTTGTTGTCAAGGTTTATCATCAACATTATGGTATTGACTATGACGAGATATTTTCTCCTACGACAATGTTCAAATCCATTCGGATCATGCTTGAGATAGCAGCATACTTGGACCATGAAGTCTGGCAAATGGATGTGAAGATAGCTTTCCTAAATAGAGAGCAGAATGAAAAGGTGTATATGATACAATCTAAAGGGTTTATATCCACAGATGAGTCCAAAGTGTGCAAGCTTCAGAAATCCATTTATGGATTAAAGCAAGTATCTCAAAGTTGAACATATATTTTGATAAGGTGCTCAGAACGTATGGCTTTGTTAGGAATGAAGAAAAATCCTGCATATATAAATAGGTAAATGGTTCAATAATTGTATTTCTTGTGTTGTATGAGGATGATATTCTCTTAATAAAAAATGATGCCCCTGTATTACAAGGAATAAAAGTTTGGCTGTCATCATAATTCTCCATGAAGGATCTGGGAGAAGCAGCCTATATCCTAAAGATGAAGATCTATAAGGATAGATCTAAGAGGCTGCTCAGACTATCCCAATCCACGTACATAGATACCATACTGAAATGGTTCAGCATGAAAAATTTCAAGAAAATCTATCTTCCGACAGGCCAAGAAATTTCTCTTTTGAAGGGAGATTGTCCGACAACTCCTCTAGAGAGAGAGCATATGAGTAGAGTTCCATATGCTTTGGTAATAGGTTCTATTATGTACATCATGATATATACGAGACTAGATGTGGCATACTCATTAGGGGTAGTGAGTAGATACCAGTCTAATCTAGGAGAAAACTACTGAAAGGTCGTAAAGATCATTCTTAAGTATTTGAGAAATACTAAGGATCAGTGGCTTGTGTATGGTGAATCTGACTTGAAACTTGTGGGGTTCACTGACTCCAGCTTTCAGACAGACCATAACGATAGTAAGAGTGTGTCGGGTTATATTTTTATCCTAAATGGTAGAGCAATCTGTTGGAAAAGTTTCAAACAGAATACTGTGGTAGACTCTATTTGCGAAGCAGAGGATATCGCGATATCCGATGTTGTGAAGGAAGCTGTATCATTACAGAAGTTTATCGACGAGCTTGGAGTAGCACCCTTCGTTGATGGCCCTATCTAGTTATACTATGACAATACTGGAGCCATTGCTTAAGCCAAGGAGTCGAGATTCCATCAGTGCACCAAACATATTCTGTGCTATTATCACCTTATTTGGAAGATATTGGATCGAGGTGACATCGACCTTCAGAAGATCGATGGGAAGAAAAATTTGGTCAATCCATTTACTAAAGCTTTCAAAATCAAAGAGTTTGATGATCACAAATCGAAGATGGGTATATGATACTGTACCGATTGGCTTTAGTCCAAGTGGGAGTTGTTGAAAAATGTGTTCCAAAGCTAATCGTTAGATGATTGTGCTTATCTTGTAAATTATATATAAATTTTTATTAATAAAAATTATTTGATATTTTTATTACACATTGATCATCTTTGAACTCCTGTATTGTAATGAAGTCCTTAGGATTATTATTAATCGACAAAGAAGGATTTGTCTTTAAGTCCTTAAAAATGTTCATGACCAAACGATATGCTATTGCTAGGACAATAGCGATATCAAGTGTAGATAATTGTGTGTCACATGAGTTGGTTGTCCATTTAATTAAGAAGTGTAGAGATACTGTTATGGCATGCAGATAGAATGTAAGAGTACATTCGCATCGAATGTGACCATATACCGAGCACTCTGCTGTCAAGAGTAGCTCATGAAGGATATGGATATAAGTATTCCTCCGACCTGAGACCACCACGGTGGCTTGTAAGCAACTCACTGTACTTTAGTACCAGACTATCCGAGTTTCTAATTCAGTGATGGAAAGTTATTGGTGTTAGAACATATATCCCAAAGGTCAATCGTCAACCTGTTGACGGTTGAGCAACCTTGTATATAATTGATTTATTAATAAATAAAATATATTTTTGATTTTTTTATTATAAATTTTAATCTTCTAATGAACTTCATTGTTGTGATAAAGTCTTTAGGACTATTTAGGTTCGATAAAGAGAGGATTTATCGATTAGTCCTTAAAACTGTTCACGACCAAATGATGGGCTGTTAATAAGAACGACAGCTTCTATTGAGCATAGGTCACTGTAGGCCATATGGATTGGTTATCCTCTTAACCAAGGAGTGTGAAGATACTGGTATAGCATACAAGTGAGATGTAAGGGTACATCATCATAGAACGTGACCAACTCTAGAGCATTCTACTATCGAGAATGTCTTTGATGGGATATAGGTATAAGTGTCTCTTAGACCTGAGATCACCTCAGTGACTTGCAAGCAACTCACTGTGCTTTGGTACTGGACTAACTGAATTTCTAATTCAGTGAAGGAAGGCTTCTGGGCACAGTCAAGTACTTGCAAAGTCAGAGTGTGATCGAGATGGGATTGATCACTCCAAGAGTTGAAGAAGAATGAGTCGCTGTATTTCAATTTAGCAAAACTTTGGCCAGGGTAATCCATCAGATGGATTTAATATTTTAAAAAATAATGTGGACAACCTGATCAGAGTTGATAGTTGAACTCTGAGGTGTCCTATAAGTATTTTGATCAAGGGAATGAATTATATGGAAACTATATCTGTATGGGTTCTAAAGATGTTGTTCGACACATTCGACCTATCCAGCCGTCGAGTACTATTGCTAGATGGTCACTTCGATTGATATAGAAATTTATTTCTATGCTACCAGCTTAGGTTTAGACCTATGAGGTTACACACATTAGAGTTCACAATCCGATCGGATGGTTGATCAACGATTAAGAATCGTTCTAAGGTTAAACAATCAATACGATTGACATTTAACCTAGTGCAAGTGTTGTAGGAGGATCGATTAGCAATTTGATTGCTAATTAGCTTAATTTGATTAAGCCAATGGGCTGAGATTAATTCTAATTGAATATAATTTAATTAGATTTAGTTTGGACTTGATTGGATCAAGTCCAATTGGTTTATTGGAAAGCTAAGTGCAAGGAAAAACTAGTCCTAGTCCAATTAGGACTTGGGTCAACCTAATTTCTAATTTGATTAAAAAATTAAATCAGATTTAAATCAAATTTAATCTGATTAAATTAAATTTTTAATTGGGTTAAGACCTATTTTAATTGGGTTGATTTGGTTTGAGAAACTAAATTTGAACAAGTCATAGATTGAATCCTAGTAAGACTAGGATTCCACCTTACGCCACCTTAGCCCCCCATGCCCACTCTCTCTTATTTTATGCGATAAAACCTGCTCTCTCAGGCCTTCACACATGCCCAAAGCTTTTCACTCTTTCTCTCTTACATGGAATGTGGTTGTGGACCAAGTCAAAGTAGGAATTAGTTTAGATTTCAAATTCTATGAGATAAAATTTTAGAAAACCAAAACTCTTTCCTTATGGCACTAATTTTACTTAGATTTTTTTTAAGATTTTTATGAATTTTATGGCATATATTGTGTTCCCTTTGCTGATAGTCCATGGTAAAAAAAGAAAGAGGGGGCACCCAAGAGTTGGGCACCACTTGTCTTGCCCTGTTTGGATTTTTCTTGACTAGGTATTTGACCTAGACAAGGACTCTTCATATCTCATTATTTAAAATAAATTTTTCCTTAAAATTTTTGTGGATTATAGAGCATTGAGAGATCTTTGGGGGGTATGAAAATTAGAGAGAAAGAGTGTTGGGGCATGGAGATATAATAGATACAAAACTAGGTGTCTAAGTGAGAGCAAAGAGAAGAAGAAGATGGTCTTCTTCTAGGGTTGCTGAGTTCACCTCTTTCCTTCCTCCATCTGTGAGTTTTCTGAGAGTGTCTCACATCTAAAACTCTTTCTCTTACTTCTCATATTTAGAAGAGTCCAAATCAAGAAGAAGGAGGCATCTGATCAACTATCGAAGAAGGATTAGCGCAGTACTAGCATACTGTGCTGATTTTTTGGACCAGAACTTCTGATTGTGATTCGTGGGCTCGTGTGGATGACTCCTAGAGGCTGAACATGTATGCGGCTCGCAACATCATTCTCAAACCCGGATCAGCAAGGTTAGAACATCTAACTTGCAAGGTAATAGATCTTGATCTATTATATTTTACATACATTAGATGTAGTATAGAAACATGTTGATATGATCAACATGTAGTTCTTGCTCTTTATATTTTAATTTTTGATTTAATATTATATAATAATCATGTAATAAGATCTAATATCTAGAGATTCTCTAATTTTATAAGATAAATTTTGATTTATTTTAGTCTTCTGCTGTCTGATCTTGAAAAAATTTTAAGATCTAACCCTGAAATCCTAGATCTGGTTCCTACAATTGGTATCACAGCTAGGTTGTTTATTACATGATTATTTATACATGCTTAGATTATTTCTTAGATTAGATCTAATTTATAATCTAATTATTAAATCTAAAATTAAAATTTTTAGATCAATCACGAACTGTAGGTTGTCCTGCTATAAGGTTTATCCCTTACAGTGCAAAAGTTGTCCTAGTTCGTGTAGATCTATCTTTAATCATAAATTTGTTAGATATGATCTAGATTAAATTCATGATTTATTAGATTTAAAAAATATTTAAATCTAAAATAAAATCTCTTTGTTAATAATTCTCGTGCAAAGAAGCATCATATATTTGTCTGAAAAATTTGTGCAGTTTAAAGTTGAAATTATTTCAATTACATAAATCTGTTTAGATTAGATCTAAAGTAGTTTCATGCTTATTTTACTTGCATTTTGATTATGAATCAAACATGCAACTTGGTTGGTAAGAATCATGTTGTAAAAATGTTTTACAAATATAAAAATTATTTTCGAAAAGCCGAACCCCAACCCTCAGCCTAAAACTTAATTGAGAATTAAGAAGTTGTTTGATTAGGTTCTAGGATTGTGAATTGAAGAATCTAAGGCACAAACCATAACACATTGGGTTAATGGGTTAGTGAGAATTAGGTCCATTAATTGGGTTAGACCTAAGGTTAGATTAAAGATGGACTTAATTAGAGAATTGACTAAATCTAATCAATTGTTGTCTTAGATTAGGTCAAGAATTCTCTAGATCAATTACAATAGTTGTAGTTGGTCAAGTCCATGTCTTTAACGAGAACCAAATGGACTTGATTCTTGGCTAAGCGGTCTAGTACAAACTGTTAAGTTGATCTAATCAAAACTAATTAAACCAGTTGGTGTCTAAGATAAACTAGATCGATGGTTTTTAATTGGCAGCCCACTTACTTGGTCATTTCTGATGGTGTCTAAGGCAAGCTTTCGTAGACCCTCCCACCGATCGAACTTACCTGGCCTCTTGGTGAAATTATATTATGATCGAATCGCTTGACTATTCGAGCTGACCCATGTCAGCTAGGTAAATCAGTGTGACTGATTTAGGTGCTCCTAGATCAGCCCTTTTAATGGTCTCCCTTAAGCTGACTAGGTGAAGCCAATGGGAGGATCATGATAAGCTGGTTCATTTGACCTCCTCCTTTAAATTAATTAAATTTTTTAAAATTATTAGATTCTTAAAATAAAATAATTATGGTGATAATTAGATCATAGCCTCCTATTAAGTGGATGATAATGGGTCCATTAGTTGGATAATCATTATAAGCCCAAAGGCCTGGTGCTTATCGGCTGATGGAATTGTCATTCATAATATGATTTCTTGACTGCATCTTTCTAAATGGTTGTTAGGTTAGCCAACCAAAGTTGGACCTAATCATTCATTGGTTAGATGGGTGAAGTATGGTCATGTTAATGGTTGGATCTAACCAGACCTTTTCGGTAGAGGCCAAAGCCTACTGATTAGGGACTGGGGCAAAATTAAAATTACTAGAAATTATTTAAAGAAATAATTGGTTATGAACCTACCCTTAGATATACATGGATTGGCCAACCAAAGTTGGGCTTGTGTGGAGTCTAAGTGGATTCTAGTACCCACTAAGGAATTAGGGTAATTCTTCGAATTGAAGGTAGAGGCTACCAATTCGAATAAAATAGTGGAAGAAACTTTTGATTAAAGTCCAAATCTTTATGTTTAATGAATTAATTACTAATTAGGTTATGATTTTTTTTATGCAAATATGGCCACTTTCCTATTGCTCCGATCATTGTTGGATAATGATAATTTGGTGGGACCCAACTTCGGTAGCTGGTATCGAAAGTTGAAGATAGTCCTGGAGCATGAACAGATTCTATATGTGATAACGGATCCTGCACCTAAGGAGCCAGCTGTCAATGCCCGTGGAACAGTCAGAGATACTTTCCAGAAGTAGCTCAGTGATCAGACCACAGTGCGCTGCATCATGCTGGCTGCCATGAGAAACGAGTTCAGTTGTAGATTTGAGATGGCTCAGCCAAAGGACATGCTTCAAGTGTTGGAGGATGTCTTTGGCACACCTAATGACGTAGAGAGGCATAAGACTAGTTGTGCCATCTTCAATGCTAAAATGTAGGATGGTGCCTCTGTCACTGATCATGTATTGTACATGATCGAGTTGATGGAGCATTTGAGCAAGCTCGGCTTTCTCTTGCATGAGCAGCTTGGAAAAGATGCAATGCTGAACTCGCTGTCCAAGTCTTATCTCCCATTCTCCACTCATTATAAAATGACAAAGCCTGAAGTAAACTACCACGGGTTACTAGGATTGCTTCAGAACTTTGAGAAGGATCACCAACTCCACAAGGAGTCGGTGAACTTAGTGGGAGGTTCGTCTTCTAGTTCTTGACCTTTTGAGAAAGGAAAGAAGAACAAGAAGAAGAAAGTGAAGAAGGTGCAAGTTCAGGCTGGGACATCAGTGCAGGGCCAGATCAGAAAGATCAAGCCTAATAAGAGTCAAGCTGAATGCTTCTTTTGCAAGAACGGGGCACTGGAAGAGAAACTGTCTTCAGTACATTACCTCCCTAGATCCGAACAGGTAGAGAAAGAAGCAAGCTATTGCTGGACAAGATATTTATATGATAACTCCTTGCAATTTCTCTTTTTGTGATATAACTGACTGGGTATTAGATACCGATAGCCCTTACCATATTTGCAATTTGTTGCAGGGGTTGCAGGTCAGTAGGAGATTTGACCAAGACGAGATGTTCCTAAATGTTGGAGATGGAAGACCAGTTCCAATTCTAGCATTAGAAATCTTGAAACTTGTATTTGAGTCCCATATCGTTATTCTTAATGATTGTCATTTCTGTCCTAATTTTTTTTTAAAATATTATTTCTGTAGGCCTTCTGGTCAAAAATGATTATGAAATTTTAATAAAAAAATAAGTTTGTAATATCATTATAAATGGTGTTACTATTTTTTGTGGATATTTGAATAATGGTGTGTATATGTTATCACAACTTGTTAACGTAGTCTATTCTACAGGCAAGCACCCAAGATTAGATAGTGTATCAGATATCTACTTATGGCACTGTAGGCTAAATCATATAAATAAGTATAGGATAAACATGTTGACTCAAGAGAAATCCTCGAAGTCAGTGATTGTGAATCACTTCCAACCTGTGAGTCCTGTCTTCTTGATAAAATGACCAAGTCACCTTTTACTGAAAATGGTGAGAGAGCTACTGAGCTCTCGGGCCTAGTACATACTGATGTATGCGGGCCCATGAGCATAAATTTTAGAGGTGGATATTTCTACTTCATCACTTTCACGGATGATCTATCTAGATATAGATATATCTATCTGATGAAATATAAGTCGGATTCATTTGAAATGTTCAAATGATTCTGAAGTGAAGTAGAGAAACAAACTGAGAAGAGTATTAAAACTCTTCAGTCTGACCGAGGAGGGAAATACCTTTCTGGTGAGTTTTTCTTATATCTAGGAGAGAATGAGATTCTCTCCCAATGGACTCCTCCAAAAACATCATAGCATAATAGAGTGTCTGAAAGGAGAAATCAGACTCTGTTAGATATGATCCGATCCATGATGGATTTTGCCAGCTTGTCGATATCCTTCTGGGGATATGCAGTCGAATTGGCCTGTTATCTGTTAAATAGGGTTTCAAGTAAGTCTGTAATTAAGACTCCATATGAGATATAGACAGGGCGTAAGCCAGCACTTTCACATCTTAGGGTTTGAGGGTACCCGACCTATGTCAAACGGCTAGTTACAGATAAACTTGGACCTAGGTCTGACAAATGCACATTCATAGTGTAGGAACTAGATCTAGGGTTTCAGGGTTAGATCTTGAAACTTTTTCAAGATCATACAGTGGAAGACTAAAATAAATCAAAATTATTTTCTAAAATCAGTGAATTCCTAGATCTAAGATCCTATTACATGATTATTACATAGCATTAAATCAAAAATTAAAATATATAAATATAGCATGAACTACATGTTGATCATATCAACATGTTTCTATACTACATCTAATGTATGTATTAAACAGTAGATCAGATCTATTACCTTGCAAGTTAGATGTTGTAACCTCACTGATCCGGGCTTGAGGATGATGTTGCAAGCCGCACATGTGTCCGACCTCTAGGAGTCATCCACCGAGCCCACGAATCTCGATCAGAAGTCCTGCTTCAGGAAATCAGCACAGTATGCTAGTACTGCACTGATCCTTCTTTGATGGTTGATCAGGTGCCTCGTTCTTCTTGATTTGGACTCTTCCAAAGATGAAAAGTATAAGAAGAAGTTTTAGATCTAAGACACTCTCAGGAAACTCAAGATGAAGGGAGGAAAGATATGAAAACAAACAACCCTAGAAGAAGATCCTCTTCTTCTTCTCATTTCTCTCTCTAGACACCCTAACTTGTATCTTTTATATCTCCATGACCCAAAGGTATTTATCTTTGATTTTTAGATGGCCCAAAGGTCTCTCAAATCTCTATCTTCTCCAAAAATTTCATAAAGAAACCTATTTTATATAGAGACATATGATAGAGTCCTTGTCTAGGTCAAATACCTAGTCAAGGCTTATCCAAACATGGCAAGTTAAGGGGCGCCCAACTCTTGAGCACCTCCTCATTATTTTCATACATAGATTACTAGAAAAGAGTGCATAATATGTACCATAAAATCCATGAAAATTCCAAAAAAAATTTGGATAGATTCGGTGCAAAATTGAAAGAGTTTTGGATTTCTAAAACTCTATCTCATAGAATTCGAAATCCAAACTTATTCCTTTTTGATTTGATCCAAACCACCTTCCATGTAAGAAAGAAGAGAGGAGATCTTTTGTGAACGTGGGAGAGACCTGGGAGAGGGCTTTTGTCACACAAAATAAGAGGAGATTGGCATTGAATGAGAGAGAGGGCGTAGGGAAGGCTTATGTGGTGCAAGGTGGAATCCTAGTCTTACTAGGATTCTATCTTATGACTTGTTTTAATTTGGTTTCTCAAACTAAATCAAACCAAAATTAGATTAACTTAAATAAAATAGGTCTTAACCCAATTAAGAATCTAATTTAATCAGATTAAATTATATTTAAATCTGATTTAATTTTCTAATCAAATTAGAAATTAGATTGACCCAAGTCCTAGTTGAACTAGGACTAGTTTTTTCTTGCACTTGGCTTATCCAATAAACCAATTGGACTTGATCCAATCAAGTCCAAACCAAATTTAATTAAATTATATTTAATTAGACTTAATCTCATCCCATTGGCTTAATCAAATTAAGCCAATTAGCAATCGAATTGCTAATCGATCCTCCTGCAACACTTGCACTGGATTAAATGTCAATCGTATTGATCATTTAACCCTAGAACGATTCTTAATCGTTGATCAACCATCCGATCGGATCATGAACTCTAATGTGTGTGACCTCATAGGTCCAAAACTAAGCTGGTAGCATAAGAATAAATTTCTGTACCAATCGAAGTGACCATCTAGCAATGGTACCCGACGATCGGATAGGTCGAATGTGTAGAACAACATCCTTAGAACCCATGCGGATATAGTTTTCATATAATTCATCTCCTTGACCAAAATGATCATAGGACTCCCCAAAGTTCAACTGTCAACTCTGATCAGGTTGTCCACATTGTATTTTAAAATATCAAATCCATCTGATGGATTACCCTGGCCAAGATTTTGCTAAATTGAAATACAGCGACTCATTCTTCTCCAACTCTTGGAGTGGTCAATCCCATCTCGATCACACTCTGACTTCGCAAGTACTTGACTGTGCCCAGAAGCCTTCCATCCCTAAATTAGAAATTTAGTTAGTCCAGTACCAAAGCACAGTGAGTTGCTTGCAAGTCACTGAGGCGATCTCAAGTCTAAGGGACACTTATACCTATATCCCATCAGAGACATTCTCGACAGCAGAATACTCTGGAGTTGGTCACGTTCAATGATGATGTACCAGTACATCTCACCTGTATGCCATACCAGTGTCTCCACACTCTTTGATTAAGAGGACAACCAATCCATATGGCCTACAGCGACCTATGCTCGATAGAAGATGTCGTCCTTATTAACAGCCTATCATTTGGTCGTGAACTGTTTTAAGGTCTCATCGATAAATCCTCTCTTTATCGAATCTAAATAGTCCTAAGGACTTCATCATAACAATGGAGTTCATTAGAAGATGAAAGCTTATGATGAAAATACTAAATATATTTTATTTATTAACAAATCAGTTACAATACTTGGTTGCTCAACCGTCAACAGCTTGACGATTGGCTTTTTGGGACATATTTCCTAACAACTCCCACTTGTCCTAAAGCCACTCGGCTCAGTATCTAATACCCATCTTCGACTTGTGGTTGTCGAACTCCTTTATCACCAGGGCTTTAGTGAAGGGGTCGGCCAGGTTCTCCTTTTCGTCGATCTTCTGAAGATCGACGTCACCTCGATCCATGATCTCTCGGACTAGGTAGAAGCGGTGCAAGATGTGCTTCGTCCACTGATGTGCTTTGGGTTCCTTCGCCTGAGCTATGGCACAGTGCTGTCGCAGTAGAGCAGGACCGAACCATCAGGGAGGGTGCTACTCCGAGCTCGTTGATGAATTTCCTCAGCCACACAGCTTCCTTCGCGGCATCCGATGCTGCGATGTACTCTGCTTCACAAACAGAGTCCGCCACGGTATGTTGCTTGGAACTCTTCCAGTAGATGGCTCCACCATTCAGAGTAAAGATATAACCCGACACGCTCCTGCTGTATCATGGTCAGGTTGGAAGCTAGAGTCTGTGAACCCTACAAGTTTCAGATCTGACTCACCATAAACCAACCATTGGTCCTTAGTATTTCTCAAATACTTAAGGATGGCTTTAACCACATTCCAGTGATTTTCTCCAGGATCAGATTGGTATCTACTCACTACTCCTAGTGAGTATGCCACATCTGATCTTGTACATGTCATGGCATACATGATAGATCCCACGACTGAAGCATATGGGACTCTACTCATATCTCTCTCTCTTCAGGAGTTGTCGGACAATCCTTCTTAGAGAGAGAAATTTTTTGGCCTATCGGTAGATAGCCCTTCTTGGAATTCTCCATGCTGAACCTGTTCAGCACAGTGTCTATGTACATGGACTGGGATAACCCAATCATCCTTTTAGATCTATCCCTATAGATCTTCATCCCTAGGATGTAGGATGCTTCACCCAAGTCCTTCATGGAGAACTGTGATGACAACCAAACTTTTATTCCCTGTAGTGTGGGGATGTCATTTTCGATTAAGAGAATGTCATCCACGTACAAGACAAGAAATACCACAACTGGACCATTTGCCCATTTATAGATGCAGGGCTCTTCTCCATTCTTAATGAAGCCATACGTTTTGATCACCTTATCAAAATGCATGTTCCAACTCCGAGAAGCTTGCTTCAATCCATAAATAGATCTCTGAAGCTTGTACACCTTGGACTCATCTATGGATGTAAACCCCTCAGGTTGTATCATATACACCTCTTCGGTCAGCTCTCCATTCAAAAAAATTATCTTTACATCCATCTGCCAGATCTCATAATCCAGATGGGCAGCTATTGCAAGCATTATCCGAATGGATTTGAGTATTGCCACAGGAGAAAATGTCTCGTCATAGTCAATACCATAACGTTGATGATACCCCTTGACGACCAGACGGGCTTTATAGGTCTCCACCTTTCTGTCTGCACCCCTCTTCCTTTTGAAGACCCATTTACACCCAATGGGTTTAACCCCTTCAGGTGGGTCAACCAATGTCCATACATCGTTGACCTTCATGGACTCCATTTCAGATTTCATGGCTTCAAGCCATTTCTCGAAATCAGGTCTCTGCATTGCATCCATATAGGTGATTGGATCCTCATTATTCTCATCAAGTTCGATGGGATCACCATCCCAGACCAAAAAACCGTAGTATCTGTCCGACTGACGTGGTACTCTACTGGATCGTCTTAATGGTGCAGGTACATTGGGCTCTGGATCTGATCTAATCATATCCGACTCAGGTTCAGCTATTGGTGTCGGTCCTTCTACCTGTTGAACTTCATCAAGTTTAACCTTAGAGGCAACGGTTCCTTCACCAAGGAACTCCTTTTCTAAAAAGATTGCCTTAAGGCTGACGAACACCTTTTGTTCTTCAGCATGGTAGAAAAAAATATCCTTTTGTCTCTTTGGGATACCCTATGAATGAGCATTTGTCAGACCTAGGTCCAAGTTTGTCTGTGACTAATCGTTTGACATAGGCCGGGCACCCCAAGACCCTAAGGTGTGAAAGTGCTGGCTTACGTCCCATCCATATCTCTTATGGAGTCTTAATTACAGACTTACTTGGAATCCTATTTAACAGATAACAGGCCGATTCGAGTGCATATCTCCAGAAGGATATCGGCAAGCTAGCAAAATCCATCATGGATCGGACCATGTCTAACAGAGTCCGATTCCTCCTTTCAGACACACCATTATGCTGTGGTGTTCCTAGAAGAGCCCATTGGGAGAGAATCCCATTCTCTCCTAGATATGTGAGAAATTCATTAGAAAGGTATTTTCCTCCTCGATCAGATTGAAGAGTTTTAATACTCTTCCCAGTTTATTTTTCTACTTCACTTCGGAATTGTTTAAACATTTCAAATGAATCCGACTTATGTTTCATCAGATAGACATATCCATATCGAGATAGGTCATCCATGAAAGTTATGAAGTAGAAATATCCACCTCTAGCACCTGCACTCATGGGCTCGCATACATCAGTATGTACTAGGCCCAAGAGCTCAGTAGCTCTCTCACCTTTTCCAGTAAAAGGTGACTTGGTCATTTTACCAAGAAGATAGGACTCATAGGTTGGAAGTGATTCACAATCACTGACTTCGAGAATTTCCTCTTGAGTCAACCTGTTTATTCTGTTCTTATTTATATGACCTAGCCTACAGTGCCATAAGTAGATATCTGACACACTATCTAATCTAGGGTGCTTGCCAGTAGAATAGACTCTTATCGGGCTTGATCTTTCTGGTCTAACCCTGCACAGATGTCCCAGCCTGAACTTGCACCTTCTTCACTTTCTTCTTCTTGTTCTTCTTTCCTTTCTTAAAAGGTCGAGAACCAGAAGACGATCCTCCCACTAAGTTCACCGACTCCTTATGGAGTGGGTGATCCTTCTCAAAGTTCTGAAGCAACCCTAGTAATCCATGGTAGTTTACTTCAGGCTTTGTCATTCTATAATGAGTGAGAAATGGGAGATAAGACTTGGGCAGCGAGTTCAGTATTGCATTTTTCTCAAGCTGCTCATGCAAGGAAAAGTCGAGCTTGCTCAATCATTCCATCAGCTCGATCATGTACAATACATGATCAGTACAGAGGCACCATCTCGCATTTTGGCATTGAAGATGGCACAACTAGTCTTGTGCCTCTCCACGTCATCGGGTGTGCCAAAGGCATCCTCCAACACTTGAAGCATATCCTTTGGCTGAGCCATCTCGAATCTGCGACTGAACTCGTCGCTCATAACAGCCAGCATGATACAGCGCACTATGGTCCAGTCATTGAGCCACTTCTGGTAAGTATCTCTGACTGTTCCACATGCATTGACAGCTGGCTCCTCAGGTGTAGGATCCATTATCATATATAGGATCCGCTCATGCTCTAGGACTATCTTCAACTTTCGGTACCAGCTACCGAAGTTGGGTCCCACCAACTCATCATTGTCCAACAATGATCGGAGCGATAGGGAAGTGGCTATATATGCACAAAGAAAAATCATAACCTAATTAGTAATTGATTCATTAAACCTAAAGATTTAGACTTTAATCAAAAGATTTTTCCCACTATTTTATTCGAATTGGTGGCCTCTACCTCCAATTCGAAGAATTATCCTAATTCCTTAGTGGGTACTAGAATCCACTTAGATTGCACACAAGCCCAACTTTGGTTGGCCAACCCATGTACATCTAAGGGTAGATTCATAACCAATTGTTTCTCTAAACAATTTCTAGTAATTTTAATTTTGCCCCAAAAACCTAATCAGTAGGCTTTGGCCTCCATTGTAAGGATCCGGTTAGGTCCAACCATTAACATGATCATACTTGGTGTATCTAACCAACGAATGATTAATCCCAACTTTGGTTGGCTCACCTAACCACCATTAGAGAGACACTTCCAAGTCGTCATATGATGAGTGATAATTTCATTAGTCAACAAGCACCAGGCCTTTGGGTCTACAATGATTATTGAGTTAATGGACTCATTATCAAACACCTTAATGGGAGGCTATGACTCAGTTATCTCCATAACTTTATCATTTTAAGGACCTAATAATTTTAGAAGATTTAAATAATATAGAGGATGAGGTCAGATGAACCAGCTTATCATGATCCTCCCACTGGCTTCACCAAGTCAGCTTAAGGGAGACCATTAAAAGGGCTGGTCTAGGAGCACCTAAATCAGTCACACTGATTTACCTAGCTGATATGGGTCAGCTCGAATAGTCAAGTGATCCGATCAAAACATAATTTCACCAAGAGGCCAGGTAAGTTCGATCAGTGGGAGGGTCTGCCAAAGCTTGACTTAGACACCATCAGAAATGGCTAGGTAAGCGGGCTCCCAATTAAAAACCATCGGTCTGGTTTACCTTAGACACCAACTGGTTTAACTAGTTTTGATTAGATCAACCTAACAGTTCATGCTAGACCGCTTAGCCAAGAATCAAATCCATTTGGTTCTCGTTAAAGACATGGATTTGACCAACTACAACTATTGTAATTGATCTAGAGAATCCTTGACCTAATCTAAGACAATAATTGATTAGATTTAGTCAATTCTCTAATTAAGTCCATCTTCAATCTAACCATAGGTCTAACCCAATTAATGGACCTAATTCTCACTAACCCATTAATCCAATGTGTTATGGTTTGTGTCTTAGGTTCTTCAATTCACAATCCTGGAACCTAATCAAACAACTTCTTAATTCTTAATTAAGTTTTGGGCTGAGGGTTGGGTTTGGCTTTTCAAAAAATAATTTTTATATTTGTAAAATAATTTTACAATATGATTCTACCAACCATATTGCATGCTTGATTCATAATCAAGATACAAGTGAAATAAACATGAAACTACTTTAGATCTAATCTAAACAGGTTCATGTAATTGAAACAGTTTCAACTTTAAACAATTTCTTTGCATAAAAATTATTAACAAAGAGATTTTATTTCATATTTAAGCATCTTTTAAATCTAATAAATCATAAATTTAATCTATATCATATCTAACAAATTTATGATTAAAGATAGATCTACACAAACTAGGACAACCTTTGCACTGTAAGGGGTAAACCTTACAGCAGGACAACCTTGCAGTTCGTGATTGATCTAAAATTTTAATTTTAAATTTAATAATCAGATTATAAATTAGATCTAATCTAAAAAATAATCTAAGCATGTATAAATAATCATGTAATAAAGAACCTAGACTCTGATACCAATTGTAGGAACCAGATCTAGGGTTCAGGGTTAGATCTTAAAACTTTTTCAAGATCATACAGCGGAAGACTAAAATAAATTAAAATTATTTTTTAAAATCAGAGAATTCCTAGATCTAAGATCCAATTACATAATTATTATATAGTATTAAATTAAAATTAAAATATATAATATAGCATGAACTACATGTTGATCATATCAACATGTTTCTATACTACATCTAATGTATGTATTAAACAGTAGATCAGATCTATTACCTTGCAAGTTAGACGTTCTAACCTCACTGATCCAGGCTTGAGGATGATGTTGCAAGCCGTACATGCGTTCAGCCTCTAGGAGTCATCCACACGAGCCCACGAATCTCGATCAGAAGTCCTGCTTCAGGAAATCAGCATAGTATGCTAGTACTGCGCTGATCCTTCTTTGATGGTTGATCAGGTGCCTCCTTCTTCTTGATTTAGACTCTTCCAAAGATGGAAAGTAGAAGGAGGAGTTTTAGATCTGAGATGCTCTCAGGAAACTCAAGATGGAGAGAGAAAAGATATGAAAACAAACAACCCTAGAAGAAGACCCTCGTCTTCTTCTCGTTTCTCTCTATAGACATCCTAACTTGTATCTTTATATCTCCACGACCCAAAGATCTTTCTCTCTGATTTTTGGGTGGCCCAAAGGTCTCTCAAATCTATATCTTCTTCAAAAATTTCATGAAAAACTCATTTTATATAGAGAGATATGATAGAATCCTTGTCTAGGTCAAATACCTAGTCAAGGCTTATCCAAACATGGCAAGTTAAGGGGTGCCCAACTCTTGAGCACCTCCTCCTTATTTTCATGCATGGATCACTAGAAAAAGTGCATAATGTGTACCCTAAAAGCTATAAAAATTCTAAAAAAAATTTAGATAGATTCGGTGCAAAATTGAAAGAGTTTTGGATTTCTAAAAGTCTATCTCATAGAATTCGAAATCCAAACTTATTCCTTTTTGATTTGATCCAAACCACCTTCCATATAAGAAAGAAGAGAGGAGACCTTTTGTGAACGTGGGAGAGACCTGGGAGAGGCTTTTGTCACACAAAATAAGTGGATATTGGCATTGAATGAGAGAGAGGGCGTAGGGAAGGCTTATGTGGTGCAATGTGGAATCTTAGTCTTACTAGGATTCTATCTTATGACTTGTTTTAATTTGGTTTCTCAAACCAAATCAAACCAAAATTAGATCAACCCAATTAAAATAGGTCTTAACCCAATTAAAAATCTAATTTAATCAGATTAAATTAGATTTAAATCTGATTTAATTTTCTAATCAAATTAAAAATTAGATTGATCCAAGTCCTAGTTGAACTAGGACTAATTTTTCCTTGCACTTGGCCTATCTAATAAATCAATTGGACTTGATCCAATCAAGTCCAAACTAAATCTAATTAAATTATATTTAATTAGACTTAATCTCAGCCTATTGGCTTAATCAAATTAAGCCAATTAGCAATCGAATTGCTAATCGATCCTTTTGCAACACTTGCACTGGGTTAAATATCAATCGTATTGACCATTTAACCCTAGAACGATTCTTAATCATTGATCAACCATCCGATCGGATCATGAACTCTAATGTGTGTGACCTCATAGGTTCAAACCTAAACCAATAGTATAGGAATAAATTCTTGTACCAATCGAAGTGACCATCTAGCAATGGTACCCGACGATCGGATAGGTCGAATGTGTAGAACAACATCCTTAGAACCCATGCGGATATAGTTTTCATATAATTCATCCCCTCGACAAAAATGATCATAGGACATCCCAGAGTTCAACTATCAACTCTAATCAGGTTGTCCACATTGTATTTCAAAATATCAAATCCATCTGATGGATTACCCTGGCCAAGGTTTTGCTAAATTGAAATACAGCGACTCATTCTTCTCCAACTCTTGGAGTGGTCAATCCCATCTCGATCACACTCTAACTTCGTAAGTACTTGATTGTGCCCAAAAGCCTTCCATCCTTAAATTAGAAATTCAGTTAGTCCAGTACCAAAGCACAGTGAGTTGCTTGCAAGTCACTGAGGCGATCTCAGGTCTAAGGGACACTTATACCTATATCCCATCAGAGACATTCTCGACAGCAGAATACTCTGGAGTTGGTCACGTTCAATGATGATGTACCAGTACATCTCATCTGTATGCCATACCAGTGTCTCCACACTCTTTGGTTAAGAGGACAACCAACCCATATGGCCTACAGCGACCTATGCTCGATAGAAGCTGTCGGCCTTATTAACAGCCTATCATTTGGTCGTGAACTGTTTTAAGGACTAATCGATAAATCCTCTCTTTATCGAATCTAAATAGTCCTAAGGACTTCATCATAACAACGGAGTTCATTAGAAGATGAAAGCTTATGATGAAAATGCCAAATATATTTTATTTATTAACAAATCAATTACAATACTTGGTTGCTCAACCGTCAACAGCTTGACGATTGGCTTTTTGGGACACATTTTCCAACACATAGGGTACTCCAAAGAGACCAAAAGATATTTTTTCTATCATGCTGATGAACAAAAGGTGTTCGTTAGCCTTAAGGCAACTTTCTTAGAAACGGAGTTCCTTGGTGAAGGATCCGTTGCCTCTAAGGTTGAACTTGATTAAGTTCAACAGGTAAGGACCGACACCAATAGCTGAACCTGAGTTGGATTTGATTAGATCAGATCTGGAGCCCAATATACCTGCATCATTAAGGTGATCTGATAGCGTACCGCATCAGCTGGACAGATACTATGGTTTCTTGATCCGAGACAATGATCCCATTGAACTCGATGAGAATGATGAGGATCCGATCACCTATATGGATACAATGCAGAGATCTGATTCTGTAAAATGGTTTGAAGCCATGAAATTCGAAATGAAGTCCATGAAGGTCAATAATGTATGGACATTGGTTGACCCACCTGAAGGTGTTAAATCCATTGGGTGTAAATGGGTCTTTGTTGCTCCTTAAATTGATTTTGATGATTACAAAGCATTTGAGAGGGTTACTAATGATTTTGGTTTGAAAAAAGATTTATTGTATTTCAGGAGTAAAATCATAATTTTATCAAGTTCTGATTCGGAAGCCTCAAGAGCAAGAACACAAGATTTGTAATCTATTGGAGGCAATTTTAATATTTTTGAATATGTATTTTGAAAGAAAATCATATTTATATATTTGAGTCGACCCTATGAGTCGACTCATGGCAAAAGGAGCCGAATGGTACACTGAATTCTTTAGCTGGCACACTCTATGAGTCGACCCCATGAGTCGATCCTTGAGCATGAGTTGACCCTATGAGTCGACCTCTGCTGCTGTGTAGGTTAAAATTACAGAACAGTCATTTTCTATTTTGTGCCATAGAAGTCAACCCCATGAGTTGACTCATGAGCATGAGTCGACCCTATGAGTCGACCCCTGTGATGAAAAAATTCTGCAACGGCTAGTTTTCAGCTCGTTTTGGCGATATTTAATGCCCAATTAATGTGCTCTAACGGCTCTATTTTAGCTCAGATTTTTCTCCACCATTATTTGAAGTTATAAAAGATACTTAAAGGAGGGAATCAACATATTTTGAAAAGGTTCTTCAAGCATTCATTTCAATCCTAAGCAAGAGCCCTCTTAAAAGTTCAAGAAGCTTTTATTTCAAGTTTACCAACCCCTCAAGAGCTCATTCAAGTCTTCGACCACCTTGAGAGAAATCAAAAGAGCTTCATTCTCATTGTGTAAAGTATATTTAAAACTTTATTTGCTCATTAAAGGAGCTACATCTGTATTTCTATGTGATTAACTGCTATACTCTATTTTGAGTTGATATTTTATTTTGGAAGGGTTTCAAAATATGGAAAGATTGATCCAAACCTTGAATCGGATTGTATTGAGTTGGCTTGTACCCGAGAAATAAGTGTTCTAGCTTGAAATAGCTAGAGTCAGAGGTTCCGACTTTGTATTCGGATTGAATACGGTTTAGTAGATTTGAATTCTCAAGTAGGAGCTTGGGGAGTGGACATAGGTGCAAGGTTGGCACCGAACCACTATAAATCTTTTTGTTTGTGTTGTGCTTACTTGCTCTCCTTTTAAATTTCTTTATCTTCTTGCATTCTTGCATCCAACTTCTACACCTTGCATAAATTTTACTCTTCACATTTATCCTGCTCATTGTTAAATAATCCTTATAGTTGTAAGTTAATTTTTAAATTTTTAAAAACTCAATTCACCCCTCCTCTTAGGTTGCATATCTGAGCAACAAGTGGTATCAGAGCTCGATGCTCTAGCCCTACTTTGATTTAACCATCAAAGAGCTAAAGATCTATGACAACTCAAGTTGGTGCTTCACTAGCGAGGGGCAGTGTACCAACCGACCTCCACTTTTCAATGGATCAAACTATACCTATTGGAAAGCTCGGATGAAAATCTTTATTCAAGCACTTGACTATGATATGTGGAGTATCATAGTAAATGGACCACATACACCCACTAGAATAATTGATGGTGTGGAATCAACCAAACTCGAAAAAGAATGGGATGAGGTTGATAAAAAAATGGCTCAACTAAATGCTAAAACCATGAATATTTTGTATTATGCTCTAGATACTAATGAATTCAATCGTATTTCAACATGCATGTCAGCTAAAAAAATATGAGATAGATTAGAAGTAACTCATGAAGGAACTAATCAAGTGAAGGAATCAAAAATTAACATGCTTGTGCATAAATATGAACTTTTTAAAATGGAGCATGATGAATTAATAACTAAAATATTTACTCATTTTACTAATATTATTAATGGTCTAAAAAGTCTTAGTAAATCTTATTCTAACAGTGATCTTGTGAGAAAGATTCTTAGGTCTTTACTAAGGACTTGTGAGGCCAAAGTGACCACAATCCAAGAAGCCAAAGATCTGAATATCCTACCCTTGGAGGAGCTTCTAGGATCACTGATGACATATGAGCTAAGCATGAAACAACACCAAGAAGAAGATGTCAAAAAGAAGAGGATAATCGTCCTCAAATCCACTGCTCAACTTGATGAAGAATCCGATGATACAGAAAATGAAGAGCAGGATGAAGAAATGACCCTCATTACTAGAAGATTTAAGAAGTTCTTGAAGAAAAAAAGATAAGAAATGAGGAAGAGGCCACCTACAAAAGGAGAACATAGCAAAGAGAAGGATAAGAAGCAACTCCTTATTTGTTATGAATACAAGAAACGGGATACTTTAAGTCTGAATGCCAACAACTGAAGAAGGGTCCCAAGAAGTACAAGAAGAAGGCCATGATGGCTACATGGAATGGAAGTGATGAGTCAAGTTTCGAAGAAGAAGATTCAAATGAAGCCAACTTGTGCCTTATGGCACATGAAAATGAGGTAAATACTGAAACTCCTATTGACTTTATCTTTGAAAAACTTTATGAAGTATTTTATGATCTAATTGATGAACTAAAGAAGCTAGGGGTAAAGAACAAAGAATTAAAATCAAAGAATCTATCTTTACTAAAAGAAAATGAGAGTATTTCAAATAAAATATCAATCCTGTCTCAAGAAAATCTAAACTTAAAAAATGAGATTGCCAAGTTAAAATCAATGGTTGAAAAGTTCACTTTAAGTTCAAATAAACTTCACATGATACTTGACAATCAAAAAGCCATTTATGATAAAGCCGGTCTTCGATATAACCCTTTAAAGAAACAAAAATTTTTGAAAAATATCTTTGTAAACTCATTATACAGTAAGTTTTCAAATATAACTTGCTTTAAATGTGGTAGAATAGGACATAAATCTTATTCATATTTTTCTAACAAATCTAAAAATTTCAATGTAAAGAAAATAAGGGTTCCAAAAGAAACCATTATGACTAACCAAAAAGGACCTAAGAAAACTTAGGTACCTAAAGTCAAAATTTGATTCTTGTGTATAGGTGTGTCTTGCATCCCAAGGAGCAAACCGGAGATGGTATCTTAATAGCGGGTGCTCAAGACACATGACTGGTGATGAATCTCAATTCATCACACTTGATGCTAAAAATGGAGGGATGGTCACCTTTGGAGACAATGGCAAAGGAAAGATCATCGGTATAGGTAACACTGGTATCACTCTCTCCAAGTATATTAAAAATATTTTATTAGTAGATAGTTTAAAACATAATTTATTAAGCATCAGTCAATTTTGTGATAAAGGATACAAAGTCATTTTTGAATCTTCAGTTTGCATAGTAACTAGTCCTATTAATGAAGGCATTAAATTTGTTGGGCATAGATATGGTAATGTTTATATGGTAGATTTGAATGATCTTTCCAAAATAAACATGTAATGCCTAGTAGCCTTGAATGCGAAGATTAGTGAGACTAGTTGGCTTTGGCATCGTAGGCTTGCATATATTAGCATGCATTCACTTTCAAAACTTATTAAAAAAGAATTGGTTATCGGCTTACCCAAATTAAATTTTGAAAAAGATAGAATTTGTGATGCATGCCAAATGGATAAACAAATATGAGTCTCATTCAAATCTAAAAATATTATTTGAACTTCTAGGACATTAGAACTATTACACATGGATTTATTTAAACCCACTAGAACTACTAGTCTAGGTGAAAAATGATATAGTTTTGTAATTATTGATGATTTTCCTTATTTTACATGGATCTTCTTTTTGGCACATAAGGATGAAACTTTTCATATTTTCTCAAAATTTTATCAAAAAGTCACAAATAAAAAAATTTATCGAAAAGTCACAAATGAAAAAATTTTTTATTCAAAATATTCGAAGTGATCATGGAACCGAATTTGAAAATCAAAATATTGAAAAGTTTTGTGATAAAAAAGATATTGACCATAACTTTTCAGCATCTAGGACACCCCAACAAAATGGGGTAGTAGAAAGAAAAAATAGAACCTTTAAAGAAATGGCCCGTACCATACTATGTGAAAGCAACCTTCCAAGATATTTTTAGATGGAAGCAATTAACATGGTATGTTACATATTAAACCATACTTTAATTAGACCAATTTTAAAGAAAACTCTTTATGAGCTTTGGAAAGATAGAAAATCAAACATTGCATATTTTTATGTTTTTGGTTATCGATGTTTTATTTTGAATAATGATAAAAAAAGATTAGAAAATTTTGATGCAAAATCCGATGAAGCAATTTTTCTTGGTTACTCCTCTTCTAGCAAAGTTTTTAGAGTTTTCAACAAAAGAACTTCAATAGTAGAGGAGTCAATACATGTTATTTTTGATGAAACTAACGATCTTCCTTCAAGGAAGAATGAAGGTATTGATGATGCAGATCCTCTTATAGAAGGGATGAAGAAGATCACTCTAAAAGACTCAACCTTTCAAGATGATGAAGAACATGAAGACAAACAGGATAAGGAAGGTGAAGAACAATAAGAACAACCTCTAGGTACAAATGATCTACCCAAAGAATGGAGGTATGATCACAATCACTCCAAGGAACTAATCATTGGTGATCCTACACATGGTGTAAGAACTCACTCTTCACTTAGAGATGCATTCAATCATTTTGCTTTTGTCTTTCATCTTGAACCTAAAACCATAGATAAAGTTGAAAAAGATTATAATTGGATAAATACAATGCAAGAAGAACTTAATCAATTTGAAAGAAATAATGTATGAAATTTAGTTTCAAGACCTAAAAATTATTCAATAATTGACACAAAATGGGTATATAGGAATAAATTGGATGAACATGAAAATATGATAAGAAACAAAGCGAGATTAGTTACAAAAGATTATAATCAAGAAGAAGGAATTGATTTTGATGAGACCTTTGCACCTGTTGCTAGATTAGAAGTAATTAGACTTTTACTTGCATATGCTTGCTTTATGAATTTTAAGTTATTCCAAATGAATATCAAAAGTATTTTTCTAAATGGATATATTGCTGAAGAAGTTTATATAAAATAACCTCCAGATTTTAAAAATTATGCTTTTTCTAATCATATTTTTAAATTAAACAAAGTATTATATGGTTTGAAACAAGCACCTAGGACTTGGTATGAAAGGCTAAGCAAATTTCTGCTTAATAATGATTTTTCAAGAGGAAATGTAGACACAACCCTTTTCATTAAAAAAAAATCAAAATGATATATTAGTTATACAAATATATGTTGATGATATTATTTTTGGGTCTACTAATAAATTTTTTATCAAGATTTTGCTAAGCTCATGCAGGGAGAGTTCGAGATGAGCATGATGGGAGAATTTACATTCTTCTTTGGACTCCAAATCAAACAAACAAAGGAAGGAATCTCCATCATCCAAAATAAGTACACAAGAGAACTACTCAAAAGATTTGGAATGGAGAACTCCAAAGCAATTGGTACACCCATGAGCCCATCATGTAAGCTTGACAAGGATGAAGGAGGTAAAAATGTAGACTTAAAATTTTATAAAGGCATGATTAATTCTCTATTATATTTAACTGCTAGTAGACCAGATATTATGTTTAGTGTTTGCTTTTGTGCTCGCTTTCAATCAAATCCGAAAGAATCTCACTTGAATGCAGTTAAAGAATTCTTAGATATTTAAATGGTACACAAACTCTAGGACTATGATATTCTAAGGACTCATCAATTGACTTCATAGGATATTCAGATGCCAATTTTGCTGGATGTAGATTAGATAGAAAAAGTACTAGTGGAACTTGTCAATTTCTTGGAGTTAACTTAATCTCTTAGTTTAGCAAGAAACAAAATCGGTAGCACTATCTATGGTCGAGGCCGAATACATTACGGTCGGAAGTTGTTGTGCTCAAATCTTGTGGATTAAGCAACAACTTGAAGACTTTGGCATTAAACTCAATGAAACTTCCATAAGATGTGATAACACCAGTGCTATAAATCTAACTAAAAATTTAATTCAGCATTCTAAATCAAAACATATTGAAATTAGGCATCATTTCATAAGAGAACATGTCCAAAATAAAGATATAATTCTTGATTATGTTTGTACTAAAAAATAATTAGCTGACATCTTTACCAAGGCCTTAAGTGAAGATAGATTTTGTGAAATTAGGAGAGAATTAGGAATCCTTGATCCATCAGCTTAAGTATCTTTCTAATTCCAAATTTTTAATACCAAAAATTCATTGAACCAAATCTATTGAGCTCAATTCTCATTTTTCTTAAGAGCTCAAAAGCTCAAAACTATCATTCACGTGATCAATATTTGGGTAAACATCCTTCTCTCAGAGTTTCAAATTTTTTCGAAATTGTCCCATCATTCTTTTGAATTTTTCTGTGCCATGAGTCGACCCCTAGGGTCGATCCTAGGATAAACTTGCAATTTTGTCAAAACCCTTCAGGCGCTCTCTTCTTATTGAGAATTTTTCTTTGAGCTGACTCAGCCCTTCATCTTCTTCCTCCCACCGAACCAAAAGCTCTCCATCTCTTCTCCCTCAAACCAAAGATTTCTCTCAAATATCTCCTCCCACCGATTTTCACTCCTCAAATCACCCGTTAAGGAACCAACTTCCTCTCCTCTCCCTTCCTTATTTGGGGTG
Source organism: Elaeis guineensis (assembly GCF_000442705.2). NCBI lineage: Eukaryota > Viridiplantae > Streptophyta > Magnoliopsida > Arecales > Arecaceae > Elaeis > Elaeis guineensis. The sequence continues at coordinate 66,046,054 of NC_026003.2, forward strand.
ATTCGAGCTTGCCCTAAAATCATCCCCTCTTCTCCAAACCGATGATTTAACTCCTCAAATCCTTGCCTTTTTCCTTCCAAAATTCTTTTCTCTCTGCCTCATATTTAGTCTCCTAAGCTCCTTTCAAGTCTCTCTTAACCTAATGGCTTCTAAAATGAAGCTACCGTAGAGGAGAAAATCTGTTTGTGGGTTGGAAGAGAGTGTCTGCAGAAAGAGATTAGTAGCCGAGCCCTCTCTTGCTCCAATCTCTACTCTAGATCCTGCTTCAGCTTCCACTCAGTCCCCAATCAGTCCAAGCAAAGTACCTCTCTCTGATCAAAAAGTGGAACCTGAAAAAAATATTGATTTCAAGTTTTTTGAAAAAGAAGGATTCACTATTGGATCGAAGATTAAGTATCAAGGATGAAAATTTTACTGCTCTTTAAAGGAAAATACTTATGTCGATCTAGTCAGAAAATTTTACTTAAATTTGAGCTATAGTAATGGAATAGTAAAATCTACAGTAAAAGATATTGATGTTATTCTTGATCTAGTACATTTGGGACAGATACTGCATTTGCCTTGTGAAGGCTATTCCAATATGGAGCTCCCTATTAAAGAAGAAGGAATTAATGTTATCTTAGGAAGAACCTATACTGGAAGTCTAAATAAATTGGAAGCAAAATTTTTTTCTATTGAGATGAGGCTGTTTCATCACTTGGTAACCAAACTGTTTGTCCCTAGGAGTGGTAGACACGACCTTCTATCTAGTAGGGATATTTACATTATGTACCATGTGATCACCCAAACCCCCCTGAACCTTCCAGCATTGATGTTTGAGGCCATGAGGAAAACCCTGAACAGGTCCAAGGCTCACTTGCCTTTTGGTATGGCACTCACCTTAGTTTTTAAAAGGTTTGGAATCAGTTTTGAGGGGGAGATAGTTGCTAGACTATCTCATTCCGACACCATCAACCGCCACACACTGCATCGCATGGATTTCTCTAAGACTGATGGCGGTTGGACAAAGGGTATTATGGAGAGAGTGGAGGATAGAGCAGAGGAGGAGGGACCATCATCACCTCTTTGTGATCACAGAGCATCCCCAGATATTCAGTTCATATCTGATCACGAGGCTGATCCTTCAGAGTCTGTGAGGAGGCATGCTTCAGTTCCACAGTCAGAGAGCAGGGCACATCCTTTAGAGTTCAGACTAGCAGATGATCAGATTGAGATGATGTCCCAATGTGTTGCCTCCATTCTATCTCAGCAGTTTATCACTTCAATCTTGGTTCAGAGATCGACATCTCAGGGTGACTCAGACCAGACTTTGATCCCTCATATTTCTACTATCTTCCAGATGCTTACTGATCAGTCGGTATGCATTGAATAGCTTGAGGGATGTATTTTGAAATTGACAGGCAAAGTATTAGACTTGCAGGGGCAAGTATTAGCTTTAGCCCATCCCCAGCCGTATGAGGATATCACAGAGGTCTCAGATCTAACTGCAGAGGTGGCTAGACTTTGAGGAGTCTTAGAGAATGATTTTGACTTCTTGAGGAGAGAGATCAGGGGCTCCAGTGAGAATGCTTCTACTCAGTTCAGTGCCCTGATGCAGTCTGTATCGAGAGCCTTGGATCTTTTGGACACCATCAGACTTTTCTTTATTGCACAGTCTGTAGCTTCTCAGACTCCAGAATCCTCTCACCCCTCTACTCATACTGATACCTCTACCCGTGACCGAGGCAGACGTGGTCGAAGTTATGCTCGTGACTTGATCCTACATCTCCTCACCCTATCTCTGATTCTTCAGACTCTGATCCCTCTAGCCATGACCTCTATTAGATCTAGATTAGTTAGTCTTTTATGTCTAGGATCTATCTTATGGGCCTTGTATTTGTTGGCTAATTAACTCTTGGATAGTTTCTATCCATGACTTTTGTATTTTGAGTTGACTCATGTGTATTGGAACACCTTTTGTATTCAGTCACTTTTGAATATATATATATATATATATATATATATATATGTACTTTAACTTTCAATGAATGTCTATGAATGTGATCAAATTGAATTGCTTTAATTATGAGATATGAAAAATAACTAATATTAGTATTGAGAAATACTATGAATTCAATATCTTCTAGATGAGCAAATTGATATATCTTTTATGTTTGCTATGTTGAGAGAGAGTAGAGAAATAAGCAATCAAAGAAGGGGGCTAAAGAAGTAAAATATGGTATCAAAAAGGGGGAGTAAAGAAAATATATCCTTTTTGTCATCTTTCTTTTCTTTTCTCTATCCTTAAAATCCCTTAAGATCTTAATTGATGCTATCAAAAAGGGAGAGTAAAAAAAATTTATCCTTTCAAGATCCCTTAAAAGGAGGAGTAGAGAATCTTAATTGATGCTATCAAAAAAGGGAAGTAGAGAATCAAAATCGAATTTGAGCAATAAGCAATAAAGAAATGAGTAATAAGCAATAAAGAAATTAGTAATAAGCAAAATTGTTAAGCAAATGTGTCAAGGAACCAAAATCATCAGCTCCTTTTTTATCTAATTTTCAAAGCAAATGAACTTATAAGCAAATTTCAAATTGATCTTCAAACTGCTTATGATGCATTTTGTTCAAATACTTGACTATGATATTGAAGTGATGCATCTTCATAAATTTGAAATTCATATTCAATGCTGTATATATGCTTTTTCTTAAGTATTTTATCATCATCAAAAAGAGGAAGATTGTTGCTCCTTGAATTAATTTTGATGATTACAAAGCATTTGAGGGGATTACTAATGATTTTGGTTTGAAAAAAAATTTATTGTATTTCAGGGGCAAAATCATAATTTTATCAAGTTCTGATTCGGAAGCCTCAAGAGCAAGAACACAAGATTTGTAATCTATTGGAGGCAATTTTAAAATTTTTGAATATGTATTTTGAAAGAAAATCATGTTTATATATTTGAGTCGACCCCATGAGTCGATTCATGGCAAAAGGGGTTGAACGGCATGCTGAATTCTTTAGCTGGCACACTCTGTGAGTCGACCCTTGAGCATGAGTCGACCCTATGAGTCGACGTCTACTGCTGTGTAGCCAAAATTATAGAACAATCATTTTCTGTTCTGTGCCATAGAAGTTGACCCCATGAATCGACTTATGAGCATGAGTCGACCCTATGAGTCGACCCTTGTGATGGAAAAATTCTGCAACGACTAGTTTTCAACTTGTTTTGGCTGTATTTAATGCCCATTTAATGTGCTCCAACGGTTCTATTTCAGCCCAGATTTCTCTCCACAATTATTTTAAGTTATAAAAGGCACTTAAAGGAGGGAATCAATAATGTTTTGAAAAGGTTCTTCAAGCATTCATTTCAACCCTAAGCAAGAGCCCTCTTAAAAGTTCAAGAAGCTTTTATTTCAAGTTCACCAACCCCTCAAGAGCTCATTCAAGTCTTCAACCACCTTGAAAAAAATCAGAAGAGCTTCATTCTTATTGTGTAAAGTATATTTATAGCTTTATTTGCTCATTAAAAGAGCTACATCTGTATTTCTGTGTGATTAACTGCTATACTCTATTTTGAGTTGATATTTTATTTTGGAAGGATTCCAAAATATAGAAAGATTGATCGAACCTTGAATTGGATTGTATTGGTTGGCTTGTATCCGAAAAATAAGTATTCTAGCTTGGAATAGCTAGAGTCAGAGGTTTCGACGTTGTATTCGGGTTGAATATAGTTTAGTAAATTTGAATTTCCAAATAGGAGCTTGAAGAGTGGACGTAGGTGCAAGGTTGGCACCGAACCACTATAAATCTTTTTATTTGTGTTGTGCTTACTTGCTCTCCTTTTAAATTTTTTTATCTTCTTGTATTCTTGCATCCAACTTCTACACCTTGCATAAATTTCACTCTCCACATTTATCCTGCTCATTGTTAAATAATCTTCATAGTTGTAAGTTAATTTTAAAATTTTTAAAAATTCAATTCACCCCCCCTCTTGGGTTGCATAGTTGGGCAACAGTCTTCAAAAGGAAGAGGGATGCAGATGGAAAGGTGGAGACCTATAAAGCCCATCTGATTGTCAAGAGATATCGTCAACATTATGGTATTGACTATAACGAGATGTTCTCCTCTGTGGCAATGCTCAAATCTATTCAGATAATGCTTGCAATAGCTGTCCATCTAGATTATGAGATTTGGCAGATGGATATAAAGATAGCTTTTCTGAATGGAAAGCTGATCGAAGAGGTGTATATGATACAACCTGAGGGATTTACATCCACAGATGAGTCCAAGGTGTGCATGCTTCAGAGATCCATTTATGGATTGAAGCAAGCTTCTCGGAGTTGGATCATACGTTTTGATAAGGTGATCAAAATGTCTGACTTCATTAAGAACAGAAAAGAACCCTGGATCTATAAATGGGCAAATGGTCCAGTTGTGGTATTCCTTGTCTTTTATGTGGATGACATTCTCTTAATCAGGAATGACATCCCCACACTACAGGGAATAAAAGTTTGGTTGTCATCGCAGTTTTTAATAAAGGACTTGGGTGAAGCATCCTACATCTAGAGATGAAGATCTATAAGGATAGATCTAAAAGGATGCTTGGGTTATTCCAGTCCACGTACATAGACACTGTGCTAAAGAGATTCAGCATGGAGAATTCCAAGAAGGGCTATCTACGAATAGGCCATAAAATTTCTCTCTCTAAGAAAGATTGTCCGATAACTCCTGAAGAGAGAGCGTATGAGTAGAGTCCCATATGCTTCAGCCATGGGATCTATGATGTACATCATGACATGTACAAGGTCAGATGTAGCATACTCATTAGGAGTAGTGAGTAGATACCAATCTGATTCTGGAGAAAACTACTGGAAAGTAGTTAAAGCCATCCTTAAGTATTTAAGAAATACTAAGGACCAATGGTTGGTTTATGACGAGTCAGATCTGAAACTTGTGGGGTTCACAGACTCCAGCTTTCAATCTGACTATGATGACAGCAGAAGCGTGTCGGGTTATATCTTTACTCTGAATGGTGGAGCCATCTGTCGGAAGAGTTCCAAGTAGCATACTGTGGCAGACTCTATTTGTGAGACAGAGTACATCGCAGCATCGGATGCTGTAAAGGAAGCTGTGTGGCTGAGAAAATTCATTACCAAGCTCGGAGTAGCACCCTCCCTCGATGGTTCGATCCTGCTCTACTGCGACAGCACTGGTGCCATTGCTCAAGCGAAGGAATCCAAAGCACACCAGCGGACGAAGTACATTTTGCATTGCTTCCACTTGGTTCGGGAGATTGTGGATCGAGGTGACGTCAACCTTCAGAAGATCGACGGAAAGGAGAACTTGGCTGACCCCTTCACTAAAGCCCTGGCGATAAAGAAGTTCGACAACCACAAGTTGAAGATGGGTATTAGATACTGTGTCGAGTGGCTTTAAGATAAGTGGGAGTTGTTGGAAAATATGTCCCAAAAGTCAATCGTCAACATGTTGACAGTTGAGCAACCTTGTATTGTAATTGATTTGTTAATAAATAAAATATATTTTTGATATTTTCATCATAAGTTTTCATCTTCTAATGAACTCCGTTGTTGTGATGAAGTCCTTAGGACTATTTAGGTTCGATAAAGAGAGGATTTATCGATTAGACCTTAAAACTGTTCACGATCAAATGATGGGCTGTTAATAAGGACGATAGCTTCTATCGAGCAAAGGTCACTGTAGGCCATATGGGTTGGTTGTCCTCTTAACCAAAGAGTGTGAAGATACTGGTATGGAATACAGGTGAGATGTATGGGTACATCATCATTGAACATGACCAACTCTAGAGCATTCTACTGTCGAGAATGTCTCTGATGGGATATAGGTATAAGTATCCCTTAGATCTGAGATCACCTCAGTGACTTACAAGCAACTCACTATGCTTTAAAACTGGACTAACTAAATTTTTAATTCAATGATGGAAGGCTTCTGGGCACAGTCAAGTACTTGCGAAGTTAGAGTATGATTGAGATGGGATTGACTACTCCAAGAGTTGAAGAAGAATGAGTCGCTGTATTTCAATTTAGCAAAATCTTGGCTAGGATAATCCATCAGATGGATTTGATATTTTGAAATACAATGTGGACAATCTGATCAGAGTTGACAGTTGAACTCTGAGGTGTCCTATGAGTATTTTGGTCAAGGAGATGAATTATATAAAAACTATATCCGCATGGGTTCTAAGGTGTTGTTCTACACATTCGACCTATCCGATTGTCGGGTGCCATTGCTAGATGGTCACTTCGATTGGTACAAAAATTTATTTCTATGCTATCATCTTAGGTTCGGACCTATGAGATCACATACATTAGAGTTCATGATCCGATCGGATGGTTGATTAACGATTAAGAATCATTCTAAGGTTAAACGATCAATACGATTGACATTTAATCTAGTGCAAGTGTTGCAGGAGGATCGATTAGCAATTTGATTGTTAATTGGCTTAATTTGATTAAGCCAATGGGCTGAGATTAAGTCTAATTGAATATGATTTAATTAGATTTAGTTTGTGCTTGATTGGATCAAGTCCAATTGGTTTATTGTGAAAGGTTTTGTGACAATGGTGGAAGCATGGATTTCAAAGCAATTATTATGAAATCATAAAAATCAAAACCTAACTCCAAGATCACCTTATCAGAAATTAAACCATATAATATGCATTAATATCAAAATAAAATATATAGAAACATACCTCTTATTGCTAGACCCTAATTTGTGCTTAGTTGTTGGCAGCAATCCGTTTAGGTTTCCACCAGGTGCCCACGTGTTCACCCCCCAACTTTGATCCACATGAGGACTCGATCAACCCACTAGCACCTATTTAAATATTCTCTACAATTAAATTCTGATTTATCAAAATTTAAATGCAATTTGGGCAGAACCTCCTTTCTTGGCTTTGCTGTCACACTGTTGGACCTTTTCTTGCCTTCCTTTCTTGCTCCTTGTCTCTTAATTTTTATTCCAATTCTCTAAGCCTTTTGGAAGACTTCTTGTCCTTTATCAAGACCTTATCTAGTCTAGAGAGAAAGAATAAAGAAAATTGGACAAGAAAAGCCTCTTGTAAGAAAAAGGAAGAATTCTGAATAAATGAAGACTCCTCAGCGTGCACCCTTGTTTATATTGCACGTAGGGGTGCAAACCAAAACATCTCACACCCACTCACACTTTATCTCATGTCCCCTTTCTATTTCTCATGCCCCATAAATTGTAAAATGCCATGTGTACATCAAAGTTGGGTTGAAGAGGCGCCTTATTTCAGAAGGACTCTTCGATCCTAACTTATGGTGTTCACATGAGAAGTCACAAAGCTTCTCTTATTGGCGCCATCAACCCTTGCCTTTGGATCTGGAAGGAAGCCCATCCAATGGCCAAGATAGAGAGTACCAACTTCAGGAAGGGTGCAAGAGATTAAGGGGCGTGGATAAGTTAAAACTTATGTTCCCATTTGAAATTTCCAAGGGGCACTTCCAAGAGGTGGCGCATGGATTTAATCCTTATCTCTTCTCCTAATTTTTTTACGATGAGTTTAATACTCAGAAGGACTCTTAGGCGCCTTCTAAGACATCTGAAAACCATTCATAGAATAAAAGTCACGGAGAAAAAATAGGAAAGACCAAGTTAAGGGGCGCCATCTCCCATCCATGCGCCATGTGACACATGCGCATGGATTTAATCCTTATCTACTTCTCCTAATTTTTCTACGAGGAGTTTAATACTCAGAAGGATTCTTAGGTGCCTGCTAAGATATCTAAAAACCATTCGTAGAATAAAAGTCACAGAGAAAAAATAGATAAGACCAAATTTAAGGTGGCGCCAACTCTATCCATGCGCCATGTGGCTCATGCGCATGGATTTAAATCCACACGCCAAGAGAGAGACTCTTAGGCATGTGGTTCCTTGGTTTTTGGCACCCAACAGCAAGCCCAATTAAAACACTTCAAACCATTTGAAGACCTAATCCAATTTGGCTTAAATTGGTCCTAAATTAGTCCAAATCAGAACCCAATTCGAATTCGATTCGAATCTAAATGCTAGGGTTTGCAACATGTGCTAGCATGTTCAACTTGCAAACATGGTTTAATCAAATTAAACCCATGATCAATTTTCTTTGTGTGTGACCCATTGGATTCTACATCTAGCCAGCAGTGAGTTCAGGTGTAATTTAAACTAATTTGATTAGAACACAATCTAGCCAATTTAGGTCAAATCAAGTTGAACTGTTTTAATCAATCAGAATAACTTTTAATTAATGATCGAATTAAACTCTTTAATTCGATCAAACTCACAAGACATGATTGACATCTAGCAACATATCATGTCTATCTGAAAGATATAAAATTTTGATGAAAATACCAAAAATACCCTTCAGTGAAAAATTACCATGCAACTTGATCTTACGATCATCCTGCATCCCGAATATAAGTTTGGGTATGGAAAAATATTAAACCCAATTTTATATTCATATTTCTCTCGATCAAATAATAATGATTCAATTTATGAAACATTAGAAATCATTTCTAATTTTTCATAATACTCTGATCAAAGTCTTCCTGAATCATTATTTGATTGAAGCAGATAGGATGCGATCTCCTCTTACTAGGAGTGATCGTTTCCATATTGACCTACTCACAACCTTAATAAGCAATCCATCATATCCAGAACACCCCGTACATGATTAAATCATAAATGAGTATGATCCAAAATATGGATTCATGCTTATAAGGTTCTATGGTAGTCTCAGGTCGAAAGATTTACATGCACAATTCCCACTATAAGAAAAATCTGTTGACATGTAGATAAGACTCCATCAGATGTTCTTTAATTGGATCAATTTAGTGAATTCATTCTCTAATAAACACTTACATCCTTATATTAGTATCATACACAAGTAATTATGAGATCAATTGCCCTCTTAACCGAGCATACATAGGATGTACCAGTCTTACCGAAAATATTGATCCCCTACTTAATGTTCCATCGACTAGAAATATTTAAAATTAGGGTTTTAAGGTTTTAGGTCTCACTGGTATGATCGCATCATAACCCTAAAATCATAGACCTAATTTATGGGGTTCATCATAATAAAAAATAAGATGCAGCATATGATGAACAAAATGCCTTTATTTATTTAAAACATCAGTACATGAGTTGTCAAGAGACAAAAAGAATATCCTTCAATTTATACATTTTGATTGGCTTATAGGACATATTCCTTTCAATCTTCCACTTGCACTAAAGCCAATCTCCCTTATATTTCAATCCCATACTATCGAGGTGGCAATCGAACTGCTGCTGTGGTAAAGCTTTAGTGAACGGATCCGCTATGTTGTTCTTTGTGTCTACTCGTTCAATAATGACATCTTGTCTTTCAATTATTTCATGAACGAGATGGAAGCGTCTCAAAATATGCTTGGATTTATGGTGAGACCTAGGTTCCTTTGCTTGAGCAACTGCTCCAGTATTATCACAATAAAGTGGTACTGGGTTCTCAATCTCAGGAACAACGCCCAATTCAGTGATGAACTTCTTCATCTAGACAGCTTCTTTGATGGCTTCACTTGCAGCTATGTATTCTGTCTTTGTGGTTGAGTCAGCTACTGTTTGCTGCTTAAAACTCTTCCAACTCACTACTCCACTATTCAAAGTAAAAACATACCCTGAAATGGATTTGCTATCATCTAGGTCTAATTGAAAACTAGAATTAGAGTATCCTTCTAGTTTAAGATCAGATCTACCATATATAAGAAAAATATCCTTAGTCCTTCTTAAGTACTTTAGAATATTTTTCACAGCCTTCCAATGATCCTCTCCTGGATCAGCCTGAAATCTACTGGCTATGCCTAAGGCATAAGCTACATCAGGCCTGGTACATAACATAGCATACATTATTGATCCTACAGCTGAAGCATAAGGAATAGAACTCATTCTATTTCTCTCTTCAGTTGTCTTAGGAGACATCTTCTTAGAAAGATGTATGCCTTGACTCATGGGTAAGTAACCTCTTTTACTTTCATTCATACTGAATCTTTTCAGTATTAAGTCAATGTACCTAGATTGGGATAAGCCTAGCATCCTTTTAGATCTATCTCTATAGATCTTTATACCAAGTATATAGGATGCTTCCCCAAAGTCTTTCATGGAAAACTTATTGGATAGCCATAATTTGACTGTTTGTAACATTGGGATATCATTTCCAATAAGGAGTATGTCATCTATATACAGAACTAAAAAAACTAAGGCACTCCCACTAGTCTTCTTATACACACAAGGTTCATCCACATTCTTGATGAAACCAAACTCTTTGACTGTTACATCAAAGTGAATGTTCCAACTCCTTGAGGCTTGCTTTAATCCATAAATGGATTTCTTAAGCCTGCATACTAGATTTGGTCTGTCATTTGAGACAAAACCCTCTGGCTGTGACATGTAGACCTCTTCTTGTAGAAAACTATTTAGGAAGGCGGTCTTCACATCTATTTGCCATATTTTATAATCATAGTATATTGCTATTGCAAGCATTATCCGAATAGATTTGAGCATGGCAACAGGTGAAAAAGTTTCATCATAATCAATACCCTGTTTTTGCCTGAAATCTTTAGCTACCAATCTAGCTTTATAGGTTTCTATTTGACCATCTGCTCCAATCTTTTTCTTATAGACCCATTTGCAGCCAATAGGGTTTACCCCTTCTGGTGCATCAACCAAAGTCCATACTTTGTTGGTGTATATGGAGTCCATCTCGAATTTCATGGCATCCTGCCATTTGTCTGAGTCCTTACTCATGACAGCTTCCGTATAGGTCAAAGGTTCATCATTCTCAATGACTTGGACTTCATTATTCTCAATAATGAACCCATATCTTATAGGTACATATCGTACCCTATCTGACCTACAGATAGGAGTTATGTGTTCTGGTTCTTCCTTATTTATGTGAATATTTGGTTGAGAAATATCTATTTATTTTTCTTGAACTTCATTAATTTCAATATTTCTCCCACTGCCTCTTTCTAGGATAAATTCTTTTTCCATGAAAGTGGCATGCCTACTTACAAATATCTTTTGTTTAGTAGGGTGGTAGAATAGATATCCTATACTATCCTTAGGATATCTTACAAACAAATATTTATCTGCTCTAGCATCTAGCTTATGTCTAAAATTTCTTTTGACATATGCTGAACATCCCCATATCTTAAAATATTTAAGATTGGGCTTCTTACTTCTCCATATTTCATATGGAGTGCTAGATACAGATTTAGAAGGTACTCTATTCAAGATAATTATTGCGGTCTCTAAAGCATGACCCCAGAAGGAAGTAGGCAATTCAGTGAAGCACATCATGGATCATACCATATCTAATAAGGTACGATTCCTCCTTTCGACTACACCATTTAATTGTGGCATATAAGGAGGTGTCCATTCAGAGATAATTCTCTTTACTTTAAGATGGTCTAAAAATTTATTGGATAAGTATTCTCCTCCTCGATCAGATTGAAGGATTTTTATACTTTTTTCAGTTTTTTTTTGACCATATTTTGATACTCTTTGAATTTATCAAAAGCTTCGGATTTATATTTCATAAGATACACATATCCAAACCTAGATAAATCATCTATAAATGTAATAAAATAAGAGTATCCACCTCTGGCCTGGTTGTCATAGGGCCATATACATCTGTATGTACAAGTCCTAACAACTCATTTGTCCTATCTCCATTTCCACTAAATGAAGTCTTGGTCATTTTACCCATGAGACATGATTCACAAGTTTCTAATGATTCACAATCTTAAGGATCGAAGAACTTTTCTTTGTACAACTTGTTAATCCTAGTCTCACTAATATGACCAAGTCGACAATGCCAAAGTAAGGTATTATTTACATTATCTCTCTTATGTTTACTATTTTCATCAAAATAAAAAATATTATTATTCAAACATAGAGTCAACAAACCATTGTCAAAGATGCCACGGCAAATTATTTCATTAGAAAAACTAATCGAGCAACCATTGCTTGTTACAAATATTTGATATCCTTGTTTTATCAACAAGGGTACAGATACAATATTTTTAATGATCTTAGGCATGTAATAACAATTTGTTAGCTCTAAGATCTTCTTAGAAGGAAACTTCAAGATATATATCCTTACAGCTTCTGCTTGGATAGAATCTCCTCCAGCACCATAGAGCTCGAAGTCTCCCTTCCTCAAACTTCTAATTTTCTGCAGCCCCTGCAATGATTTGCAGATATGAAAACCACAGGCAGTATCCAATATCCAAGAGTTTAAAATGGAAGAATTCAATGATAATATTGTATGTATCTCATACAAACCTTTTGATGTATTATTTGCACCAGTCTTCACTGTTGCAAGATAAGCCTTGCAATTCCTTTTCCAATGACCTGCCTTGCCGCAATGAAAGCAGGTCGACTGTCCGGAGGTCTTCTTTCCCTTCTTTCTCTTATTTATACCACCTTTAGGGTTCAGCCTCCTTTTAGAACCCTTTTTGCCTGCCTTCTTCTTGGAGATCCCATCCATAAGAAGAAGAGGAGCCTTATCCTTCTTGATATGGCTTTCTGCTGTCTTGAGCATATTTAACAGCTCAGGCAAGGAAGAATTTAGTTTGTTCATGTGATAGTTGACGACAAACTGAGAAAATGATTCTGAAAGTGATTGCAGGATTAGATCCTGACTCAACTCCCCATCCATAACAAAACCTAATTGACCTAATCGAGTGATCAGGTCAATAACCATCAAAACATAGTTTTGTACGGATGAACCCTCTGTCATTCTGGCACAGAATAACTGCTTAGATATCTCATATCTAGCAGTCCTACTCTATTCTCCATAAAGCTCTTTTAAATTGAGCAATATGGAATGAGTGTCCATGCTATCATGCTGCCTCTGTAACTCATTTGTCATAGAGGCAAGTATGATACACTTGACAGTTAAAGAATCATTTTGCCATATCCTATATGTGGCTTTTTCTTCCTCTGTGGCATCCTCCCCAACTGGCTCAATGTCAGGGGTATCGAGGATGTAAGAAAGCTTCTCTTGACTAAGTACTATTTTAAGATTTCTCAACCAGTCCACATAGTTGGTACCAGTCATTTATTTGTATCTAAAATGGAGCGAAGTGAAAGTGAAGAAGCCATTAATCTACATAATAAAGAACATTACATAAGCGAACAACTCAAGATGATATACATAATTAAATTAGAACTTTAATTTTATTGTGTCTCCCACTATTTTATCAGACATCATAACCCTCTAGTATGATGTTCGAGAAAACCCTGATTGATTTTCTTAGTGGGATCGAGGTCCTAATTCCTTATAAAAGATCTTGTGGTTGCACAACAAACCTTTTATAAGTTTAAAGGTAGGAAACTCTTTCCAATTGCATCTCATGCAATTCTCAATAAAAACTCTGGCCTCTAAAACATTAATAGCCTTGTGTTTACACAACAAACCATAATATTTTAGTTAAGTAGGACCCTTCATTTTAATACAGTCAAAATAGAATATAAATGCTTTTGTGGTTACACAACAAAGCATTATACTCAAAAATTACTGTAAGCATCTCGATGCACCAGAACAGTATTATGTCAGTTTCCATAATTGATCTTGTGGTTATACAACAAACCTAATATGGTTCGTGACATAATAATGTCCTAGCATGAAGGAAGGCCATAATGCAGTGAATATAACACCGAGCATCCCAGCCAAGAATTAAATTAATCTAATCAGCCAGGTAAGTGGGAGAGAGGTGAGGGTCCCCCCGTTGCTTTTCTTAGACATCAATAAATTTGGCCAGGTCAGACAACGAAAGCAATTAGAAACCACATTCTCTTTACCAATCATGAACCACTTTCCTAGACACCGATTGATCAATTAGACATCATAGACTGGTTCTGCTATTGGTTAATTACACTACAACTTAATATCATTTTACAGAGGACTTTTCAGGTCTCAATGCATATTTAATTTCTATATCATACTAAATACATGAATAAAAGAAATTAGCATCATAGTGAACACAATTCAATATGACAGAGCGACATTCCATAATTATATACATCATAATTTAATTATAAAATAATGAATATGATCTCATCATATTAATATCATATTAAAATATAAATAATGATCATATCATATTTATAATATTGCCATTAAATCATTAACATATCATCATATGATTTAATTCTAACAAGGTGGCTCTGATACCACTGAAAGGTTTTGTGACAATGGTGGAAGCACGGATTTCAAAGCAATTATTATGAAATCATAAAAATCAAAACCTAACTCCAAGATCACCTTATCAGAAATTAAACCATATAATATGCATTAATATCAAAATAAAAGATATAGAAACATACCTCTTATTGCTAGACCCTAATTTGTGCTTAGTTGTCGGCAGCAATCCGTCTGGGTTTCCACCAGGTGCCCACATGTTCATCCTCCAACATTGATCCACACGGGGACTCGATCAACCCACTAGCATCTATTTAAATATTCTCTGCAATTAAATTCTGATTTATCAGAATTTAAATACAATTTGGGCAGAACCTCCTTTCTTGGCTTTGCTGTCACACTGTTGGACCTTTTCTTGCCTTCCTTTCTTGCTCCTTGTCTCCTTAATTTTTATTTTAATTTTCTAAGCCTTTTGGAAGACTTTTTATCCTTTATCAGGACCTTATCTGGGCTAGAGAGAAAGAATAAAGAAAATTGGACAAGAAAAGCCTCTTGTAAGAAAGAAGGAAGAATTCTAAATGCACGAAGACTCCTCAGCGTGCACCCCTATTTATATTGCATGTAGGGGTGCAAACCAAAACATCTCACACCCACTCACACTTTATCTCATGCCCCCTTTCTATTTCTCATGCCCCATAAATTGTAAAATGCCATGTGTACATCAAAGTTGGAAGAGGCGCCTTATTTCAGAAGGACTCTTTGATCTTAACTTACGGTGTTCACATGAGAAGTCACAAAGCTTCTCTTATTGGCGCCATCAACCCTTGCCTTTGGATCTGGAAGGAAGCCCATCCAATGGCCAAGATAGAGGGTGCCAACTTCAAGAAGGGTGCAAGAGATTAAGGGACGTGGATAAGTTGAAACTTATGTCCCCATTTGAAATTTCCGAGGGGCACTTCCAAGAGGTGGCGCATGGATTTAATCCTTATCTCTTCTCCTAATTTTTTTACGATGAGTTTAATACTCAGAAGGACTCTTAGGCACCTCCTAAGATATCTGAAAACCATTCATAGAATAAAAGTCACGAAGAAAAAATAGGAAAGACCAAGTTAAGGGGCGTCATCTTTCATCCATGCGCCATGTGACACATGCGCATGGATTTAATCCTTATCTACTTCTCCTAATTTTTCTACGAGGAGTTTAATACTCAGAAAGATTCTTAGGTGCCTCCTAAGACATCTGAAAATCATTCATAGAATAAAAGTCATAGAGAAAAAATAGATAAGACCAAATTTAAGGTGGCGCCAACTCTATCCATGCGCCATGTAGCTCATGCGCATGGATTTAAATCCACACGCCAAGAGGGAGACTCTTAGGCATGTGGTTCCCTGGTTTTTGGCACCCAACAGTAAGCCCAATTAAAACACTTCGAACCCATTTGAAGACCAAATCCAATTTGGCTTAAATTGATTCTAAATTAGTCCAAATCGGAATCCGATTCGAATTCGATTCGAATCTAAATGCTAGGGTTTGCAACATGTGCTAGCATATTCAACTTGCAAACATGGTTTAATCAAATTAAACGCATGATCAATTTTCTTTGTGTGTGACCCATAGTTTCCACATCTAGCTAGCAGTGAGTCTAGGTGTAATTTAAACTAATTTGGTTAGAACACAATCTAGCCGATTTAGGTCAAATCAAGCTGAACCATTTTGATCAATCAGAATAGCTTTTAATTAATGATCGAATTAAACTCTTTAATTTGATCAAACTCACAAGACATGATTGACGTCTAGCAACGTATCATGTCTACCTGAAAGATATGAAATTTTGATGGAAATACCAAAAATACCCTTCAATGGAAAATTACCATGCAACTTGATCTTACGATCATCCTGCATCCCGAATATAAGTTTGGGTATGGAAAAATGTCAAACTTAATTTTATATTCACATTTCTCTCGATCAAATAATAATGATTCAATTTATGAAATATTAGAAACATTTCTAATTTTTCATAATGCTTTGATCAAAGTCTTCCTGAATCATTATTTGATTGAAGCAGATAGGATGCGATCTCCTCTTACTAGGAGTGATCGTTTCCATATTGACCTACTCACAACCTTCATAAGCAATCCATCATATCCAGAACACCCCGTACATGATTAAATCATGAATGAGTATGATCCAAAATATGGATTCATGCTTATAAGGTTCTATGGCAGTCTCAGGTCAAAAGATTTACATGCACAATTCCCACTATAAAAAAAATCTGTTGACATGTAGATAAGACTCCATCAGATGTTCTTTAATTGGATCAATTCAGTGAATTCATTCTCTAATGAACACTTACATCCTTATATTAGTGTCATACACAAGTAATTGTGAGATCAATTGCCCTCTTAACCAAGCATACACAGGATGTACCAGTCTTATCGGAAATATTGATCCCCTACTTAATGTTCCATCGATTAGGAATATTTAAAATTAGGGTTTTAATATTTTAGGTCTCACTGGTTGATCGCATCATAACCCTAAAATCATAGCCCTAATTTATGGGGTTCATCATAATGAAAAATAAGATGCAGCATATGATGAACAAAATGCCTTTATTTATTTAAAACATTAGTACATGAGTTGTCGGAGACAAAAAGAATATCCTTCAATTTATACATTTTGATTGGCTTATAGGGTATATTCCTTTCATATTGGATGAGCCAAGTGTAAGGAAAAACTAGTCCTAGTCCAATTAGGACTTGGGTCAACCTAATTTCTAATTTGATTAAAAAATTAAATCAGATTGAAATCTAATTTAATCTGATTAAATTAGATTTTTAATTGGGTTAAGATCTATTTTAATTGGATTGATTTGGTATTTGGTTTGAGAAAATAAATTTGAACAAGTCATAGATTGAATCCTAGTAAGACTAGGATTCCACCTTGTGCCATCTTAGCCCCCCACACCAACTCTCTCTTATTTTGTGCGATAAAACCTTCTCTCCCAAGCCTTCATGCATGCCCATTGCTTTTCACTCTTTCTCTCTTACATGGAATGTGGTTGTAGACCAAGTCAAAGTAGGAATTAGTTTGGATTTCAAATTCTATGAGATAGAATTTTAGAAAATCAAAACTCTTTCCTTATGACACTGATTTTACCCAGATTTATTTTGAGATTTTTATAACTTTTATGGTATATATTATGCTCCCTTTTCTGGTGGTCCATGGCAGAAAAAGAAGGAGGAAGCACCCAAGAGTTGGGCACCACTTGTCTTGCCCTGTTTGGATTTTCCTTGACTAGGTATTTGATCGAGACAAGGACTCTTCATATCTTATTATTTAAGATGAATTTTTTCTTGAAAATTTTATAAATTATAGAGAATTGAGAGATCTTTGGGGCATGTGAAAATCAAGGAGAAAGAGTGTTGGGACTTGAAGATATAATAGATGCAAAACTAGGTGTCTAAGTGAGAGCAAATAGAAGAAGAGGGTCTTCTTCTGGGTTGCTGAGTTCACCTCTTTCCTTCCTCCATCTGTGAGTTTTCTAAGAGTGTCTCACATCTAAAACTCTTTCTCCTACTTTCATCTTTGTAAGAGTCCAAATCAAGAAGAAAGAGGTATCTGATCGACCATCGAAGAAGGATCAGCGCAGTACTAGCATACTGTGCTGATTTTCTGGACCAGAACTTCTGATCATGATTCATGGGCTTGTGTGGATGACTCCTAGAGGCCGAACATTTGTGTGGCTCGCAACATCATCCTCAAGCCCGGATCAACAAAGTTAGAATGTCTAACTTGCAAGATAATAGATCTGATCTATTATATTTTACATACATTAGATGTAGTATAGAAATATGTTGATATGATCAACATGTAGTTTTTATTCTTTATATTTTAATTTTTGATTTGTTATCATATAATAATCATGTAATAAGATCTTAGATCTAGAGATTCTTTGATTTTATAAGATAAATTTTGATTTATTTTAGTCTTCCACTATCTGATCTTAAAAAAGTTTCAAGATCTAATCCTGAAACCCTAGATCTGATTCTTTCAACTAGATATTATCAAGTACTTATCAAGTCGGTGTATATGTCCAGATAGAATTGACCCCTCTAAATTGGTAGGAGATATGCATCAGTGTATTTCAATTTAACAAAACTTTGGCCAGGGTAATCTATGAGATGGATTTGAAAGGTTGAAATACAATATGGTGGCTTAATTAGGGTTGATAGTTAAATCCTAGGTCATCTTGAGCATTTGAATGAATTATATGGTAACCATACGCCAGTAGGTTCTAGAAGGTTGCTTTGCAATACTTCGACCTATCCGATCATCGGGTCATCATTGCTAGATGATTACATCGATTGGTATAGAAAGTTATTTTTATGCTACTGGTTTAGATTCGGATCCATGGGGTCACATGCATTAGAAGACCTGATCAGATCTGATGGCTGAAAGAGTCCAATTGGATTGTGACTCTAGTGAAGAGTCCTACTTGGACTAAGATTTTATGGGACTGAGACTCTACCATTTATGAAGAATTAATTTATAATTAGATTACTAATTGACTCAATTTGATTGAATAAGAGCTTTGGAATAAGTCTAACTGAATTAGATTCAGTTCGACTCAAATTGAGATTGATATGATCAAATTCGATTATAAAAAAAATTTGATCCTGATTCGATCAGGATTTGGACTTAGCTAATTTCTAATTGAGTGAGAATTTAATGAGATATTTAGATTTTTAATTAGATTAGGTTCATTTCTATCAGTGGTTTTAATCCAAATTTGATTTGGATTAGAATTGAATTTGAAATGAAGAGTCCAAGTCAGACTAGGACTCTATCCTTATCTTTTGCACCATATTTGGATCCATACCAATTTCTCCATGCCTAATTGAATTTAGGTTATGATTTTTGTCATCATGAGAGAGGATCCAATAAGGGTGGGCAAAAATAGTTGATGAGTCATAATATTATCTCTTACCTAATTTGAATGCAATCCAAATTAGAGATAAGATGCAGACTAGAAAAAGAATTTTTCATATATAGTATATTATTGATGCCATATTATTTTTTTTTTATTTTTTTTAAAAAATTATTTAGTATGTGAGACTTTAAATTCCTTCTTCACACCTTAAGGATTTTTTAAAAATTTTTTGGGATGCCAAAAGAAGATTTTGGCATTGATTTATGTCACCCTTCCATGGAAAGCCCTAATTTCTAGTCTATAAAAAGGGGTCCCATCTCTTGGACATCCAATAATCAATTTTCTTACTGATTTTTTATTTTTAGAGCTTCTTATCCTCCTTCTCTCTTCCTACTCTAGATCTTCTATCACTTTGGAGTGTCCAAGGTGCTTGTAGAAGAAGGAAGAGATCAGCTATCGAAGTTGTTCGCAAACTAACATCTTCGAGCCTCTGATCTGTGTCAGTCTTCGCATGGATTTTCTTATAAAGGTCAGATGATTTTGTGTGGCTGTGAGTGACCTGAGAAATACCCTCTCTAACTATTAGACCAAAGAAGATCAAGATCAAAATTTATTTAGTAACGATCTCTAACTTGTTTTGATTCCTATAGTAGATCTAATAGTTAGACCTAGAATTTCAGCATCGATGAGATCAATGTGATTTTTTTTTTTTAGATCTAAAATATATATTTTTATATCAAAAATTTTAATATGGTACTTTAAGATTAGATTTTATACATATGATTAAGATTAGATTATTTAATCTATTATTTTTACTGTATAAAATTTTAAAATTGCATGTACTGCACTACCATATATTTTCTTCAATCCAAACAAGCCTTTAGTCTTGAAGAGAATGATAGAATTATGATTTGCTTTTCTATTACAAATCTATCACTAGAAGATTTTATCTATATTTTTTTCCATTACAAATCCATCACAAATTTGTGATAGATTTTTTGTGTTAGATATATTTGTCATAAATTTGTGATGGATTGGTGATGGATTTTTTGTATCGAATATATCCATCACAAATCTATCCCTAAAAGTAATTAATAATTTATGTTTTTTTCCATCATAAATCCATCACAAATTTATGATGGATTTGTGATGGAGTTTTTGTATTAGATATATCCATCACAAGTCCGTCTCTAAAAGCAATAAAAAATCTATATTTTTTTTATCATAAATCCATCATAAATTTGTGACAGATTTGTGATGAAAATTTTATGTTGGATACAACTATCACAAATCTATCACTGAAAGTAATAAAAAATTTATATTTTTTTTCTATCATAAATTCATTACAAATTTGTGATAAATTTGTGATAGATTTTTTGTGTCAGATATATCCATCACAAATCCATCACTGAAAGTCTTAAAAAATCTATATCTTTTTTTGATCATAAATCCATCATAAATTTATGATGGATTTATGATGAATTATTTATGTCAGATATATCTATCCCAAAATCATCATTAAAAGCCTTCAAAAATCTGTATCTTTTTTTCATCATAAATCCATCACAAATTTGTGATGGAACAATGATGGATCATTTAGTGATGGATACTTCTGTCACAAGTCCGTCATTGAAGGTCCAAAAAAAAATTTTGCTTTTCCATCATAGATCCATCATAAATCCATCATATTTTGCAATAGAATTTTTTCATCATAAATATTCCATCACTGATGCCCTGTTTTCTTGCAGTGGATGTTAAAGATTTCAATGGGAGAAACTTTGGAAAAAATAATTGAGTTGATTTTACCTATGTGAAATGATTTAAGGCCTTTTAATTTGTGGGTCATTGAAAAATTCTTATATTACTTTTATTCATAAGAGTTTAATTTGGAATTGTTTAATTGAATTGGTATGAGAATTAAGACTTAATTTATATTATATTATAGTAAACTTATATGATGGTTTTGAATGTTTTATTGAACTCAAAGGTTAATCCAGATGGTTGTGTTCTAGGAAAAATTGGGGATCAGAATCAAAAGTTTATCTTCGATTTTATTTAGAATTAGAAGTTTGAGATGTTTTGCATCGATAGTATAGTGTAATATTTTGGTCAAAATTATATCATAAATCTAAAAAATTTTGATAGTTTAGATCATAGTGCGTAGTCGAAATATGATGATTTGATTTGATTTTTCTCTATATGAAAATTCATTGCTAATGGAAAGGATGCTGCTTTTGATTCTAGATTATTTTGAGGGTCGTTATGAGATTTCCACAAATTGGTCTCCTATCTATCATGCTAAGGAATTTTTGACATCTTAAGTCTAGGATGAGTAGACCATCAATTCTTGATCTTGGATTTGAAATATTTAGTGATAAGTTTTTTTTTCTCTTAAATTTGAAGTATATATTTCTTTATCAATTAGAAAGAATATGAAATTATTTATCAATTTTAGATTTTATACTTGAATGTTTATCTATTGAGAGTATATTAAAGTTTGTTTATGACTATGTAATAGATCAATTAAGTCAAGAGCAGTTGATATTTTTAGTGAGAAATTTGATATCTTTATCTAGAATTGAGATACTGATTTCAATTATAAAAAAAAATAATTCTAATTCAAATCAACTCATGAGGTATTAACCTTTCCCTTATGAAAGGATTTGACGATGAAAAATACATCGAGGATTAGAAAATCAAAAAGTTTGAGGATAAAACTAGAATTATGAGTTTCCAATTTTTGAAGGCATAAGTAAGAAAAATTTTGATGATAAAATTTATTTTTAGGAGAGGAGAATGTAATACCCCAATCTTATTTTTTAAAACTAAAAAGGAAAATTAAAGCTAGCATGTGCGCTACATATGCTGGAGAACTCAACTCCTATTAGAACTCTCGAAGGAGTTCTTTTCTTCTCCATTTCAAACTTCTATATCGGATGGAAGTCAGATTTTTTTCAGCCTCTATCTCCCTCGATCAACCCTCTATTTAAAAGGCTAGCCTCTTCTTTGAAACAGCCATCAGAAACACCATTATTTGCTGCCCTTTTCCCCTCTTTTCTCTTGAATTACCATCAATTAAACCCACTTTGGCCATCAAAAACCAGATTAATCTTCATCAAAGACAAGGTAAAACTCTCAAATCATCTTCTTCTCAATCTCCTTGATTATTAAAGCTTGAATTTTTGCCAAATTATTGCTGCAAATTTTTTGAAAAATCTGATTATAAAATTTCTTATTTTTTTGCAAAGTTTCTTTAGATTTTTTGATTTTGTTTGTCACAGCAGGTATTAAATGTATGCCCTAGAAGCTAATTAGGCTGACACTTGTAAGCATTCTAGGGACATATTTTGTAATTATACTTTTAAAATTAATAAAATTGAATTATTTTTTTATTCATGTTGTATTTTTGTGTCCATAAATCATCCAAAGAATTAATAGGATGATGATACATATTCTCAAGAGTTGAGAATTTGAGACATGTGTTATTAATAATTAATTCTTAAATACTTCCGATCAAAGGATAATCATGGGTGCGGTAATTGATCCGATCAGTGCACTAATTACTTTTCCTAGGATAGATGAGTCTCGAGTTTACAGTGTAGAGACACTGGAGTGAGAGTGTAGGTGTTTGTTAGAAAATAAAAGTATCGAGCATGATAATTATAAGAAGTCATTTGGATGGCTATCCACTTGTCAGTGACTTACTCATGCTATAGTAGTGTGATTAGTCCCTAGACCTGAGGTGCCTCGACTGTTCACAGTGAAGTTACTATAATTTGACTATATATAAACTCGATTCCTATTCATATGGGTCCCTACGTTATATGTTGTATATAGTATGTTCAATGTAGGAATAGGTATGCACCAAGATGGAATCTATCATCCTTGATAGATAAGAAAGATGGTCTTATATAATTTATGAGATTGAGTTCAGAAGACCTTAGCCAGGGCAGAGTGAATAGTGAAAAGGAGTTTCTACGTACTTCACATCAAGAACTCAATTCAAGTAAATTTTACATATAACAGATGTTGTGGTTTGATAAATTATCCATAACCTCCATCTAGTCTCTGATAGAAGGATTGTATCATTTGGTAACTATACCTAGAGACTTTTTCTATTTCATTCTACTAGCTTACTACAATATATTGCTAGATATCACTGATGGATTGTGGAGCCTACAAAGAATCAGATGGATGATCAAATGATTCTTAATTGAGAAGAATTGGAAGGGTTCCAATTCATTGAAAGAAGTTTCAATATTGTTGTAATAAAGATTATAACATGACTCACTACCAGATAGAATAGAACCTATGGCATCACATACATAAAGAATATGAGACTGATTAGATGGTTGAAATCCAAATTATCAATGTGATTGCGTGATAATTAGACTAACTTGTATTTATTATAAGAAGCAAGGACTTAATTGCTAAAGATTAGCAAAAGAATTAAGAAAGACTAATATGCAAATATTGCATATACTAATTTGATTGGATCAAATTAATTATGGCTAAATTCAAGATGAATCAAATAGAGATTTGGTTCAATTGAATTTGGATCAAGGCTTAGATCAAATTAGGCTTAGGTCTCATGCAACCAAATGAGTTTGGATGCATCTGGTGTATGACATCTAGGTCTAACCTAATTAGTTTGACTTGATCTTGGACCAATCTATGTGATCCATACCCTAGGGTTTCTTGAATGAAACCCTAGGCGCCACATTATGGAGCAAATAAGGTAGGTTATGGGCGCACTATAAGAAAATAGTAATTTTGTGATCAATTTTGCAATCGATTTTCTTTTATCACATTTGTGATAGATTTTGTAATTGATTATGAAAAAAAATTTAATATAGCGATCGATAAATAATTGATTGCAAAATTTCTGCCATAAGGCATCATGACATGTTGCTATCACTTTTGTGATCCATTTATCGAATATAAAAATAAATTTATAAAAAAAATATATTTTTTTTATAGTTTTACAATCAAAAAATTGATCATAAATATTTTTAATTCTTTAGTTTTATTTTTAAATAATTTTATGATTGATTTTTCGATTGCAAAATGGTTGTACTAATTTGCAAACCATAAATTCAATCAAAAGTATTTTTAATTATTTAATTTTTATATATATTTGTGACTGATTTATTTGTTACAAAATTTCAATAAAAATTTGCAATAATTTGCAATTAAAAAATTAGTTGCAGGTATTTTTAGTGATTTTTTTAATTATGTAAATACTTTTATAATGAATTTTTTAGTTGTAAAATTGATTTATTAATTTACAACCAAAAAATTGATTGCAAAATTTTTTAATTATTTTTTTAATTTTGTAAATACTTTTGTGATCATTATTTTGGTTGTAAAATTTTTCAATAGTTTGCAATCAAAAAATTGATCGCAATGTTTATTTTTATTTTGAAAATATTTTTATGACTGATTTTTCATTTGTAAAATTTTTTTAAAATTTGTAACTAAAAAATTGATCACAAATTTGAATTTTGAAAAAAAAATAGCACCTTATTTTAAATAATTTAAATAAAAGTAAATTTTAAAAAATATTTTAAATTTAAAAAAATAATTTTAAATTATATTATATTTTTTAAAAAAATAATTTTTTTAATTTTTGTGATTGATATTTCGGCTGAAAATTTTAAAAAATTTATGATCGAAATATTGATCACAAATTCCTTTTATAAATTATTTTTCTTAAATGCCCAGCACCCCCTCCCTCTCTATCGATCCCATTTCGACCCTAGTTGTCACGTCGCCCCAACCCCCCTCCATCCCTTCGCCCTCCTCTGGCCTTGGCATGAATCGCCCCCACCCCTGTCTGGCCTCCCTCGACCCTCGTGAAACCCCCCCTCCACCCTCTTTTGGTCCCAACATGAACCTTACTCCGCCCCCCATCCCCCCACCGACCCTGGCGTGAAACACTAGCCACCCACCCCCCCACCTCCGCCTTTCCCTGTGGTTTGCAAAACCCCAACTCCCCCTCGACCCTACCCTAGCCCCGATGTGAACCGCCCCCCCACCCTCCTTGGCCCTCTCAAACCCCCCCCCCCCCGCCCCCCCTTCCGCCCTCCCCCGACCCCAATGTGAACCCCCCACCTCCACCCTCCCCCATCCCTCGTGAAACCCTCCCCCCCTCTGCCCTCCTCTAGATCTCGGTACCACTCCATCTCATTTGATTCTCTCTTCTTGGTTTAGGGTTTCGAGCTCTGGATTCATTGATTGCTATTCTAAAGTGGTAATCTTGGTTTCCTGTAGCTGTTTTGATGTAGATTTGTTGAGAGATTTTTAGCGGAGAAGAGTTTTTAGGCACGGTCTTTAAAGAAGGAATCTATCGAGGAGAGAGGTGTTTGGGGTTTCTTTCTCAGATCTTTGATTTCAAGTTGGGATGAGATTTTGAGGGATGGGGTCGGCCCCCGAGGAGGTTAAATTAGAGGGATGGGGTAGCATTGGGAAAGGGAAGGAGAAGGGGAGTATGAAGAAGAAGAAGAAAAGCGAGGCAAGGGAGGAGGAGACTGGATGTTGGATTAAGTTTAGATTGATGGTGAGTTGCATCTCATCGAGATAAAAATTGGACACATCCATCAACAGTGCCAGCACTCATTGCGGTAACCTGCTGGCTCATCCCATGTTCTCTCTTTGATCTGGCTTTGCATGGTAGTTATAGTGTCTTGTTATGGTTGCTGCTTTATTAGTGTTCTTAATTCTTTTCTATTTTTAGATTAGGTGCTTGTTGTTTCATGGTTATTGGTCATGAATGCTATGATTATGTGTGAATAATTTGGATAGGTCCTTACTTTTTATCCTTCAAGGAGGTGTGCATGCCTGTCTTTATTTCTTGATCCTTGGATTGGTTGCTCTTTGGCTAACTAATTAAATTAGTATGCGACTACTGAACTTGAGAGATTTAGTATCTTTCAATATGAGTTGCTCTTTCCACATGTTTGTTGAAACAAAAGCAAAATAGATTTTACGATGCTACATGGTTCTTATGCTGATTTAGTTCTCACTATGTATGAGCATTTGAAGTAATTTGCATGAATTATAAATTGAAAATTGATGATGTGAGCAGGCTTTTTGTTTGATGTGTAATCGAAAATTGGCAAGTTGGAGTGGTTGAACCGAATAGTAGGGGAAAATCAGGTAGTTCAGAGAGGAACTAACTGCTAATTGTGAGGATGTAAATAGTTCAAAGGGTCATTGGAAATGCAGTATCTTGCATTTTAACAATGCCTTATCCCTCTGCAAATAATGCTAAGATCTCATTACATTGTCTTTGCGGTGGTTGCACCATTCTATTTATGGTATGGAATGTTTTGCTTTTAATAAATTAAAGTGAGCTTAAGTTGGAAATCCATGCTGACTGAGTTCGGATAATTTGAATTTTGTTTGATATATTTTTATGTTGCCTTATTTTCTCTGATGATGATCGAAACTTATGAATATTGAAGGGAATGGCTCCATTGATTGCTATGTCATCTTTTTTCTTTTTCACATATGATGTGTTAAAATTGGTGGGTGCTGATGGATTTTACTTTTAGCTGATAGCAGAGAAGTTTTTTATAATCGAAAGCAAAAATGACACTCTCTTATTACCTCATTGGCTTTATATATTATGTTGGCACCACTTATCTTTGCTATGGATAATACTTTAGAAGGCCTGTCAGCTAAGCTGTCTAACAAAAATAAAGGCAGCCCATGATTATGATATATTTGGCACGAGGTATGCTAAACAAGTGATACATTTGGCATGAGGTATACTTTGGCCTCTTGCTCTTATTTTCATATGATGTGTTAAAGCTGATGAGTGCCGATGGATTTTGCTTGCTATATTCTTATGGTTGCCTATTTATTTTTTCTGACGATGATCCAAATTTAATGGATATTGAAGGGAATGGCTACACATATTACTATGGCCGCTTTTTCTTATTTCCATATGATATCTTAAAGCTGATGGATGTCAATGAATTTTGTTTGCTATATTCTTATGGTTGCCTTCTTATTTTTTCTGATGATGATCGAAACTTAATGAATATTGAAGAAAATAGCTCCACAGATTGCTATGGCCTCATTTTCTTATTTCATATGATGTGTTAAAGTTGGTGGGTGTCGATGGATTTTACTTTCAACAGACAGTAGATGAGTTTTTTATAATCGAAAGCAAAAATGATACTCTCTTATTAACTCACTGGTTCTATATATTATGTATGTATCGCTGTCTTTACTACAGGTAATACTTTGGAAGGCCTGTCAGCTGAGCTATCTAACTGAAACAAAGACAGTCCATGATTATGATATATTTGGCATGAGGTATACTAAACAAATGATACATTTGGCATGAGGTATGCTATGGCCTCTTTTTCTTATTTTCATATAATGTGTTAAAGCTGATAGGTGCCGATGGATGTCGCTTGCTATATTCTTATGGTTTTCTTTTAATTTTCCTTGATGATGGTTCAAACTTAATGGATATTGAAGGGATCTAAGTATATTTTGACTTTTTTTCTATTGTACTTTGATTTAGGATATGTTGCTTGGTTGTGTATGATGGATGCTTGACTAATGTTACTTGGTTTTGTAATATTTCAATGAAGCTGCAGTTCTCATTTCACTTCCTGCTTTTCCTTAGCTGCTGTGACCATCCTACATCTTTGGTTCTATTATGTTGTGTCTTTATCTGAGGTCTTTTACTTCATTATGGTTCATGGGATCACCACCAAAGATGGGTATTACCTTGGGCATTCATTATATTTCATGTTCTTAAGGGCATTTTCAGCTCTATTTCATTCGGGTTGCTATGCGTTATATTTAGAAATGATGATGACGCTAACTCAGTCTTGTTGTACTAGTTTCTTTTGCCTTTGCTAAGATACAAAGATATGGGCATTTCTTACCCAGCTGTTTTTCATTAAGGACATACAATGTTATGGGGATAGCTGCTTATGCCACTATTCTATAGTCAGCTCTGAGTTCTTGGGTTGCCTTGTGCCTTTTCTCTTTATATTAATTTCCATCACCATCTGGAAATTTAAAGAGAATACATCTATTTTGAAAGTGATTTCTGTTGAATGGATGTTCCATGATTTAGTTTGTCTTGCTGAATTAGTTACCAAATACGTTTCACTGAAGTCACAGGTGGGTATTTGTCAAATGTTCCAAAAGCATTCTACTTTTTCATGTTCCATTTTGCGGGGCTCTCATTGCACTTCCTGCTTTTACTTAGTTGCTGTGAGCATCTTCTATTTTTGGTTCTATTATGTTGTGCCTATACCTGAGGTCTTTTACTTCGTTATGATTCTACTCAATATCTACTGGAGACTGCTAATCCATATCTATTATTTTTGTTTTTTTTTTTGTTTAGATTATAGAAGGGTGCTCTGTGGTTAATCAGCATCTTAGACTTCTTCTCAAGAGTTCCCACAGTTTTCTATTGCTGTTATATGATTTTGTTTATGGGTGCTTTATATATGTATATGCTCTCTATTTTGGGTTTATCATCCACGTTGATTCACAGTTTCTGGCTTTGTGTATACCTGTAAATCTATTTTAGGTTGTATATGTAATTGCCACAGCTCTCTCTCCTTGAAGGTAATAATATTTCATTCACCCTTTTCAAAAAAAATAAAGCTGCATCTCTTGTACCAGGAAAAAATTAATATGATTCTTAATTTATTTTTTTTGAATATAATTTTAGCATTCGATTTTGCGACCGATATTTTAATTGAAAATATAAAAAAATAATTTATGACCAATTTTATGATCAATTTTATAAATAAAACATATTTTAATAAAATTAGATATCGATGCTGAGGTCTATTTTAATTTAATAATTTTTAATAAATCTACCGACCAATTTTGCAATCGATATTAAAGATAAAAATATTATAAAAATATTTACAATTGATTTTACGATCGATAAGATAAATAAAAATTATTTTAAAAAAATTAGCGATTGATTTTAAGATTGATTTTTAGGTCAATTATAATTTAATATTTGTAATAAATTTAGTGATGATTTTGCAATCGATTTTAATTTAATAATTTTTAATAAACTTAGCAATCAATTTTATAATCAATTTTAAAAATAAAAATATTATAGAAAATAATTTACGATCAATTTTGTGATTGGTTTTTGAAATAAAAATATTTAAAAAAAAATTAGGGATCGATTTTTTTTAAACTATCGGTCAGTAAATCGATTGTGAAATAGTAAATAATTTTTTTATTTTTGATCATTAAATTGGTTGCAAGATTTTAATTAATTTTTTTTATTTTTTGATTGCTAAATTGGTCACAAAATATTACGACCAAAAATATCATTTGCAAAATATTAGAGACTAGGGTTTTTGCAACCGACATTTATTGGTCGTAAAATTGGTTGCAAAAAATATTAGCGACTGATTTTTGCTATTTAGCAATTGATTTTTGATCGCTAAATCTTTATTTTCTTGTAGTGGCACCATCTCTAGGGTTTATAAAACCCTAGCTGCCTAAGCTGATTTTGGCAAGTTGTTGGCTGATTTAGGTGGGACAGTAAGATCGAAATTCTCTCTCTTTTAAGATGATTTATTTCTATAGTTTCTTGGACACCGCCTTAGATTTTTATGCCTATAAATAAGTGGCTAAACCTCTTGGTCTCACAGAGTTCCACACCCCATAAGGTCCCCTTGCTCCTAGGTGCTGCCTCCTCCTCTTCTTCTCTTCAATGCCTAGGGAGTCTCTCTCTTCTTGATTATTGCTGAAATCAGATTTCAGCAAAGAGAGATCTTGAAAAAGCTAAAGTTTTGCTACTATTCTCAAGGTATTGAGAAGACTCTTTCATCAAGCAAAGATTCTGCAAGAGCGTTAGCACCTTGGGGAACCAAGAAGGTTGCTAATCAGTCCTCATCTCTATGCAAATACCTGTAGAAGCTGGACACTTGTGTGGTTATAAGAAAAGAAACAAATCAATGATTATCAGTTGCGGCATTCATCTACCCGCGCAAAGATATAAAAGAAAATTATTTTCTTTTCATTCTATTCTTTTCTCATATGTACATGGAGATCTTGATATTAGATTTTCTTTTTCACATGAAGGTTAGGTAGATTATTTTATTCCACTATGCTTATATGATCAAATTAGATCTTTTCATCTCTACATTTTCTATTAATATGATTAATTAGAACATGTAAAATAAATTTTAACCAAGAGATCCTTCAGTAGGTCACTGGACCAAGCTAGTTTTCACCATTGAGGTCTACTCCTCTGGCCATGAAGGTTGTCAGCTGGGAAGAGGGCCTCCTCTAATTTGGGAAGGACATAAGTCCTCTATTCCATGGAAGAAGAGAGAACAGGAAGAAGAAAGAAGAAAGAAAAGGAAAAAAGAAAAGAAAAAGGGAAAGAGAAAAAAGAAAAAAGAAAAGAAAAGAAAAAAAATAAAGAGAGAGTTTCTCTCTCCTTCTCTTAGAGTTTGAGTCCCCATTTTCTCTCTCTAAAAAGCTCCATTTTTCTCTCTTGACTTTCTCTCTCTATCAATTTTCTCTCTAAAATTGTATTTTTCTCTCTCTTCATGTATATCTCTCTATGAAAATTATGTCTCTATGATTGATCTAGTAAAAGATTCTTTCGATGATTCTAAATTGTCTTAGCAAAGAGAGTTCTGATCCATGATCATTGGACAATGTACTGACATCCATCTTGGCTATATCTGGATACTATTAGATTTGATCAATCATAATTTTTATTAAACCATCTATAAATTAGTTCAATCATGATTTCATTAAATCATCTTGTTCGAATTGATCGAGACATCGGGCAGTACACTAGCTTCCACCTTGGCTCCCATGAGATCCTATTAGATTTGGTCATTCTTGATTGCATTGTCTGACTTGTATCCTATTTTGTGTTAGATGTATGATCTAGAAGCCAATCTGATAGACACATTGTATTATTCTAAGACATAAATTTATACTTGCTATATTTTATTTATTAATAAAATTGGATAGTTTTTCTATACCATTCTTATTATGTATCTTTGAATCATTCAAGAAATTAATAAGATGATCAAATATTTTCTTAAGAGTTGAGAATTTGAGCCATGTATCATTGATGATTAATTTTTAAGCTACTTCCGATCGATGGATTATCACGGGAATGATGATTGATTTGATGAGGTTGGTGCATAGATCGCTTCTTTTAGGATAGACCAGTCTCGAGTCTACACTGTGAAAATATGAAGTGAGAGTGCAGGTGGTTATTGGAGAACAATGATACTAAGTGTGATCAAAATGAGAAGTCACTTGGATATCTACTCACTCGTCAGTGACTTTCTCGATGCTATAATTGTATGAGTAGTTCTTTGACCTGTGGTACCTCGACTGTTCACAGTGAGATTATTGTAGTTTGATGGCACATTCACTTGGTCTCCTAGTCATACAGATTCTTCAGTGTATGTTGGCTATAGTAGATTCACTATAGGAATAGAATGCACACCTAAACAAAATCTATCGATCTTAGTAGTTAAGGAGTAGTCCTATATAATTTATAAAGCTGAGTTCTTAAGATCGCGGCCATGATGATGTGATTAATGAAAAAAAAAATTATGAGGAATCACAAGTTGAACTCGAGCTAATTAAATCTTACATATGATAGATGATGGGGTTTGACAAGTTTTCATGACCTCCGTCTTGTCTGAACTTACGATAGAAGAATTGAATCACATGTTAACCATAACTAGAGATTCAAACTCTTTCATTCTACTGAATTATCACTACATACTACTAGATATCACTGATGGATTGTGAGACCCACGAGAATTAATTGATGGTCAATAATTCTCATTGGATGAGTTGGAAGTGTTCTAATCCATTAAAAAGGATTTCAATGATATTCATGATGGAGATCATGATACGTTTCACTACCAGATAGAATAGAACCTATGAGGTCACATGCAAAAAGTGTTTTGACTTGATCAAATAATTAAATTATGAATTTGATTCATAGATAAACTTAATTATCAATTTAATTGATGATTGGACCAATTTGTAAAAGTTACAAAAGGGACTTACTAAAAGGTTAGTGAGTTAGAAGAAGAATATTAAGCAATTATTGCTGAATTAATCATTAATTATTTGATTTGATCATTAAATTAATGATTGAGATTTGAACAAATTAAATTAGATTTAATTTGGTTCAATTTGGGGCTATTCCTAGTCCAAATAGGATTAGGCTTAACCTTATATAAATTGGTTTGAAACCAATTTAAAAGGATTAGGAGAAGAGTTCCTAGTTGGATTGGGACTCTCTCTCCTCTTACATGCCACCTAAAGAAAGCACCAATCACATGGAAGCAAGGGCCGATGCTCCCCATTCATGGGCGTGCATGTAATAAAAGGAGAGAGAGAGGGCACGACCAAGGTGTTGGCACGCCCCCTCTAGGATTCTTTCCCTCCCTCTCCTCCTTATCTCCCTATCTAGATAGGATTCAAGATTTGAATTTGATTCAAAACCCTGTAATATAAATTTGATTCAGATTTATCTAATAGAAGAATAAGGATTTGAGGTCTATAAATAGGACCCCTTGGAGAGGATGCCCTAAGCAATTGATAAGATCCATCTAGCCTCTCTCTTTGCCACCCCACTTTCTTTCTTCTCCTTCTCCTTGCTGCCCATATAGAAGGACCTCTTCCTTCTTGTTGCTGCCCAAGAGAGAAGCCCTCTTCCTTCTTCTAGATCATCATCATCTTCCTCTTTCTTAAGAAGAAAAAAAGAAGAAATCAGATTTGATTTAAAGGAAGAAAGATCTGGAAGGAAGCTAGCACTTTGATGATCTTTGGAGTTTTTTGATCAAGATCAGCTCTGTATGGATATCTGTAGAGATCAGATGCTTGTGCAGCTCTAAGAAAGCTCAAGAGACTCCATAATTTTTAGATTGTAGTAAAAATCTATTCCCGCAAAGGTAAAATTTTAGATTTTAATAAAACAGATCCAAATCCTATTTATGTAATGATTTTTAGATATGAGATATGATCTCTATGCATGCTTGTTAGATTAGATCTAATTAGATTTAAATTATTTAAAACTAAAATCATTTTTTATTGTACATATAAATAAAAGTTTTGAAATTCAGCATGCATAAGAATCACCATCAGATGGCGTTTCCTTTAAGTGGTATCAGAGCCGACATTACATTGTAAGTTTGAGATCAATTTTTCAGATCTAAAAATCTATTTTCATAATCTGAAAATCTGAATTTTACTCTTTAAAAGAATTGATTTCAGATCTAAAAATCATTTTCAAGAATTAAAATCAAGAACGGTTCTTGATCGTGCAAAAAGTTTTCAAATCTGAAAAACTATTTTCAGATCTAAAAATCTATTTTCAGATCTAAAAATCAGATTTTGAATGATTGGTATATGGACTTTAAGATCTAAAAATTTATTCTTAGATCTATAATTCAGATGCTTGATGTTCATGTTAAAGTTTTGTAGATTAAAAATTATTTTATGATCTAAAGAATTATGGTAATTATATGTTCATGCATCTTGAATTCTTATCTAATGTTCATATGATCTGAATTAATTAGATTTGAATTTTACCTTTACTATATGTTCATGCATGAGATGATGTTTATAGATAGAGATCAATCTTGATATGATCTATGATTGTATGGATGCTATCAAATTAATGTAATTTGATTGAACATAAAATAATATTTTAAAATCATCTTGGATCATCTTGATATAAGGTTGTCCTGACATAAACCATTATGCTGGTAGGTTGTCCTAGGATGAGAAAAGATTGATGCTGTAAAACAACCAAAGAAATTTAACATGAATATGGGATCTTTCAAATCTTGATTATGAGATAATCATAAAGGTGTTTTCATAGATATATTTGGTGACCTTTTGAATCATTACAACTTTTAGGGAAAGGTGTATCATGAACACAATCAGTTTGCAATTTACAATTCGTGGTGGCCGAAACCAAAGGGTTGAACCAATTGGAATTGATTGACCAATTGATATCTAAGGAAAGTGATAGAAAGGTGGTTACTTAATTAGGACCGTTGCTCATGTGCAGGAAGCCTCCCACCAATCTTGACCTTACTTGGCCAATTGTTGATTGAATTCTGTTGGATGCCTAATGTTGAGTTCACCACACATGTTGCATTTGCACCATAGTTCTGATCTTGGTGAACTAAGTGAGGATCTTTCAATTGGATCCTTAATTGTAGATTTACATAAGATGTAAATTAAAATAATTAAAAGAAGAGATCTGAATCAAATCTCCTCACACACATATTAAGTCTAGCGGTCTTCCACTATTAGATGTGCGGGCATCTTTTTGATATTGATTATTTTCTACTAGATATAGTAGTTCAGTTGCACCGAGGGATGCAACTACTCTATTAACATGAGATGTTGCAGGATAAAAATGGGGTTGGGTCTAATATCTGTCAGGTGAGGGACCCAATGACAGCTTTGCTCTAGCATTGAATGGTAGGTCTGACTTAACTAAAGAGTGGGATCAATATCTATCAAATGAAGCTTCCATGACATAGAGACCAAATCACTGTAACATACTTGAGAAGTATTGGATAAAGGTTGTCCACTCATTGGTATGCATGTCATCAATATCTTTAGGTGAGGTGCTATATGTCAGTGGGACCGCAGTACCCACTAAAAATTCTTATCGTGAAGGGCTTCTGTTTCTCTATCTGAGGAGTATAAGAGACTTAAAAAAATAGTGGGAGTAATGTTTATTTTAAAAGATCCTAAAATAAATTAAAAAATCAAGTACAAGGTTTAATTAGAATCTCTTCTCTCTATAGTTCACAATGTCAGCTTCCAATCCTTTAGCCTGAATTCTAGAAACCAATCGATTGATCGAAAATAATTACAAGGATTGACTTAGAAACCTCAGAATTATTCTAAACTCAGAAAAGATAAGCTATGTACTTGATCAGAAACCCCTATTTTTACCAAACCATCCAACTACTGAATCAAGGATAGCATTCAAAAAATGGGCGGATGATGACAAAAAGGTTAAGTGCTACATCTTGGCATCGATGACTAATGAACTTCAACGGCAGTATGAGAACATGCAAATTGCCAAGGCTATAATAGCTTACCTGCAAGAGTTGTATGGTGAGCAGAGCCGAACTGCGTGCTATTAAGTGTCTAAGAGACTCTTCAACATCAAAATGCATGAGGAAAAGTTAGTCCATGATATTGTTTGACAATGTTAAAGACCTAGAAGAGCTTGAGAAGCTTGGCATGACTATACATAAGGAATTGCAAGTGAATTTGATGTTGCAATCCCTCTCTAGTTCATATGGGCAGTTTATAGTAAACTACCATATGAACAAGATTGATAGCACTCTGACTGAATTGATGAATATATTGGTGACTACTGAGGAGATCCTGAAAGGTTCAAGGGCCACTATTTTTGTTATTGAGTAGGCATTTAAATCCAAGAGAAAGTTTGCTTGGAAGAAGAAGCAAGAGCCTGTGAAGAAGAAAAAGTAGGAGAGTAAGTCAAAGAAGGACACTCCCAAAAAAGCAGCTAACAAGGAAAAATATTTTCATTATAATATTGATGGTCACTGGAAAAGGAACTGTCCGATATATCTGAAGAGCCTAAAGAAAAAAAAAGGTGACACACTTTCTGAAGGTATGTCAGATCTGCTCGTAATTGAATCAAACTTAATGATTTTCTCTACTTCTAGTTGGGTCATAGACTTTAGTTCTAGTGCTCATTTGTGCACTTCAATATAGAGTCTAATAGAAAGTAGGAGGTAGAGGGAAGGTGAGATGATCTTTCAGATCAACAATAGAGTAAGAGTTACTACTATAGCTGTTGGCACCTATCCTCTACAATTACCGTCGAGATTCAATTTAGTTCTTAGATATCATTATTATGTACCTTCTACTAAAAGAAATTTGATTTTTGTATCTATACTAGCACAGGAATAATATATTTTTAATTTTAATAAAGATTACTGTTCAATTTATTATAGAAATAAATTGATAGCATATGATTTTTTAATTGATAGTCTTTATCATTTATATGTTGATGTATCTGTGAATATATTCGAGTAGATTGTGAGTACCATAGGATCTAAGAGATCTAGGGATGAGATAAACCATAGGTATATATGGCACCTCAGGCTTAGTCATATTGGAGAGGATAGATTAAATAAATTAAAAAAAGATGGGATCCTTGGCTCATTGAATTCTGAGCCATATTCGATTTGTAAATTTTATCTTAAAAAAAAAAAGATCAAATTATCCTTTGTAGGATATGGAGAGAGGACCACTGAATTACTTGCTTGGATACACACTGATGCGTGTAGCCCATTCAATGTGCAAACTAGGGGTGGTTATCACTACTTTATTTTTTTATCAATGATTATTCACGATATGGGTATATGTATCTTATGAGCATAAATCTGAAGTTTTTAAAAAGTCCAAAGAATTCAGATGTGAAGTGAAAAAATAAACTGAAAAAAATCTTAAGGTTATTCGATCAGATCAAGGAGGAGAATATCTTAGTGAAGAATTTTAAAAATATCTCAAGTAAAATAGTATAGTCTCATAATGGATACCTCCTAGTACATCTCAACTCAATAGGATATCGAAAAGGAGAAACAGGATCCTATTAGATATGGTCCGATCCATGATGAGCTTTACTGATTTATCTTTATTTTTTTAGAGATATGCTTTACTTTCTGTAATTTATTTATTGAATAGAGTTTTCTCTAAATTTATTCTCACTATGCCATATCAAATGTGGCATGGTGAGAAGTCGAGTCTTGGTTACCTCAAGACTTGAAAATGACCAGCCTATGTCAAAAGACAACAGGCAGATAAATTAGAGGCAAGGTCTATGAGGGCTCATTTTATTGGATATCCTAAAGAGTCATTAGAATATAATTTTTACTTTTCAGAGGATCATAATATGATTGTGTGTTGACATGCCACATTCTTAAAAAAATAGTTTATCCAAGATAGAGGTGGTGGGAGGCAAATTGAGCTCGAAAAAGAGTCTATAAGGAGCAATGGGTCATAGACCAATTAGAACCTATTCAAACCAAGCCAGTAGATGTAGTACCTCCACCATCTTGTAGGTCTAGTAGGGTCTCCCATCTTTTTGAAAGATACATGGGGATGATTACAGAGGAGGTACATGAAGTGTTCCTTGTGGAAGATAAGAAACATATAGATGATCCTAAAATCTATGATGAGATAATATCTGACATCAACTTCGAGAAATGGTTGAATGCTATGAAGTCAAAAATTGACTTCATGCATGCAAACCAAGTATAGACCTTGGTAGATCCACCAGAAGGTATAGTATCTATTAGATGTAAATGGATCTATAAAAGAAAAATAGGTACAGATAGGAAGGTAGAGATCTATAAAACTAGGCTGGTAGTGAAAAGTTATAGTCAGTGTGAAGGTATTGACTATCAGGATATCTTTTCATTTGTAGCTATGCTAAAGTCCATCCACACATTGCTTGCCATTGCAGCTTATTATGATCATGAGATATGGTAGATGGATATAAAAACTACTTTTCTGAATGGATATCTTGAGAAAAATATCTATAAAGAGCAGATTTTGGGTTTCACTTTCGGTGATAGAGATCACAAAATCTACAAGCTACATAGATCTATATATGGATTGAAACAAGTACCTCGAAGTTGGAATACCCATTTTAATGATGTGATCAAATCATTTGATTTCATCAAAAATGAGAAGAAATCTTGTGTCTTCAAGAAAGTTAGTGAGAGTACTATGATGTTCCTCGTATTGTACATGGACGACATTCTCCTTATTGAGAATCATATTCCCATACTGACTTTGGTCAAAAGTTGATTGTCTAAAAAATTCTCTATAAAAGACCTAAGAGAGGTATCTTATATTCTCAGTATAAAGGTCTATAGAGATAGATCTAAGAGAATACTTAGCTTTTGATAGAAAATATACATAAAGAAAGTGCTGAAGAGATTCAACATAAAAAACTCTAAAAGAGGACTGTTACCCCTTAGGTATGGTATTCATCTCTCCAAGAAGATATGTCCAACCATATTTGAGGAGATTCACAAGATGAGTGAGCCTCATGTATGCCATGTTATGTACACGACCTAATATAGCACTGGCTGTGAGTGTCACAAGTACATATCAGTCGAATTTAGGCAAGGAGCACTGGATAGCCATGAAGAACATCATTAAGTAATTGAGAAGAACTAAGGATTTATTCTTGATCTTTGGAGGAGAGTATGAGTTACGGATTGAAGATTACACTGATTCAGACTTTAAGTCTGACATTAATGATAAAAGGTCTACATTAGGATTTGTGTTCTTGTACAATGGTGGTGTGATTAGCTGGAAGAGTTCTAAGCAATCGATTATTATGGATTTAACTATGA
Source organism: Elaeis guineensis (assembly GCF_000442705.2). Lineage (NCBI taxonomy): Eukaryota > Viridiplantae > Streptophyta > Magnoliopsida > Arecales > Arecaceae > Elaeis > Elaeis guineensis. The sequence goes on from NC_026003.2 coordinate 66,084,621, forward strand.
AAGCTGAGTATATTGCTACATCAGAAGCTGCGAAGGAAGTCTTCTGGTATAAAAAATTTATTACAGAATTGGATGTCATGATGTCAGATTCCATCACATTGCACTATGACAATAATGGCGCCATAGCCCTCACTAAGTAGTCCAGATCTCATCAGAAGTCCAAGCACATCGAGCGGCGATATCATATTATTCACGACTATGTCGAAAAGAAATATGTCGAGGTGCAGAGAGTTGACTCCATAATAATGTGGCAGACCCACTGATTAAGTCGCTTAACCAGTCAAAGACTGAAGACTATCTAGAGAAGATGGGACTTAGATTCATGGCAAATTGGCTTTCATGAAATCATCTTACTCAGATTGATCAAAACATCGGATAATACACTAGCTTCCAACCTGGCTCCTGTGAGATCCTATTAGATTTGATCATCCTTGATTATAGTGTCTGACTTGTATCCTATTTTGTGTTAGATGTATGACCTAGAAGTCAATCTGACAGATACATTGTATTATTCTAGGATATAAATTTATACTTGATACATTTTATTTATAATAAAATTGGATAGCTTTTTTAATCATTCTTGTTATGTATCCTTGAATCATTCAAGAAATTAATAAGATAGTGATACATATTCTTAAAAATTAAGAATTTAAGATATATATCATTGATGGTTAATTTTTGAACTACTCCTGACCGATAGATCATCATGGGAACAGTGATTGATCTGGTGAGATTGGTGCATGGATTACTTCTTTTAAGATAGACGAGTCTTGAGTCTATAGTGTAGAGATATTGAGCGAGAATATAGATGGTTGTCAGAGAACAATGATACTGAGCATGATCAAAATGAGAAGTTACTTGGATATCTACTCACTCATCAATGACTTTCTCGATGCTATAGTTGTGTAAGTTGTTCTTTGACCTATGGTGCCTTGGCTATTCACAGTGAGATTGCTGTAGTTTGATTGCATAGTTACTTGGTCTCCTAGTCATGCGGGTCCTTGCGGTGTATGTTGGCTATAGTAGGTTCACTGTAGAAATAAGATACATACCTAGACGAGATCTATCGATCTTAGTGATTAAGAAGGAGTCCTATATAATTTATACAGCTGAGTTCTTAAGATCCTAGCCACGGTGATGTGATTAATGAAAAAGAATTTTCATAAGAAATCACAAGTTGAACTCGAGCTAATTAAATCTTATATATGACAAACGATGGGATTTGATGAGTTTTTTATGACCTTCATCTTGTCAAGACTCATGATAGAAAAATTGAATCACACGTTAACTACATCTATAGGTTTAGACTCTTTCATTCTGCTGGATTGCCACTATATGCTGCTAGGCATTACTAATGGATTGTGAGATCCACGAGAATTAATTGATGGTCAATAATTCTCATTGGATGAGTTGGAAGTAGTCCAATCTATTAAAAAAAAATTCAATGATATTCATGATGGAGATCATGATATGTCTCACTATCAGACAGAATAGAACCTATGGGGTCACACACAAAAGGGATTTTGACTTGTTCAAACAAGTAAATTATGAATTTGATTCATAGGTAAACTCAATTATTAATTTGATTGATGATTGGACCAATTTATAAAAGTTACAAAAGGGACTTACTAAAGGATTAGTGAGTTAGAGGAAGAATATTAAGCAATTATTGCTGAATTAATCATTAATTATTTGATTTGATCATTTAATTAATAATTGAGCTTTGAACAAATTAAATTGGATTTAATTTGACTCGATTTGGGGCTATTCCTAGTCCAAACAAGATTTGGCTTAACCTTATCTAAATTGGTTTGGAACCAATTTAAAAGGATTAGGAGAGGAGTTTCCAGTTGGACTAAGACTCTCTCTCCTCTTACATGCCATCTAAAGAGAAGCACCGACCACATGGAAGCAAGTGCCGACAGTCCCCCTTTATGGGCGTGCATGTAATAAAAGAAGGGAGAGACAGAGGGCATGACCAAGGTGTTGGCGTGCCCCCTCTAGGGTTCTCTCTCCTCCTTCTCCTCCTTATCTCCCTATCCAAATAGGATTCAAGATTTGAATTTGATTCAAATCCTTGTAATCTGAATTTGATTCAAATTTATCTCATGGAAGGATAAGGATTTGAGGTCTATAAATAGGACCCCTTGGAGAGGATGCCCTAAGCAATTGATGAGATCCATCTAGCCTCTCTTTTTGCCGCCCCACTGATCAGTGCATCAAACACGACATAAAAAGAATTAAAACCTTTATTATTTAATCTTTATTATTTTATATTTGATACTTGTTATGCTTTTTTTTAGAAATTATTAGTCATGAAGATTTTATCACATCAAGCCCAATTAAGCCCAAATCCAAGCTCAATTTCATCACATACATAGTAAGAAATGTTGGAAATGGAGAACAAGCTAAGAGGCCCAAAAATCAATCAAAAATCAGCCAAAAATCAGCCCAAAAACTAATTTTAAACCATCTGGTGTATGGTGGACCAACCGATTGGTCCACAAAAATAGGGGCGGGGCTGGTTTTTGCACTGATGGATGACTGAGATTGAATTTGGACACCTGATAAATGGCCAATAGCAAGCGTTCCTATATACAGCGGTTGTGGCCCACTGGTTTGGCATGTTCTAATGGGTCCAAGAAATTCCTTGACTTGATCGGATGGTTCTGGTGAACTATGACAAGAAGAACTAAAATAAGAGATGTTTTGCACCATACGACAATCCAAAACAATGATCTAGCTCCATCCGATGGCTGATATTGATTTTTGATTGATAAAGGAGCTGTTTAAGGCCTGATCTAGGTTGTTTGATGCTGATCCGACAACCAAAACTAAGGGACGCATATGGGATGTGGAATAGAGAGCTTTGACACACCCAGGACACTTGTTACGTGATGTAATCAGTAGATAATTAAGAGATTTGATACTAAGAGACCAGGAAAGCTATAAAAAGGGATCCAAGCATATAAGAAAAATCATCCAAGAGAGGGAGAGGCACAAGGGAAGGCAGTAAGCAAGCTTTAGATTGTAGAAAGGCTTTTAAGAAAGAGATGCTTAGAAGAGAGCTTTGTTTCTACGCCATCTCTATGCCTACACCATCTAGAAGATCAGATCCAAAGAAGAAGAAGAAGAGGAAGTTCAGTTTGTTTGGAGGAGTTTGAAGAAAGAAGGAGATGTCATCAACCATCTTTTCGATGAGGCTGTGCCAATCAACTACAAATTCTTTGTTATAGTTTTTATTTTATTTACTTGCTCTTTTAAATTTCTGTTACATTTTATTTTATTTTATTTACTTATTCTTTTAAATTTTTTGTAATTGAATTCTATTTTTAATTAATACAAAAGTTATTTTTATACACTTTAAATTTTTATTTTTTATGTTTATTACAAGTAGAAGCTAAGATCTAGATAGTAGATTTTAGTACCAAGTTTATTTTTTATACTTTTAAATTTTTATTTTCTGACTTAAATTATTTTCTTCAATTTTTTTTATAAAATTAAAGTTTTAAAAAAATAGTACTATCTTCTCTGTGGAATCGATCCGACTCATTGCTTTCTATATATTTTTAATTTTTTTAAAAAAATTAAAATTAAATAGATAATCATGATGTCCTAACGACAATATCGTGAGATATCACCCAATTTCTTTCTTCTCCTTCTCCTTGCCGCCCACATAGAAGAACCTCTTCCTTCTTATTGCCACCCAAGAGAGAAGCCCTCTTCCATCTAGTTCATCATCCTCTTCCTCTTTCTTCAGAAGAAAAGAAGAGAAAATCAGATTTGATTTGAAGAGAGAAAGATCTGCAAGAGAGCTAGCACCCAGATGATCTTTGGAGACTCTTGATCAAGATCAGCCCTGAGTGGATACCTGTAGAAGTCGGATGTTTGTGTAGCTTCAAAAAATCTCAAGAGACATTCATAGTTTTCAAATTATGGTGAAGATCTAGTTGTGCAAAGATAAAATTTCAAATTTTAATAGAATAGATCTAAATCTTGTTTATGTAATGATTTTTGGGTTTGAGATATGATCTCTATGTTGGGAATAGTATCCCAAAGCCAATCGTCAGCCTATTGACAGTTGTGCTCATTTTTTTATATTTGTACATGAATTATGAATTAATAAAAATTATTTTGATATTTTTTATCAGAAAATATTTCATCTTCTAATAAACTCCTATGTTGTGGTGAAGTCCTTAGGACTATTTAGACTCGACAAAGGAGGATTTATCGTTTAGTCCTTAAATCTGTTCGTGATCAAATGATACGTTGTTACTAAGGACGACAATGTTTATCAAGCATAGGTCGTTGTGTGCCATATAGGTTGGTTGTCCTCTTAACCAATGAGTGTGGAGACACTGGTATGGCATACAGGTGAGATGTAAGGGTACATCTGCACTGAATGTGACCGACTCCGGAGCTATTTCTGCTGTCAAAATTTGCTCCGATGGAATATGGGTATAAATATCCCTCCGACCTAAGACCGCCACGGTGACTTGCAAGCATCTCACTACACTTAGGCACTGGACTACCTGAATTTCTAATTCAGTGATGGAAGGCTACTAGGTGTAGTCAAGTACTTGACTTGTCAGTGTGTGTGTCAGGATGGGATTGACCACACCAGTTTAGGAGTTGTGTACAGTCATGTTTCAATTTAGCAAAATCTTGGCCAGGGTAGTCTTTGTGAGGAGTCACAGGACTGTTTGAATTGAGCATGATTCGGATGATCTGATCAGGGTTGACAGTTTAACCCTGAGTCATCCTAAACACAAGGGTCAAAAGGATGAATTATACAGTAACCATATTCATGTAGGTTCTGAGTGTTGCAATTGTGACTCTTCGATCTATCTGAACGTCGGGTACCATTGCTAGATGGTCACTTCGATTAGTACAGGAATTGGTTCCTGTGCTACCGGCTTAGGTTCGAACCTGCGGGGTCACACACATTAGAGGTTCCTATCTGATCTGATGACTGGTGTAGAATCTTATATGTTTGGGACTCAGTGATCGAGAATCAGGATTCTCTGATCACGAGTTCACACATTATGGGTACCGGGGTCAAGATCCCACTGGTTGGGACTTTTCGATCAGGGTTACATATCGATGAATTCTGATGCCCGATTGCCCATCGAATTTGCACAAAGTATTTATGAGAGATTTTATTAGTGATTTGATCACTAATTAACTCAATTTGATTGAGTAATTATTTTTGGATCAAGTTCAATTGAATTGGATTCAATTGGGTTTGACCTATTAGGTTAAGAGTTGACCTAATCATCGAGATAGTTTGGTCCCTGATTTGATCAAGGGTTGGGCTAAGTCAATTCCTGATTTGATTAGGATTTTATTGAGCCTAATTAAGTCTAATTAAGTTGGGTTTAAATTAGTCTAATTGGACCTAACTTATTTGGTTCAATTAGGTTGGTTTAAATAATGAAACTACCTTGACCCAATCTCCATGCACCACCTCACTTCCATTGCACCCATTTGAATTCATGAGAAGGAACTTCTCATGAATTTTTTTCTCATGCCAAGCCCTCTCCACACCCCACTTTAATGTGCCAATTGAATGGATAAGGATGATTGGTTGGCCATTCAAATTCAAAATAAGGATGATTGGTTGGCCAATTTGAATTTGAATGGGCAATCAATCTTTGCGCCTTATCCCTTTTTTAATGCCCCATTTATTACATGAAAAAAATATTTCTCATAAAATCACTCCATGCATAATTTAAGCCACGCCTCACGTCTTTAGTGGATAAGGGATGAGTTGGTATCCATTTGAATTCAAAATTTGATTTGAATTCAAATGTGTAATTACTCATCTTTATCCTTTCTTTTGGATAAGATGTTTGACGTTGTTATAAAAGGAGGAGAAGAGTGGGGCGTGTAAGAAGAAGATTTTTGGAAGAAAAATTCTGAGGCATGAGAAGTCTTGTGCATGAGAAGGAAGTCCATATCCTTCCAAGAGAAAAAGAAAGAAAAGAAAGAAAAGTGGGTGCAAGGTTTCCGGTGAGTTCCCTAAAGTTTTAGCCTAAGGTTCGGGATGTGAGAAAGTGAGCTATGAATGTTGTGAGCCCACAAAATCTTAGAAAGATCTTCAACATCCTCTCAAGCATGTCTGTTGATGATCCAAGTATCCGAAGAATCGACAGACATCGATCGAAAGAGTTCGATCAGCATCGGCCATCAAAAGGGCTCTACAATGAGCTAGCACTCGTGAGGAGTCGATCAGATCGAGAACTTCTTGTGGATGATCTGCAGAGGCCAGACTCGCTGTGTGGCTACGTCACGATGATCAAACTCTTCCAACGGTGATTAGATTGCGGCGATCTACTACCCGCACAAAGGTATTGTGTTCTGAACACATTACAGTAAAGTGTTTACTGTTTGAATTTGAATTTTAAATTTAAATGAATGCATGCTATATATCATATTTAGATCTTAGTGTAGAGTAAATTTATATTATTTAATTAGATTAATTAATATTTTTTCACTGTAAAATCATAATTTTGAAAAAGTTTTAAAATTACCATTTTACCCCTGCACTGAATTTTCCCACAAATGGTATCAGAGCGGGTTCTTAGATATGATATATATATTTACATGCGTAGATTAAGTTGTAATCTAAAAGTTTAAATTTAAAATTTAAAATTTAAAATTTAAAATTTAAAATTTGAATTTTGAAAGTTGTTCGAAATTCAAAATTCAAAAATTTGAAATTCAAAATTTGAAATTTGAATTTTGAAATTTGAAATTCAAAATTTAAAATTCAAAATTTTGAAATTTAAAATTTGAAATTTGAAATTTAAAATTTGGTTGAAATTTCAAATTTAAAATTCAAAATTTGAAATTCAAATTTGAAATTCAAAATTTTGAAATTTGAAATTTGTTTGAAATTTGAAATTCAAAATTTAAAATTTGAAATTTGAAATTTAAATTTTGAAATTGATATATTTAGATATACTTGATCCAAGTAGCAAGTAATCGAATTGGGTTGGTTGCCATGGCCGTCCGGTCATAGGAGAAAAGTAGAGTTTAAAGGCCCTCTCCTCCCATTCGATGGGGTCTCCTATGGCGGTAGGGGTGCCGCTGTAATTATATCCCATGTAGATGAAGCAGCGAAAGAAATTAATTGTAAAGGTTCAATTGTGAAATTTATCATGAATGTGTTAGATTAGATCTAAAGGAATATTCATGATTTATTTTGATTGAGTTATTTTTTGTTATGTAATTAGCAATAGGATTGCTATTTATGACTTGTGCTGATCTATTTGTGAAATGAGTCAACATATTTGTTGAACAAAAATAAAACCTTTCAAATTTGAAAATTATTTTCGAAATGCCAAATCCTGACCCATCAGCCCAAATACTTAATTAAAAGAATTAAGTATTGTCTAGTAGGTCTAGAATTGTGAATTAAGACCTAAGACAATTGTATAAACTTGTGGGTCAATGGGTTAGATGGATTAGGTCCATAATTGGGTTAGACCTAAGGTTAGCTTAAAGAAATGGACTAAATTAGAGTAATTGATCAAATCTAATCAAAAGTTGAATTAGATTAGGTCAAGGATACTCTAGACTCAACTCCAATAGTTGTAGTTGAATGGGTCCATGTCTTTAACTAGACCAAGATGGACTTAATTCATGACTACACGGTGGAACCCTATTTACTAAGTTGATCAAATTAAAACTAATGAACCGATTGGTGTCTAAGGTAAGTTTGGCAGTTTGACTAGTGATTTTTAAGCGGGAGCTACTCGCAGTGATTTGATCTCTGACGAGTTAATGGCTTATCCCCACCACTGATCTCACTTACCTGGCCAACCTGGTGAATTAGATTTTGATTAGATCACTTGGTGATTAGGGCTCACCCATGTCATTAGGTAAATCAGTTTGACTGATTTAGGTGCTCCTAATGCTAGCTTTAATTAAATCTTTTTTTAATCTGACTTGGTGAAGTCAGTGGGAGGATTGAAATTGGCTGGATATTTTCTTCTCATCTATCCTTTAATAAAATCCTCAAAAATTATTAGGTCCCTAAAAATGATTAAGTTATATTGATAACTAAGTCATAGCCTCCCATTAAGTGAGTGATAATGAGTCCATTAGTTTAATAATCATTGGAGGCCCAAAGGCCTGGTGCTTATTGACTAATGGAATTATCATTAATAATATGATAATTTGGTTTGAGTCTTTCTGATGGTGGTCAGGTTGGCCGGTCAAAGTCGGGCCTGATCATTTATTGGTCCGATTCACCAAATCAAATCATGTTAATGGTTGGACCTAACCAGATCTTTTCAGTGGAGGCCAAAGCCTACTGATTAGGTTATGGGGCAAAATCAATTACTAGAAGTTGTTTAGAGAAACAACTGGTTATGAACCTACCCATAGATGCACATGGGTTGACCAACCAAAGTTTGGCTTGTGTGTAGTCTGTATGGATTCTAGTACCCACTAAGGAATTAAAGTAATTCTTTGAATTGGAGGTTGAGGCTACCAGTTCATAAAAATACTAGGAGAAACTTTAGACTAAAGTCCAAGTCTTTAGTATTTATAATTTATGTACTAATAGAGGTCTGGTTTTTCTTTATGCAGCTATGGCCACTACCCTATCCCTCTGGTCATTATTAGATAATGACAAGCTCATGGGACCTAATTTCGATAGCTGGTATCAAAAATTAAAAATCATCCTTGAGCATGAGCGGATCCTTTATGTAGTAACGGATCCGGCACCTGAGGAGCCAGCCCCGAACGTTAGAGGGATGGTCCGAGACACTTATCAGAAGTGGCTCAACGATCGCACCACCATTCGGTGCATTATGCTGGCGGCAATGAATGATGAGTTCAGCTGCAGGTTCGAGAACGCCCAGCCACAGGAGATGCTTCAAATGTTGAACGACTCCTTTGGCACGTCTGACGATGTTGAAAGGCACAAAACTAGTTGTGCCATTTTCAATACTCGGATGAGGGATGGAGCCTCAGTCACTGATCATGTATTATACATGATCGAAATGATTGAGCGCCTAAGTAAACTGGGCTTTCCCCTGCACGAGCAGCTCGGTAAGGATGCGATCCTTAATTCATTGCCCAAGTCCTTCCTCCCCTTCTTTACTCATTTTTGGATGACAAAGCCTGCAGTAAACTACCACGGCTTGTTGGGGTTGCTGCAGAACTTTGAGAAGGATCACCAGCTCCATAAGGAGTCGGTGAATGTTGTGGGAGGGTCTTCTTCTGTCGTCGACCCTTTAAGAAAGGGAAGAAGAACAAGAAGAAGAAGAATAAGAAGGTGCAGCTGCATGCTGGGATGTCTGCACAGGGTCAGACCAAGAAGCACAAGCCCGACAGAGCCAGGCGGAGTGCTTCTTTTGCAAGAAGCAGGGGCACTGGAGAAGGAACTATCCTCTATACATTGCCTCTCTGGACCCGAACAAGCCGAAGAAGAAGTAAGATACTTATATGATAACACCTTGCAACTTTTCCATTTGTGATACTACTGCCTGGGTATTGGATACCGGAAGCCTTTATCATATTTGCAATTCGATGCAGGGTCTGCAGGTCAGTAGGAGATTTGATGAAGGCGAGAGGTTCCTGAATGTTGGAGATGGAAGCAAAGTTTCAGTTCTAGCATTAGGAATCATGAACCTTGTAATCAATTCTCGAAATGTAATTCTGAGTGAATGTCACTATTGTCCAAGCTTTTTATTAAATATTATTTCTGTAGGCCTTTTGGCCATGAACGGTTATCAATTTTTAATAAAACAAAATATTTATAATATCATTTTGAATGGTGTTACAATGTTTGTTGGATAACTTAATAATAGAATTTATTTTCTATCACAATCTGTTAATGTGGTTCAAACCTCTGATAAACGCCTTGGAATAGATAATGTGTCAGAAGTCTACCTTTGGCACTGTAGGCTAGGTCATATTAATAAGAACAGGATAAACAGATTGTCTCAAGAAGGAATTCTTGAAGTAGATGATTGTGAATCACTTCCAACCTATGAGTCCTGTCTTCTTGGTAAAATGACCAAATCACCTTTTACTGGAAAAGGTGAGCGAGCCAGTGAACTCTTGGGTCTGGTATATTCTAATGTATATGGACCCATGAGCTCAAGTACAAGAGGTGGATATTTTTACTTCATAACCTTCACAGATGACCTATCGAGGTATGGGTATATCTATTTAATGAAGCATAAATTGAAGTCGTTTGAAATGTTCAAACTATTCCGAAATGAGGTAGAAAAACAAACTAGGATGTGTATTAAAACTCTTCGATCTGATCGAGGAGGTGAATATCTTTCCAATAATTTTCTGACATATCTTGGGAAGAATGGGATTCTCTCTCAGTAGACTCCTCCTGGAACACCACAACATAATGGTGTATCTGAAAGGAGGAATCGGACCTTGTTGGATATGGTTCGATCCATAATGGGGTTTGCTAGTCTGCCGATCTCCCTTTGGGGATATTCGCTCGAATCGGCTTGTTACCTTCTAAATAGAGTTCTGAGTAAGTCTGTAACCAAAATGCCATATGAGATATGGATAGGATGTAAGCCAGTACTCTCGCACCTTAGGATTTGGGGGTGTCCGACTTATGTTAAATGTTTAATTACGGACAAGCTTGGACCTAGGTCTGACAAGTGTAATTTTATAGGGTACCCAAAAGAGACCAAAGGGTATTACTTTTACCTAGCTGATGAGCAAAAAGTGTTTGTCAGCCTTAAGGTAATCTTTTTGGGAAAGGAGTTCCTTGGTGAAGGGACTGTTGCCTCTAAGGTCGAACTTGATGAAGTTCGGCAGGTGGAAAAACCGACACAAGTTGCTGAACCTGAACCGGATTTGGTTAGATCAGATCCGGAGCCCATTATTCTAGCACCCTTAAGGCGATCTGGTAGAGTACCATGTCAACCGGACAGATACTATGGTTTCTTGGTCCGGAACGGTGATTCTGTCGAACTTGATGAAAACGATGAGGATCCGATCACCTACATGGATGCAATGCAAAGACCTGACTCTGAGAAATGGTTAGAGGTCATGAAATCCAAAATGGAGTCCATGAAGGTCAATGATGTGTGGACATTGGTTGACCCACCCGAAGGAGTAAAACCCATAGGGTGTAAATGGGTCTTCAAGAGGAAGAGAGGCACAGACGGAAAGGTGGAAACCTATAAAGCCCATCTGGTTGCTAAGGGATATCGTCAACATTATGGTATAGACTATGACTAGATGTTTTCTCCTATGGCAATGCTCAAATCCATTCGGATTATGCTTGCGATAGCTGTCCATCTGGACTATGAAATCTGACAGATGGATGTGAAGACAGCTTTCCTAAATGGAGAGCTGGATGAAGAGGTGTATATGATACAACCTGAAGGATTCACATCCATAGATGAGTCTAAGGTGTGTAGGCTACAGAGGTCCATTTATGGACTTAAGCAGGCATCACGGAGTTGGAACATACGTTTTGATAAGACGATCAAGATGTATGGCTTTGTTAAGAATGGAGAAGAGCCCTGCATTTATAAGTGGGCTAATGGTCCAGTAGTAGTATTTCTTGTATTGTATGTGGATGACATTCTCTTAATTAGGAATGATATCCCTGCATTACAGGGAATAAAGATTTGGCTGTCGTCACAGTTCTCTATGAAGGATCTGGGAGAAGCTTCCTACATCCTAGGGATGAGGATCTATAGGGATAGATCTAAAAGGTTGCTTGGTTTATCTCAGTCCACGTACATTGATACTATGCTGAAGAGGTTCAGCATGGAGAATTCTAAGAAAGGCTATCTTCCGATAGGCCATGGAATTTCTCTCTCGAAGAGGGATTGTCCGACAACACCTCAAGAGAGAGAGCGTATGGGTAGGATTTCATATGCTTCAGCAGTGGGATCTATCATGTACGCCATGACATGTACACGACCAGATGTGGCATACTCACTAGGGGTAGTGAGTAGATACCAATCTGATCCAAGAGAGAATCACTGGAAGGTTGTTAAAACCATCCTGAAGTATTTAAGAAATACTAAGGACCAGTGGCTTATTTATGGTGAATCGGACTTAAGACTTATAGGGTTTACAGTCTCTAGTTTTCAGTCTGATTACGATGACAGCAAAAGTGTGTTAGGATTTTTTTTTACCCTTAATGGTGGGGCTATCTGCTGGAAAAGTTTCAAGTAGCAAACAGTGGCTGATTCAATTTACGAGGCAGAGTATGTCGCTGCATCAGATGCTACCAAAGAAGTAGTGTGGCTGAGGAAACTCATCACCGAGCTCGAAGTAGCACCCTCCCTTGTTGGTCCAGTTCTACTCTACTGTGACAGCTCTGGAGCCATTGCTCAGGTGAAGGAACCAAAGGCACACCAGCGGATGAAGTATATTCTGCACCGCTACCATCTCATCCAAGAAATTATGGATCGAGGTGACGTCGATCTTCAGAAGATCGATGGGAAGGAGAACCTGGCTAACCCATTCACTAAAGCCATTGCGGTGAGGAGTTCGACAACTACAAGTCAAAGATGGGTATTAGATACTGCACCGATTGGCTTTAGGCCAAGTGGGAGATTATTGGGAATAGTATCTCAAAGCCAATCATCAGTCTGTTGATGGTTGTGCTTATTTTTTTGTATTTGTATATGAATTATGAATTAATAAAAATTATTTTGGTAGTTTTCATCATAAAATATTTCATCTTCTAATGAACTCCTATGTTGTGGTGAAGTCCTTAGGACTATTTATACTTGACAAAGGAGGATTTGTCGTTTAGTCCTTAAATCTGTTCGCGATCAAATGATATGTTGTTACTAAGGACGACAATGTTTATCAAGCATAGGTCGTTGTGTGCCATATAGGTTGGTTGTCCTCTTAACCAATGAGTGTGGAGACACTGGTATGGCATACAGGTGAGATGTAAGGGTACATCTGTACTGAACGTGATCGACTCCAGAGCTATTTCTGCTGTCAAGATTTACTCGATGGAATATGGGTATAAATATCCCTCCGATCTGAGACCGCCATGGTGACTTGCAAGTATCTCACTGCACTTAGGCACTGGACTACCTGAATTTCTAATTTAGTGACGAAAGGCTGCTGGGTGTAGTCAAGTACTTGACTTGTCGGTGTGTGTGTCAAGATGGGATTGACCACTCCAGTTTAAGAGCTGTGTACAGTCATATTTTAATTTAGCAAAACTTTGGCCAGGGTAGTCTTTATGAGGAGTCACAGGACTGTTTGAGTTGAGCACGATTTGGATGATCTGATCAGGGTTGATAGTTTAACCCTGAGTCATCCTAAACACAGGGGTCAAAAGGATGAATTATACAGTAACCATATTCATGTAGGTTCTGAGTGTTGCGATTGTGACTCTTCGACCTATCCGAACGTCGGGTACCATTACTAGATGGTCACTTCGATTAGTACAGAAATTGGTTCCTGTGCTACCGGCTTAGGTTCGAACCTGCGGGGTCACACACATTAGAGGTTCCTATCTGATCTGATGACTGGTGTAGAATCCTACATGTTTGGGACTCAATGATCGAGAATCAGGATTCTCTGATCATGAGTTCCACGCATTATGGGTACCAGGGTCAGGAGTCCCACTGGTTGGGACTTTTCGATCAGGGTTACATATCGATGAATTCTGATGCCCGATTGCCCATCGAATTTGCACAAAATATTTATAAGAAGTTTTATTAGTATTTAATCACTAATTAACTCAATTTGATTGAGTAATTATTTTTGGATCAAGTCCAATTGAATTGGATTCAGTTGGGTTTAACCCGATTAGGTTAAGAGTTGACCTAATCGTCGAGATGGTTTGGTCCCTGATTTGATCAAGGGTTGGGCTTAGTCAATTTCTAATTTGATTAGGATTTTATTAAGCTTAATTAAGTCTAATTAAGTTGGGTTTAAATTAGTCTAATTGGACCTAACTTATTTGGTTCAATTAGGTTGGTTTAAATAATGAAACCTCCTTGACCCAATCTCCATGCGCCACCTCACTTCCATTAAACCCATTTGAATTCATGAGAAGAAACTTCTCATAAATTTTTTTCTCATGCCAAGCCCTCTCTATGCCCCACTTTAATGTGCCAATTGAATAGATAAGGATGATTGCTTGACCATTCAAATTCAAAATAAAGTTTGAATTTGAATGGGCAATCAATCTTTGCGCCTTATCCCTTTTTTAATGCCCCATTTATTACATGAGAAAAATATTTCTCATAAAATCACTCCATGCATAATTTAAGCCACGCCTCATGCCTTTAGTGGATAAGGGATGAGTTGGTATCCATTTGAATTCAAAATTTGATTTGAATTCAAATGTGCAATCACTCATCTTTATCCTTTCTTTTGGATAAGATGTTTGACGTTGTTATAAAAGGAGGAGAAGAGTGGGGCATGTAAGAAGAAGATTTTTGGGAGAAAAATTTTGAGACGTGAGAAGTCTTGTGCATGAGAAGGAAGTCCATATCCTTCCAAGAGAAAAAGAAAGAAAAGAAAGAAAAGTGGGTGCAAGGTTTCCGGTGAGTTCCCTAGAGTTTTAGCCTAGGGTTCGAAAGTGAGAAAGTGAGCTACGAATATCGTGAGCCCACAAAATCTCAGAGAGATCTTCAACATCCTCTCAAGCATGTCTGTTGATGATCTGGAGTATCCAAAGAATCGATAGACATCGATCGAAGGAGTTGATCAACATCGGCCATCAAAAGGGCTCTACAACAAGCTAGCACTCGTGAGGAGTCGATCAGATCGAAAACTTTATGTGGATGATCCACAAAGGCCAGACATACTGTGTGGCTGATCGCAATGATCAGATTCTCCCAACGGTGATCAGATTACGGTGATCTACTACCCGCACAAAGGTATTACGTTCTGAACACATTATAGTAAAGTGTTTACTGTTTGAATTTGAATTTCAAATTTAAATGAATGCATGCTATATAGCATATTTAGATCCTAGTGTAGGATAAATTTATATTATTTAATTAGATTAATTAATATTTTTTTAATGTTGTTGGTGCAAAAATCTGCTTGCGTCGGAGAAGCTGGAGTCGGAGAAGTCGCGGTCGCCGCCGGGACCTGCAAAGGAAGTCTAAACCGGAGGTGGGGTTGCTCCGGCAAGACCCTCTGACGCTCAAGTCAGTTCTCTACCTCAACAAGAATGGAGTGCTCGAATGGAGAATTTAGCAGAGTTTTGAGATAAGAAATGAGCTTAGAGAATAACGTATCTGGGTCCCCCTTTTTATAGGTGGAGGAGGTAACGGATTGATGGCAACGTTTGTAACCGTCTGGTAGTGGGTCGCCCATAGTCAGAGGGAATTTATTGTGAAGGGTATTGGAGCGGAATCGTGGCTATCGCCGTAGCTCACCACGTGGAATCAGTCGCGAGGAGTGGAGCAGCGTCCGTTGTCGTGACTTGCCAGCGGATAGGAGAATCGCCCGGTATCCGTCGCAGGAAGTGGAGCAGGATCATGGCGTTATTGCGGCCTGCCATGGAGTAGTGGAGCTGCACGGAATCCATTGTAGGAAATGGAGCAGAGCTGCGACTGTTACTGCGGCCCGTCAGGAAGTGATGGAGCTGCACGGAATCCACCACAGGAAGTGGAGCAGGATCATGGTTGTTATTGTGGCCTGCCAGGGGGTGATGGAGCTGTACGGAATCCACCACAGGAAGTGGAGCAGGATCGTGGCCGTTATTATGGCCTGCTAGGGGGTGCAGATCCATCGGTTGAAGTTCGACAGCGGTCGGAGTTCGGCCATCGTAGGGGTCCGGACGAAGTCTGCTTGCAGCCGTTGGAGTCGAGGACGAAGCCTGGCTCCCGTAGGAGTCCGGGCGGAGTCTTCCTGCAATCAAAGTTAAAGGCGAAGTTCGGCTCCCGTAGGAGTCCGGACAAGGCTTACCGGTAGCTGATGTTGAGGACGGAGCCCGGCTCCCGTAGGAGTCCGGGCGTAGTCTGCTTGCGGTGGAAATTGTCGGCGGAGTCCGGCTCCCGTAGGAGTCCGGATGAAGTTTGTCTGCAGCCGTTGGAGCCGAGGATGAAGCCCAGCTCCCGTAGGAGTCCGGGCGGAGTCTTCCTGCAATCAAAGTTAAAGGCGAAGTCCGGCTCCCATAGGAGTTCGGACAAGGCTTACCAGTAGTCGTCATTGAGGATGGAGCCCGGCTCCCGTAGGAGTCCGGGCGGAGTATACTTGCGGTTGAAGTTGTTGATGGAGTTTGGCTCCCGTAGGAGTCCGGACGAAGACTGTCTACAGCCGTTGGAGTTGAGGACGAAGCCCGGCTCCCGTAGGAGTCCGGGCGGAGTCTTCCTACAATTAAAGTTAAAGGCGAAGTCCAGCTCCCGTAGGAGTCCGGACAAGGCTTACCAGCAGTCGTCGTTGAGGATGGAGCCCGGCTCCCGTAGGAGTCCGGGCGGAGTCTGCTTGCGGTGGGAATTGTCGGTGAAGTCCGGCTCCCGTAGGAGTCCGGACGAAGTTTGTCTGCAGTCGTTGGAGCCGAGGACGAAGCCCGGCTCCCGTAGGAGTCGGGCGGAGTCTTCCTGCAATCAAAGTTAAAGGTGAAGTCCGGCTCCCGTAGGAGTCCGGAAAGGCTTACCAGCAGTCGTCGTTGAGGACAGAGCCCGACTCCCATAGGAGTCCGAGTGGAGTCTACTTGCGGTTGAAGTTGTTGACGGAGTTCGGCTCCCGTAGGAGTCCGGACGAAGACTGTCTACAGCCGTTGGAGTCGAGACGAAGCCCGGCTCCCGTAGGAGTCCGGGCGGAGTCTTCCTGCAATTAAAGTTAAAGGCGAAGTCTGGCTCCCGTAGGAGTCCGGACAAGGCTTACCAGCAGTCGTCGTTGAGGACGAAGCCCGGCTCCCGTAGGAGTCCGGGTGGAGTCTACTTGCGGTTGAAGTTGTTGACGGAGTTCGGCTCCCGTAGGAGTCTGGACGAAGTTTGTCTGCAGCCGTTGGAGCCGAGGACGAAGCCCGGTTCCCGCAGGAGTCCGGGCAGAGCTGTCATGTAGTCGATGCTGCTGAGGACTTCGGCTGTGGGTATTTTATACCCAACACCAGTCCCTCTACTTCCGAGTTTGAATTTCGAACGAAGGAAGTACAAGAGATGGGCACAGCCGAAGCCGTCCCCTCAAATCCTGCGCACTGCCGTCCCTAGATATTTTGGGCATTAATTGCGCGCGTGCCGGAGTCTTTTCGAATTGGGGCGGTACGAAGGGATGCTTCGAAATTCTCACAGGTACACAGGCCTAGGTACGGTGCAATTATAATTCTGCCAACCGTCAGCCGCTTTTAGCCGCCTGCCAGGGGGAGTGGGACACGTGTCGGATGCGGACTGGCCTGGGGGGATTCGCGATCATTATGGCACCAGATCCCAGGGTCCATTTAAACCCGTCCCCCCACCTTTAGGCGTCCTACTCCGTTCCTGAGTTCTTACCAGCGTCTGCCTTCTCTTCGAGAGCCCTGTTTCAGTGGGCATCTTCTCGAGCTGTAGGCGTCTCCTGTTTTCGTCCCTCAGGCCCCTCAGAGTGATATAGGTTAGTTCCTGCACCGCCAACCTTCTTCTCACCACCTAGGGACTTCTTTTCTGTCATTATCTTTTTGCATCCCTCCGAGTTAGCTTCTTGTGGCCTCTCGCTCCCCCTTCTGTCCGTCTTCTTAGGGTCCTTTAGAGCCCCCCTTCGAAACTACTCGAAATATCTTCTGGCTCTTCTGCTCCCTGCAGTTCTGGGAGCTCTTCTGCCTCAAACCCCCAGGTCTCCATCTCTGTAGACGAACCTGCGTCTGGGGCTGGGCCCCGCCCGGTTTTCGCGCCGGGTGCCATTCCGTATTCCTTGACCTCGGAGGAACTCCTTCTAATAAGGGTTCAATATGGAGTTCCTCCGGAGTACGATTTGGAGCTGCCAGGCCCTTCTGACCGGGCCAGCACTCCTCCTCCCGGTCGCTTTTGTTTGTACCAGGAAGCATTCCGTGTCGGACTCCGGCTTCCGCTTCCTTCCTTTGTCGTTGCCCTCTTCCATTTCTTGGACATCTCCTTGGCTTCCGTGGCCCCGAATTCTTTTAGATTTTTGATAGGGTTTCTCTCCCTCTACCACGTAGTCGAGGTCCAGCCGTCCCTCTCCTTGTTTAGGCACTTCTATACCTTTAAGCACCATCCTTCGACGAAAGACTGGTGGTACTTCTCCCCCCAGTTCGGCAAGAAGGGGTTGCTGAAAGGCGCCCCTTCTTCGATCCACAATTGGAAGGAGAAATACCTCTTCGTCCACTGCCCGACCCTGAAACTGGGCCTGCCCCCTTGGGGCTCTCTGAGGGATTCTGTCCGCCGGGCTCCCAGCCTGGGGGAGGATGACCTCCAGGCCGCCAGAAGCTTCTAGCTTATTCCGCTCCTTCCCTTCCCAATCTTCTGAGGGAGCAGTTTCTTTTCAACATCGGTCTGAGTCCCCAGGATCCAGCGAGTATTCATCTTTTACCTTATCTTTTCTTTTCATGCCTTCCTCCTCCTCTTCCTTCCCTCTCTCTTTCCCCTCTGCTTCTTTCTTTCTCTCTTCTTTCTTTTCTCTTTTATTCTTTTTTTTTTTTTTTGACTGATTGGTTTGCTTCTTTTTCTTCTTTCTTTTTGTTTTTTTTTTTTTTTTTTTTTTTTTAGGAATGGACACCGAAGCAGCGCGGATGCTCGCCAAGGGCATGAGGGCCCACAAGAGAAAGGGCGCTGCGACCTCTGGATCGGCGAAGAGGGCCAGGGCGGAGGAGACGAGCTTAGCTGCACCCGTCCAGACGGCCCCGACCATCGACATTCCCTCGGATGCCGAACCAACAGCTCCCCGGGCCTCCTCGAGGAGTCCACCGACTGGGGCCCCCGTTCTGGGGGTTCGCTCTA
The DNA here is from genome assembly GCF_000442705.2 of Elaeis guineensis. NCBI lineage: Eukaryota > Viridiplantae > Streptophyta > Magnoliopsida > Arecales > Arecaceae > Elaeis > Elaeis guineensis. The sequence goes on from NC_026003.2 coordinate 66,103,490, forward strand.
CAGAGGCACCCGCCGTGGGGAAGAGAAAGAAATCGATGGCCCGCAGGGCGAGTAGCCGCTGAAATGCCACGGATGAGTCCCTCTGCTCCGAGGAGGGATCGGAGAATCCCTTCAATGATAGGGATTTCATCAGGCGGCTGATCGACAGCTGCATTCTGTCTGACGTCGTGGAGAGGATCGACCACGCCGATCCTGAGTAGCGGGCTTGGGACTCTTTGGGGTCCTTCCTTGAGGTAAGCGGATCTTTATCTACACGGCTACTTGGCCTTTGTTCTAATTCCCTAACCGTCCCTGCAGATTGGGCACCAGCTCTTCACCTATATCGAGGCGGTGAGCCACATGAGGAGGGACATCCTCCAGGCGGAGGAACGCTGCCAGGCCGAGGTTGCTCGCCTCCAAGCGAAGACGGCGGAAGTAGCCACCCTCCAGGAGGCCCTGGAAAGGGAGAAGCAATCCCAGGAGGAGGAGAGGCAGATCTTGGAGGAATCGGTGAGGAAGGCGGAGGTCGAGGTCGCCAACTTGGTCGAGCAAACTCCGGTCCTAATCTCGGAGGCCAGAGCCCTTGCGGTGGAGGAATTCAAGGCCTCCGCAGAGATGAGGGACCTGAATGTCCAGTTCGGCCAGGAAGCATTCATTAAGGGGTTTGAGCTTGCCAAGAGAAGGTGGCCAGAAGATTCTCAGAGCTCGACCTCAGCTTCCTAGGCGAGGAGTCTGAGGACGAGACCGGCCCCTCTTCAGCCGTCACCAGCCCCCGCGCCGAGTTCTCCACCCCCCGCCCCTGAGGTCTGAGACCTCCGATCTTGTACCTTTACTTCATCGCAATTTTTCTTTTTCGTATGTCTTTAAAAACCATTCAATCAATAAAGTTGAATTCCTTGTTGCGGACGGCTTCTCCTTCCCCCTCCCTCCTTCTCTCTGCTTTTCTTCTTGCAATAAGTCGTGCTTTGACGCTTTTGCCTTCCGATGGCAGTGCCCTGCAGAAGCGCTCCCCCTGCCCTGGGGGTCCCGCTGAAATCGACGATCCAGCGGCTGAAGAAGGAAGTCCTTCACCTGACAAAGAAGTTAAAGAAGACGGAAGGTGAGCTCCGCAAATCGAGAGAAGGTCACTCTGAAGCCACCACTGAGGCCACCCACTTTCGGAGTCTCCATGTGAAGGGGATCATGGAGTATAGCTGGAGGAAGGCGAACTTCGCAAAGGAACTCGAGGAGTGCAAGAAGAGCGCCAGCGATCGAATTTGGGCCCAGGCCACCAGGATCAGCGCCCTCAAGGTGGAACTGTCAACTGCGAAGGGGAAGATCGGCCAGCTGGAAGGCAATTCATCCCGGCTTTGGCTTGGGTCGATGATGAACAGAGGTGGTCGCAGAAGGTCTCCGACCTTCAGCAGCAGCTTCAGGACCCGAGGTGAGCCACGACGTGCAGCGGGCTAGCTGGCGCAGGCAGGTGGAAGAGTATAAAGGGAGATTCAGGACGGCGGCCGACGAAGTCGTCCGTCTCCAGAGGCAGCTGGCTAACAGGGCACAGCTCACTTCCGCCCAGGATTCTGAAGAGCTTCAAGCCCTAAGAGGCACCGTTGAGGGGATTTCTGTCTCCCTTGAGGAAAAGACAGCTGAGCTGCAACAAGTGAAGATCCAACTGGCACTCGAGCGGTGGGCCGTCGCGGATGCGGAGGCGGAATTCGAGGTCTTGAGGAAGAGGCATCGAGAGGTGGAGGCTGAGAGCCAGCAACTTCGTCGGGCGCTCCAGGACATGCTGCGGAAGAGGGAAGAGCTAGAAGAAGAAATTGAGAATCTGAGACAGTCCTGGTTAAGAGACGGAGTAGATAATTCTAGGTCGGAGGGAGCAGGACCTTCTTAGAGCTCTTTTTATCTTTCTGTCTTTTCATGTATTTACTTACTTTTTGTCATTTTGCCTTTCTTTCCTTGGCCTTCCAAGCTTTGTAGTGTGTATATCAGAAATGGAATAAAAAGGGTTTTTGTGTTACCTCGCCCACGCGTTGCACTAAATTGCTGTCCGCCGAACCTTTCTCATCATTTGACTTGTCTGATGTAGACATCGTCAGGGGGCGCCCGGTAGTCGATGCGTTAGCTCTCCTTTCTCGTCGTGCGTGGCCGCAAGCCCGAGCTTGGCCGTCCGGGCCCCATAATATTTTGGAGATGTCGTTGTCTTCCTAATCGATGCCGAAAGTCTTCTTGGCATCGTGGATGGAACCCGGCTCCCGTAGGAGTCCGGGTGAGGTCTTTCTTGGCATCGTGGAGGGAACCCGGCTCCTGTAGGAGTCCGGGTGAAGTCTTCCTTGGCGTCGAGGATGAAACCCAGCTCCCGTAGGAGTCCGGGTGAAGTCTTTCTTGGTGTCGTGGACGGAACCCGACTCCCGTAGGAGTCCGGGTGAGGACTTCCTTGGCGTCGTGGACAGAACCCGGCTCCTGTAGGAGTTCGGGTGAGGTCTTTCTTGGCATCGTGGATGGAACCCGACTCCCGTAGGAGTCCGGGTGAGGTCTTTCTTGGCGTCGTGGATGGAACCCGGCTCCCGTAGGAGTCCGGGTGAAGTCTTCCTTGGTGTCGTGGACATAACCCGGCTCCCGTAGGAGTCTGGGTGAGGTCTTTCTTGGCATCGTGGACGGAACCCGGCTCCCGTAGGAGTCCGGGTGAGGTCTTTCTTGGCATCGTGGACGGAACCCGGCTCCCGTAGGAGTCTGGGTGAAGTCTTCCTTGGCGTCGAGGATGGAACCCGACTCCCGTAGGAGTCCGGGTGAAGTCTTTCTTGGCGTCGTGGACAGAACCCGGCTCCCGTAGGAGTCCGGGTGAAGTCTTCCTTTTTGCTCGAGCCAGTGTGAGGTTCTCCTCCCATTCCTGGCTTGGCTGTGGGGGTGCGTTTGGGTGCTGTAAGGCCTCTCCCTCATCCGATCTAAAAGAACCGGGCCTTCGACTTTGCTCATGTCAGGACGAGGTTCTCCTCCTGTTCCTGACATGGCTGTGGGGGCACATTAGGGCATTGTCAGGCCTCTCCCCCCGTCCGATCTAAAAGAACCGGGCCTTCGACTTTGCTCATGTTAGGACGAGGTTCTCCTCCTGTTCCTGACATGGCTGTGGGGGCGTATTAGGGCATTGTAAGGCTCTCCCCCCATCCGGTCTAAAAGAACCGGGCCTTCGACTTTGCTCATGTCAGGACGAGATTCTCCTCCTGTTCCTGACATGGCTGTGGGGGCGCATTAGGGCGTTGTAAGGCCTCTCCCCCCATCCGGTCTAAAAGAACCAGGCCTTTGACTTTGCTCATGTCAGGATGAGGTTCTCCTCCTGTTCCTGACATGGTTGTGGGGGCACATTATGCGTTGTAAGGCCTCTCCCCCCATCCGATCTAAAGAACCGGGCCTTTGACTTTGCTCATGTTAGGACGAGGTTCTCCTCCTGTTCCTGACATGGCTGTGGGGGCACATTAGGGCGTTGTAAGGCCTCTCCCCCCATCCGATTTTGAGATAGTCGGACTTTCATTTTGGGTACGCTTGGGCGGGGTTCTCCCCCGTTCCTAACATAACTTTATTTTTGGAGGGGTCATATCCGGTCATAATAAATCCACGCCAGGTGGGAAGAGTACGTTAAGTAGAAAGAAATTTAGATTCAAGGTGAAATCGTAAGCGATACATTTACAGGTTTTCCGAGCTCCACAGTCGCGGGTGGCCCGCTCCTCCTTGAAGCCCTCCGGTGATGGAATCGATGGTCCCGATGGGAGGTCGGTACTCGGGTTGCTCCTCCCTTCTTGGCGGTTTAGGCTGCGGAAGGGCTCTTGGCCGGTCTCCTCTACCCTCAGGCCTGTGGTGGATGAACCTGTCGAGTCGACCTCGTCGAATGAGCTCCTCGATCTCATCCTGGAGCTGGATGCATTCCTCTATGTCGTGGCCGTGGTCGCAGTGGTAGAGGTAGAATTTGTTGGGGTTGCGCTTCCCGGGGTGTGTGCGCATCCTCTCCGACCTAGGGAGCTGCTCCCTGACCTCCATCAATACCTGGGCCTTCGAGGCGTTGAGGGGGGCGTAGTTGCGGAATCTCCCTGGTGGGGAACCCCGTCGAACCCCGCGATCCGGGCTTCTCTGCCTGCACGCCCGAGGTGGAGTATGGGCACGCTTATGCCCGGGAGGGGATCGAGAACGCAGCCGGGCTTCCTTCGGCCTTTTCTCAACTGCGGGTTTACTCGAGTCTCCCGCTTGCCGCTCCCTCGCCGTCTCTTCATCCTTCATTTTGAAGGCTTCTTCCGCTCGGGCGTATCCTTCAGCCCGAGCCAGCAAATCAGCAAAATCCTTGGGATACTTCTTCTCCAGGGAAAACAAAAGGTCATTCTTCTGAAGGCCGCCTTTCAGGGCGGCCATGGCGACTGATTGGTCCAAGTTTCGACCTCCAGCACCGCGATATTGAAGCGGTTGATGTATGCCCGTATGGACTCCCCTTCCCTCTGCTTGATGTTGATGAGGGACTCCGAACCCTTCCGGGGGCGTCGGCTGCTGACAAAATGGGCCACAAATTGGTGGCTCATTTGGTCGAAGGAAAAGATGGTACCTGATTTTAAAGTCGAGTACCAATTCCTCGCCGCTCCCTTCAAGGTAGACGGGAAAGCCCGGCATAAGATGGCATCAGGGGCACCGTGAAGCAGCATCATTGTCCGGAAGGCCTCCAGATGATCAACCGGGTCCGAAATCCCGTCGTAGCTTTCGAACTGGGGAAGCTTGAAGTTTGGCGGGATCGGTTCCTGCATGATCATTTGGGAGAAGGGAGGGTCAGTACAAATATCCTCACCGTAAGTGGGAGGCGCATGGCGGAGTTCTTCAATCCGTCGGTTCATCTCCTGGAGCCTCCGGTCCAGGAAATCCTCTTGACTTTGAGTCTCGAGGGTCCTCTGGCAGAACGGGGGCAGGGATCTCCCAGGGGTGGAGTCGTGGTCTGATTGAGGGCTCTCTACCCTCGGGTTTGTTTTTCCAGGAAGGATGGGGCGGCTGGCCCAGGTGGCCTGCCCCGCAGTCGGGTTCTGGCATACCGGAGATGCCCTTTTCGGGTGCGCTGACGCCTACGGCTGCTGCTGCTGCATTACTTACACAGCTTCGACGAGGCCTCTGACCTGCTGTGCCAGCAAGTCAAACTGCTCCGTGCCGACCACCGTCGTCGGAGGAGGAGGAGGAGGAGGTTGAGAAACAGGAGGGGAGGTCGGAGCCTGAGATCTGGCCGCGGAGGCCGTGGACCGTCGCGTGGACGCCTTGCGTGGAGGCATCGAGTGTGGATCCCGCGGGAGAAAATAAGGAGTGGGTGTCGGAGAGGCGATCGGAGGCGGCTTCGTTGAACGCTCCTTTAAGAACAAGGGTACTGCGAAGACACACGCCCTTCCTCTAGCGCCAATCCTGTTGGTGCAAAAATTTACTTGCGCCGAAGAAGTTGGAGTCGGAGAAGTCGCGGTCGCCGTCGGGACCTGCAAAGGAAGTCTAAACCGGAGGTGGGGTTGCTCCGGCAAGACCCTCCGATGCTCAAGTCAGTTCTCTGCCTCAACAAGAATGGAGTGCTCGAACGGAGAATTTAGCAGAGTTTTGAGATAAGAAATGAGCTTAGAGAATAACGTATCTGGGTCCCCCTTTTTATAGGCGGAGGAGGTAACGGATTGATGGCGACGTTTGTAACCATCTGGTAGTGGGCCGCCCATAGTCAGAGGGAATTTATTGCGAAGGGTAGTGGAGCAGAATCGTGGCTATCGCCATAGCTCGCCACGTGGAATCAATCGCGAGGAGTGGAGCAGCGTCCGTTGTCGTGACTTGCCAGCGGATAGGAGAATCGCCCGGTATCCGTCGCAGGAAGTGGAGCAGGATCGTGGCCGTTATTGCGGCCTGCCATGGAGTAGTGGAGCTGTGCAGAATCCGTTGTAGGAAGTGGAGCAGAGCTGCGACGGTTACTGCAGCCCCTCAGGAAGTGATGGAGCTGCACGGAATCCGCCACAGGAAGTGGAGCAGGATCATGGTTGTTATTGTGGCCTGCCAGGGGGTGATGGAGCTGCACAGAATCCACCACAGGAAGTGGAGCAGGATCGTGGCCGTTATTGTGGCCTGCCAGGGGGTGCAGATCCATCGGTTGAAGTTCGGCAGCGGTCGGAGTCCGGCCACCGTAGGGGTCCGGACGAAGTCTGCTTGCAGCTGTTGGAGTCGAGGATGAAGCCCGGCTCCCGTAGAAGTCCGGGCGGAGTCTTCCTGCAATCAAAGTTAAAGGCGAAGTCCGGCTCCCGTAGGAGTCCGGACAAGGCTTACCGGTAGCTGATGTTGAGGATGGAGCCCGGCTCCCGTAGGAGTCCGGGCAGAGTCTACTTGCGGTGGGAATTATCGACGGAGTTCGATTCCTGTAGGAGTCTAGACGAAGTTTGTCTGCAGCCGTTGGAGCCGAGGAGAAGCCCGGCTCCCGTAGGAGTCCGGCGGAGTCTTCCTGCAATCAAAGTTAAAGGCGAAGTCTGGCTTCGTAGGAGTCCGGACAAGGCTTACCAGCAGTCATCGTTGAGGACGTAGCCCGGCTCCCGTAGGAGTCCGGGCGGAGTCTACTTGCGGTTGAAGTTGTTGACGGAGTTCGACTCCCGTAGGAGTCCGGACGAAGACTGTCTGCAGCCGTTGGAGTCGAGGATGAAGCCCGGCTCCCATAGGAGTCCGGGCGGAGTCTTCCTGCAATTAAAGTTAAAGGCGAAGTCCGGCTCCCGTAGGAGTCCGGACAAGGCTTACCAGCAATCGTCGTTGAGGATGGAGCCCGGCTCCCGTAGGAGTTCGGGCGGAGTCTGCTTGCGGTGGGAATTATCGACAGAGTCCGGCTCCCGTAGGAGTCCGGACGAAGTTTGTCTGCAGTCGTTGGAGCCGAGGATGAAGCCCGGCTCCCGTAGGAGTCCGGACGGAGTCTTCCTGCAATCAAAGTTAAAGGCGAAGTCCGGCTCCCGTAGGAGTCCGGACAAGGCTTACCAGCAGTCGTCGTTGAGGACGGAGCCCGGCTCCCGTAGGAGTCCGGGCGGAGTCTACTTGCGGTTGAAGTTGTTGACAGAGTTCGGCTCCCGTAGGAGTCCGGACGAAGACTGTCTGCAGCCGTTGGAGTCGAGGACGAAGCCCGGCTTCGTAGGAGTCCGGGCGGAGTCTTCCTGCAATTAAAGTTAAAGGCGAAGTCCGGCTCCCGTAGGAGTCCGGACAAGGCTTACCAGCAGTCATCGTTGAGGATGGAGCCCGGCTCCCGTAGGAGTCCGGGCGGAGTCTACTTGCGGTTGAAGTTGTTGACGGAGTTCGGCTCCCTTAGGAGTCCGGACGAAGTTTGTCTGTAGCCGTTGGAGCAGAGGACGAAGCCCGGTTCCCGCAGGAGTCCGGGCAGAGCTGTCATGTAGTCGATACTGCTGAGGACTTCGGCTGTGGGTATTTTATACCCAACAAATGTAAAATCATAATTTTGAAAAAGTTTTAAAATTACCATTTTACCCTGCACTGAATTTTCCCACACTCTATACGTTTTTGTTAGATTATATCTAACTAGATTTCAATTGTTTAAATTTGAAATTATTTTTCACTGTGCTATTAGATGTATGTCCTAGAAGTCAGTATGGCTGACATATTATAATAATTCTAGGATATAATTTTATACTTAATATATTGATATAATCAATAAAAGGATAATTTCTTTTTCATTCAAGTGTGATGTGTCCTTGAATCATCCATGAAATTAGTTTTGATACATATTCTCAAAGTGTTGAGAATTAGAGATATATATTTAATTTCTAAATACTTTCGATCATAGGATCATCATGAGGATGGTGATAGATCTGGATAGACTGGCACACAAATCGCTTCTTTCGAGATAGATGACTCTCTGATCTACTATATAGAGACAGGACGACAAGTATGGATGGTTGTTAGAGAACAACTAGTACGGAGCATGATCATACGAGAGATCACTTGGATTTTTATTCAATTATCAGTAATTATCTCGATGCTGTAGTTGTGTGACTGATCCTACGACTTGAGATGGTACTGCTGCTCGCAGTGAGGCTACTGAAGTTTGACTGACACATAAATATGGATCTCAATGAGTCCTTGTAGTGGATGTTGGTGACAGTTGGTCCACTGTAGGAGTGGGGTGTGCACCAAGATAGGATCTATCGACCTTGATAGAGAGGAGTAGTCCTATGAGATTTGAAAGACTAAGTCTAAGAATCTATGACCATAGTAGTATGATTGATAGAAAAGAGTTTTCATAGAAGTTACAACTGGACTTGAGCTAATCGAATTTATCATATGACTGATGTTAATGTTTGATAATTTATCCATCATGTACCATCTAGTTAGGACTCACGATAGAGAGACTGAATCACACATTAACTATATCTAAAGGTTCATTTTAGTTCTACTGGATTGTCATTACATACTGCTAGATGTCACTGGTAGATTATGAGAGCTCACTAGGATCGTTCTGGATCGACAATCCTTGCTGAGTTAGAGTGAAATTGTTCCGACCCATTGAAAAGAGTTTCAATGATACAATGATAGAGTCATTGTATATCTCACTACCAGATAAAATCGAACCTATAGGATCACACAACAAACAAATTAGGTCTGAAATAAGTAATTGAGCTTATGAAGTATCAATTGAGTTTAGAAAAATCCATTGGGTTCATGATAACCTTGCTAGTACATGATTGGATCCAATTCCTCTTTCAGTTGAGATTACTTATTTGATAAGATAATTCTAACTTAATTATCTGTTAATAACCTATATGAATAAGATTTATTAGACTCCAATTGTTGGATGTCTAAGGTTATGGATCATATTAATTAAGGATACAAGTCCCTAATTAATTTTTTTGATAGTTATTTTTAGGCACCAGCTTGATTTGATCAAGTTGGGCATGTCCATTGATTAGAGAGTGTTTAGTTCTCTTATGTGGCATCTCTTGGGTGTATTTTGGGGTATCTAATAATGGATGCAAGGGCCCTAATTGTTAGCGCCTAAAGGGTCTCCTAAAGTAAGTTGGATAACTTAAGTTAATAGGAAACCTAATGCAAGTAGGACTTGTATTATGTGATTGAATAGGATTCAATCCTTGTGCCTATTTAAAGGAACCTCTCCTAAGGTCTCTAGAGCATCTAAACCAGCAACTCCACATGCCAAAAGAAAAGTCCCATGCCCTCTCTTCCTCTCCCTTTCTCTTCCCTTGGGCATCCCACACCCTCCTCTTGGGATGTGAGTCCCAAGGAGTCCCACGCCCAAAGGCTATTGGGTGCCTTTTCCTTGCTGGTTTCTAGCATTTGGTAGTTGCACATAGCAAGAAGAGAAACTCTAGAGAAGAAAAGAAGAAGAAGATCAAGGAAAGAGATTAAGCATTGATCGCGATCCAGACTTCGTTCAGATTCAGCAGACAGAATTTTAGAGAACAAAAAATTTAGATTAAAGAGAGCTGTTACAGGCTGATCCTGAGTGGATACTCATAGAGGCTAGATGCTTATGTGGTTAAAAGAGAATCTCTTCTCTTTCATATCCAAATTCAAAGAAAAGGATTGCAAAATAGGAATATGATTTGATCACAATCTGAATTTCAGCATATATCAATTTCAGTATTTGAGATAGATCCATGTGGTTTTATGATTTCATACATACATAATTTAGATTAAAAATATTTTAATCTTATGCTCTACTATAGTATTTAAAAAATAAAGTTTTTGAAATACATATGCATGCACCAAACTCCGAATTCCAACAGTGGTATTAGAGCCACAGATTTTCATATGCTGAATTTTGATGTACATGTTTTTAAAAAAATTTCAAAATCAGATTTTTTCTTGATACATGAGATGTATAGATGGATATTCTAATCTATAATTTAATTTTAGATTTAATTTTTGAATATATTGTTGATATGTAATTATATGCATAAATCTGAATTTTGATCTAGAAAGAGTTCTAGTTCATGTTCATGTGATACATAGATGCATGCATAAAATCTGAAATTTTTATATGATTTAAATTTTGATTCATATATATGATATATGATTGTATATTTAGATCATAAATTTATTTTTAATCAGATTCATGATTAGTATATGAGATATATGAAATCATGTTAAGATCTGAAATTTTGTTTAGATTTGATTTCACATGCATATATATGATATATATTTGTATGTTAAAATTTGAAAATTATTTTCATATTTTAGAACTTACTTTCATACAATGAATTTAGATCTAAAATATAATTTTAGAATCTGAAATTTATGTTTGTGCATGAGCATTTTGATCATGAAAAAATCATAAATTAGGTCATGTAATAGGATTGCATTTAAAGTTTTTGATTTGAGTCATATGGGTCTAACTTAATTAAGTAATTGATTAAATCAAGTCAAGTATTAATAAATATCAGATCAATTAAGTTAATGATCATACAATTACTGTTGATCAAATCGATTGAATCCTATATGTAGAATCGATTAACCTAAAGACTTAATTTGGCTCATTGGTTTGAGCCCGATTCGTTAGAGCTAATCAATTCTGATCAATCGATCTATTAGTGTCTAAGGTAAGTTAATGAGATGTGGTTATTTAATTGGTTATGTTAGCCGATCTGATCAATTTATTAGTATCTTAGGAAGGCAACAGGGGGACACTCATCGATCTTAACTTACCTGACCAATTTGGAAAATTGGATCTTGAATTAGGTTGCTTAGCGATTTGGTTTAGCCCATGTCAGTTAGATCGATCATATGATGATTGATTAGATGAGACCTAAATCTAAATCTCCTCATAAATATTAAGTCCATAGGTCTTCCACCGTTATAGATATGCGGGCATGCTAACAGCGTTGATTGTTTTTGGTTGGTTACAGTGGTTCAGTTGTATCAAAAATATGCAACCACTCTATTAGCAAAGAGTTGCTCCAGGGTAAGGATAGAGTTGGGTCCAATAATTGTTAGGTGAGGGATCCAATAATAGCCTTGCACCATCTTGTGAACGTTGGGTCAGGATTAACTAAGAAGTGTGGGCAATAACTGTTAGGTGAGCCCACATGACTTAGAGATCAAATCGTTGCAACATGCTTAGTGAAGCATCTGGGCAAAGAGTTACCTACGTATCGGTGTGCATGTTACCAATAACAATTAGGTGAGATGCATATCATCGGTGGGACCGCAGTACCCACTAAAAATTTTTTATCACGTTAGGGTTTCTATTTTCTTTTCAGAGAGTAGAGGGATCTGATAAATTAGTGGGAGCCATTATTTACATCTTAAAGACTTTAAAAGAAAATATAAATATTAAGTACAAAAGTCTAATTTGAATCTCTACTATCGCAGTTAAACCACAATGTCAGCCTCAAACCCTCTAGCCTACATCCTTGAAACCAATTGTTTGATCGATACCAATTATAAAGACTGGCTCAAAAACCTCAAAATTATTTAGATCTTAGAAAAGTTAAGCCATGTTCTCGATCAGGATCCCGTAGTGTTACTAAACTATCCTACTACTGAGTAGAGAGCTACTTTTAAGAAGTGGACGGATGAAAACAGTCGGGTCAAGTGTTATGTACTGGTGTCTATGTTAAACGAGTTGCAAAGTGAGCACGAGCATATGTCCACTGCCCAGGCCATGATCACTCACCTACAAGAGTTGTATGGTGAGCAGAGCCGTACTGCGTGCTTCGAAGTGTCCAAGAGATTTTTCAATCTGAAGATACGCGAAGGGCAGTCTGTCCATGAGCACTGTATGATAGTGATCAAGGATATTGAGGAGCTTGAGAAGCTTGGGCTAGAAATACAAAAGGAATTATAGATGGATTTGATCCTTCAATCCCTTACCAGTTCATATAGTCAATTCATTATGAATTTTCATATGAACAAACTTGACTGCATTATTTTTGAACTCGTCAACATGTTGGTCACTACGGAGGGTACCTTGAAGAGTTCAAGGGGCACTATTCTTACTATGGAGTGGACTTCTTTTTTCAAGAGAAAGTCTACTAGAAGAAAAAAGGTTAAATCCATGAAGAAGCAAAAGAAAGAGAATAAGCCAAAAAAGGATGGTCCAAAGGCGATTGAGGCAAGGAAAAGTATTTCCACTGTCATGCTGAAGGCCACTGGAGGAGGAATTGTCCTAAATATCTAGAGAGTCTAAAAATCAAAAAGGGTGATAAACCTTTTGAAGGTATCCCCGTAATTGAATCTAACCTTACGGTTTCTTCTACTTCTAGTTAGATATTAGACTCTAGTTCGAGTGCTCATATATGTACTTCAATACAAGGTCTGATAGAAAGTAGAAGGTTGAGGGATGGTGGCATAATCCTTCATATCGACAATGGAGCAAAAGTTGCTGCAGAGGTCGTTAGTATTATCCTCTTCGATTACTGTCTGATATTAGATTAGATTTAAAAGGCTGTTATTATGTTCTTGTAGCTAGTCGAAACTTAATTTTCATGTCTATGCTAGCACAGAAAGGTTTTGAAATTTATTTCAATAAAGACTTTTGTTCCATTTATTTATGAAATAAATTGGTTGCACGAGATCTTTTAATTGATAGTCTTTATCACTTACATGTTGATGTGAATGTGAATCTAAATGAGTAAATAGTGAGTGCCATAGGCTAGAAGAGACTCAGAGATAAGATTAACCAGAAGTACTTGTGGCACCATAGACTAGACCATATTGGAGAGGACATGATATACAAACTGAAAAAGTATGGGATCCTTAGCTCTCTTAATCTAGAGTCATATCCAGCTTGTGAATCCTGCTTCGAGAAAAGATAACCAAGTTACCCTTTGTAGGACATGGGGAAAGGGCCATAGAGCTACTTGCCCTAGTACACACAGATGTGTGTGGATCACTTGATGTGTAGGTTAGGGGTGGTTATACCTACTTCATTATCTTTGTCGATAATCTGTCTAGGTACAGATATGTGTATCTCATGAAATGCAAGTCTGAGATCTTTGAAAAGTTCAAAGAATTCAGGAATGAAGTAGAAAAGCAGACAGGCAAATTCGTTAAGGTTCTTCGATCTGATCGAGGAGGTGAATATCTTAATTAAAAATTTTTGAGATATCTTAAGAACAATGACATAGTCTCTTAATGGATCCCTCCAGGAATGCCTCAGCTCAATGGGGTATTCGAAAGGAGGAATAAGATCCTATTGGATATGGTCCGATCTATGATGAGCTTCACTGATCTACTCTTATTTCTTTGGGGACACGCCTTATTAATTGCCATTCACATGTTAAATAGGGTTCCATTAAATTCCATTCCTACCATACCATATGAGATATGGTTCGGTAAGAAGTCAAGTCTAGGTTATCTCAAGACTTGGGAATGTTCGGCTTATTTCAAGAGATAGATAACGGATAAGTTGGAGAATAGATCTATTGTAGCTTACTTTATAGGGTGTCCAAAAGAATCCATGGGATACTACTTCTACTTTCCACAAGATCACAATGTGATTGTGAGTCAAAATGTCGTATTCCTAGACAAATAGTTTATCCAGGATGGCAGTAGTGGGAGGTTAGTGGAGCTCGAAGAGAAAGTCTCTGGAGAGCCTAGAGCTATAGATCCTCAGTGTTGCTCCTAGATTGATTTTGATGATTACAAATCAGATTGAAGGGATACAAATAATTTTAAAATAAAAAAGTCCTTATGATCTTCAAGGGCAAAATTGTAATTTCACTCAAATCTTGATTTGATAGTGTCATTTGGTAGAACAAATGATTTGAAATCTATTGGTGAAAATTTATTATGTTTGGACTTATATTCTTGAAGTTATGAAGGTTTGAAGTGCATGAGTCGACTCATGAGTCAACTCATGGCACTGTGAGCTGATTGGCACGAAAAAATTCTCCTTGGCACGCTAGTTTTCTGGCTTGGCACGACCTGTGAGTCGACTCATGAGTCGACCCACAAGGCATGAGTCGACTCATGAGTCGACCCCTGCTAATTTGAGCCAAGAAATTCCAGAAAAGCATTCTCTGGTTTTTGCAACAGAGGTCGACTCATGAGTCGACCCCTGAAGCATGAGTCGACTCATGAGTCGACCCCTGCGACGGAAATGTCAGCAACGGCTATTTTTTTGCCCATTTTAATTGCCATTTATGCTTCCTAAAAATTTCTAACGGCTCTTTATCTGCCTAAATTGTTTTCTCTTGCTTCTAATGCTACAAAATGCTTAATTTGATGAAAGAAATTGCAGATTAAATAGCGGATCAAACGTGAAATCAAAAAGAAGAGAAGAAGTAGAAAAAGATGAGAAAGAGAGAAGAATAGAAGAGAGGATCCATAATTTGCAAGAATAAGCCTGAGATCAACGAAATATCCATAGAGAAAAAGAGAGAGGATCCACAATATACCAGAGAGATTGTGAAAGAGAAAAGCTAGATCTTTCAAGGAGAGAATTCTTCACGTCTATCGTTTCAACCTTGATCTAGAGATCGTTCAAAGCTTTCAAGAGATCTTCAATCAACGATCAACCTCTTCTCAAGCATTCGTTCAACCGTTCATTCATCTTGAAAAAATCTGAAAAAGGGGTTCTTCATTTGAGTAAAGCTTTTATTGTTATATTTGCTCATAAAAGGAGCTGTTATTGTATTAATCAGTGCTCTAAATATTCTTACTCTTTGTGAGTTTTTGTTCTTGTTTTTGGAGGATTTTCAAAACAAGGAAAGGTTGATCCGAACCTGAAATCGAAGTGTTTTGGGTTTGCTTGTACCCGGGAAACAAGTGATCTAGCTTGGGATAGCTAGTGTCGGAGTTTCGACGTTTTGTATTCGGGTTGAATACAAAGGATAGTGGATTGAAATTCCCAAGTGGGATCTTGGGGAGTGGATGTAGGTGCAAGGTTAGCACCGAACCACTATAAATCCTTGTGTTTGTGGTGTGCTTTATCGCTTTATCTTATTTCTTTATTATATCCTTGCAATACTGCTTTAGGTAATTAATATTGTTTTAAGCCTTTGTTTTGTTCTTCATAAGTTATCTGTTGGGCTTAAAATTTTTAGAAACCCAATTCACCCTCCCTCTTGGGTTGCATAGCTGGGCAACAAGTGGTATCAGAGCCAGTGCTCTAGCCCTTCTTTGATCTAACAATCAAAGAGCCAAAGATCTATGGCAACCCATGTTGGAACTTCTCTAGCTGAGGGGCAATCAACAAACCGACCTCCACTTTTCAATGGGTCTAATTACACCTATTGGAAAGCTCGGATAAAGATTTTCATACAAGCACTCGACTATGATATGTGGAGTATCATAGTGAATGGTCCTCACACACCCACCAAGATTATAGATGGTGAGGAGTCAACCAAACCCGAGAAAGAATGGGATGAGGTTGACAAGAAATTGGCACAATTAAATGCCAAAGCTATGAATGTTCTTTATTGTGCACTAGATGCTAGTGAATTTAATCGTATTTCTACTTGTGCATCTGCTAAAGAAATATGGAATAGGTTAGAAGTCACCCATGAGGGAACAAATCAAGTAAAAGAGTCTAAAAAAACATGCTTGTACATAAATATGAATTATTCAAAATAGAGCATGATGAGTCCATAACTGCTATGTTTACTCGTTTTACTGATATAATCAATGGTTTAAAGAGTCTTGGCAAATCTTATACTAACAGTGAACTTGTAAGGAAGATTCTCAGGTCACTGCCAAGAACTTGGGAAGCCAAGGTGACTGCCATCCAAGAAGCAAAAGACTTGAACACTCTACCTCTAGAAGAGCTTCTTGGATCCTTGATGACTCATGAACTTAGCATGAAGCAACATCAAGAGGATGAAATCAAAAAGAAAAGAACCATTGCCCTCAAATCCACAACTTCGCCTGATTATGAAACGGATGACTCTGAAGATGAAGATCAGGATGAAGAGATGGCTCTCATCACCCGAAAATTTAAGAAGTTTCTAAGAAAAAGGAAACAGGGGATGAGAAAGAAATTCACAAAAGGGGATCAAAGCAAAGAAAAGGAAAAAGATCAAACCCCTATATGCTACGAGTGCAAGAAGCCAGGATATTTCAGATCCGAATGTCCACAATTGAAGAAAGGTCCAAAGAAGTTTAAAAAGAAGGCAATGATGGCGACCTGGAGTGCGAGTGATGACTCAAGCTCCGATGAGGAAACCTCAACAGAATAAGCCAACCTGTGCCTGATGGCACATGAAAATGAGGTAACTTCTGAATCCACTAGTGAATTTACTTTTGAAGAATTGCATGAGGCATTCTATGATTCAATTGATGAATTAAAGAAACTAGGGAAGAAAAACAAAGAGCTGAAATTGAAAAATCAGTCCTTAGTGAAACAAGCTGAAAATCTTTCAATTGAAAAATTCACCTTGATTCAAGAAAATCAAAACTTAAAGGATGAAATGAACAAGCTGAAGTCTATAGTAGATAAGTTCACCTTAAGTTCAAACAAACTAAATATGATCCTTGAAAATCAGAAAGCTATATATGATAAGGCTGGACTTGGTTATAAACCCCTGAAGAAACAAAAATTTCTGAAGGATATTTATGTAAATTATTCAAGTAACAAGTCTACAAATATTACTTATTTTAAATGTGGAAGAATAGGACATAAATCATAACATGTCTTATTAAAAATATGCAAACACAAAGAAAATATGGGTTCCAAAAGGAACCATTCTGACTAACCTGAAAGGACCCAAGAAAGCTTGGGTACCTAAGACAGAAACTTGATCTTTGCTTGCAGGTGTGTCTAGCATCCCAAGAAGGAAACAGGAAATGATATCTTGACAGTGGATGCTCGAGACACATGACTGGTGATGAATCACAATTCATCACGCTTGATGCTAAGGATGGAGGGATGGTCACCTTTGGAGATAATGGCAAAGGAAAGATCATCGGGATAGGTAACATTGGTATCACTCCCTCCAAATACATTGAGAATGTTTTATTAGTTAAAGGTTTAAAGCATAACTTACTTAGCATTAGTCAATTCTGTGATAAAGGGTATAAAGTAAGTTTTGAATCATCTGTTTGCATTGTGACGAGTCCTATTAACGATGGCATTAAATTTATAGGACATAGGCATGGCAATGTTTATATGGTAGACTTGAATGATTTAACTAAATTAGACATGCAATGCCTAGTTTCCTTAAATGCTAAAATAAATGAGACTAGTTGGCTGTGGCATCGTAGACTTGCACATATTAGCATGCATTCTCTTTCAAAATTAATCAAAAAGGATTTAGTTCTCGGTTTGCCAAAATTGAATTTTGAAAAGGATAGAATTTGTGATGCATGCCAATTAGGTAAACAAACTAGAGTATCATTTAAATCCAAAAACACTATTTCAACTTCTAGACCTTTAGAGCTCTTACATATGGATTTATTTGGACCAACTAGAACCACTAGTCTAGGAGGAAAACGATATGGATTTGTAATAATTGATGATTACTCTCGTTTTACTTGGGTTTTCTTTTTAGCTCACAAAAATGAAACTTTTCAAATTTTCACTAAATTTCATCGAAAAGTCACTAATGAAAAAGGGTTTTCAATTCAAAATATTAGAAGTGATCATGGAACAGAATTTGAAAATCATGACTTTGAAAATTTTTGTGATGAAAATGGAATTGGCCATAACTTCTCTGCTCCTAGGACACCCCAACAGAATGGGGTAGTTGAAAGGAAAAATAGAACCTTAGAAGAAATGGCCCGTACCATGCTTTGTGAAAGCAACCTTCCAAGATATTTTTGGGCGGAAGCTATTAACACAGCATGTTACATTTTAAATCGTGCTTTAATAAGACAATTTTTAAAGAAAACCCCCTATGAACTTTGGAAAGGAAGAAAACCAAATATTGCCTATTTTCATTTTTTGGTTGCCGATGTTTTGTATTAAATAATGGCAAAGAAAAACTTGGTAAATTTGATGCAAAATCAGATGAAGCAATCCTTCTAGGTTACTCCTCCACTAGTAAAGCATTTAGAGTGTTCAACAAAAGAACCTTAGTAGTTGAGGAGTCCATACATGTTGTCTTTGATGAATCTAACGATCTTCCTTCAAGGAAGAATGAGGGTGTTGATGATGCAGATCCACTAATAGAAGGTATGAAGGAGATCACTCTGAAAGATTCAGCAACTCCAGAAGACAAGGATCAAGAAGATGAACAAAATGAGAAAGGTGAAGAAATTCAAGAACAACCTCAAGGTACAAATGACTTACCCAAGGAATGGAGGTATGTTCACAACCACCCTAAGGAATTAATTATCGATGATCCTATGCATGGGGTAAAAACACGTTCTTCACTTAGAGATGTACTTAATCATTGTGCTTTTGTATCTCAACTTGAACCTAAAACTTTTGAAGAGGCTGAAAATGATCATAACTGGATTAATGCTATGCAAGAGGAACTTAATCAATTTGAAAGAAATA
The DNA here is from genome assembly GCF_000442705.2 of Elaeis guineensis. NCBI lineage: Eukaryota > Viridiplantae > Streptophyta > Magnoliopsida > Arecales > Arecaceae > Elaeis > Elaeis guineensis. The sequence continues at coordinate 66,121,881 of NC_026003.2, forward strand.
ATGTTTGGACCTTAGTAAAAAGACCTAAAGATTATTCAATAATTGGCACAAAATGGGTCTTTAGAAACAAATTAGATGAGCATGGAAATGTAATTAGAAATAAAGCAAGACTGGTTGCTAAGGGATATAATCAAGAAGAAGAATTGATTTTGATGAAACTTTTGCACCTGTTGCTAGATTAGAAGCTATTAGACTTCTACTTGCATATGCTTGCTTTATGAATTTCAAGTTATTTCAAATGGATGTTAAAAGTGCATTTTTAAATGGATATATTTCTGAAGAAGTATATATAGAATAACCCCCTGGATTTGAAAATCATGCTTTTCCCAATCATGTCTTTAGATTAAATAAAGCTTTATATGGTCTAAAACAAGCACCTAGAGCATGGTATGAAAGGCTAAGCAAATTTCTACTAAATAATGGTTTCTCAAGAGGCAATGTAGATACAACCCTATTTATTAAAAGAAACCAAAATGATATGCTAATTATACAAATTTATGTTGATGACATAATTTTTGGGTCTACTAATGAATCCCTTTGTCAAGACTTTGCTAAGCTTATGCAGGGAGAGTTCGAGATGAGCATGATGGGAGAACTCACTTTCTTTCTCGGACTCCAAATCAAACAATCAAAAGAGGGAATCTCCATCACCCAAAGCAAGTACACCAAGGAACTACTCAAAAGATTTGAATGGAGAACTACAAACCAATTGGCACACCAATGAGTCCCTCAAGTAAGCTTGACAAGGATGATGAAGGTAAAAGCGTAGACTTAAAATACTACAGAGGTATGATTGGCTCATTATTATATCTAACTGCAAGTAGGCCTGATATCATGTTTAGTGTTTGCTTATGTGCAAGATATCAATCTAATCCTAAGGAATCTCATTTGAATGCTGTTAAAAGAATCCTTAGATACTTAAATGGTACACAAACTATAGGGTTATGGTACTCTAAGGACTCACAAATTAATTTGTTAGGATATTCTGATGCTGATTTTGCTGGATGTAAATTAGATAGAAAAAGCACAAGTGGAACTTGCCAATTTCTTGGAGTTAACCTAATCTCATGGTTTAGCAAGAAACAAAATTCGGTGGCACTGTCTACGGCTGAGGCCGAATACATTGCAGCCGGAAGTTGTTGTGCTCAAATCTTGTGGATTAAGCAACAACTCGAAGATTTTGGAATCAAACTTAATGAAACTCCAATAAAATGTGATAATACAAGTGCCATAAATCTATCTAAAAATCCAATACAACACTCAAGATCCAAACATATTGAAATAAGACATCATTTTATAAGAGAACATGTTCAAAACAAAAATATAATTCTTGAATATGTTTGCACTGAAAATCAATTAGCCGATATCTTTACAAAGGCCCTTAGTGAGGATAGATTCTGTGAAATTAGGAGAAATCTAGGAATTCTAGATCCATTTGCCTAAACTTCTCTTAATTAATATCAAATATTCTTAGAGCTCAATTTCCAACAACTATCCTGGTTCCAAAAGCTCAGATTTATAACTCTAAAAACTTATCATTGAGCAAAATTCCTTCTCCCAAAATTTTGAATTTTTTTAGAATTTATTTGCATTTTTCCTGATTTTCTGAACTTCATGAGTCGACCCCCATGAGTCGACTCAATGGCAAACTTGTAAATCCCACCAACTTCCATCGGGTTCATTGTTTTTAAAACGGGAAACCCTGTTTATGAGATGACTCATCTTCTCGTTGTCTTCCTTCCGAAAGCCGTCCTCTCCAACTCTTTTTGCTCCAAATCCAGGATCAATTCTGAGGCAATTCTCCCTCCTTCTCTCCACCAAAAATGCCTCCTTGAAAAGGACTTTTCTGTGCTTTCTCGCAGTGATTGGCGCGGGTGGAACGTGCCCTAGAACTTCACCGTTCATTCAAAATCCACTTCTTTTCTCCATCAAAATTCTTCTTTACTCTTTTGTGATCCCTCCTCCACTGAATTCAAGTCTTCTTGTCTGCTATTTTTTTTTGGATATGGCTCCAAAGATGAAACTTCCCCAAAGAAGGAAATCAATCCGAGAGCCTGAAGAAATTGTCCGAAAGAAAAGGCATGCTCAGTCTTCCAGTATTCCCAATCCAGTTTCAGTACCTGCTCAAGGTCTCTCTCAATCCTCCATAAGCCCCAGTGTAAATCCTCTTTCTGATAGAAAAGTAGAAACCGGGAAAAACATAAATTTTCGGTTCTTTGAGAAAGAAGGCTTTACTTTTGCTACCAAGATCAAAAATCAAGGATGGGAACTTTATTGCTCTCTTAAGGAAGTCACCTATGTTGATCTAGTCAGAGAGTTCTACCAGAACCTAAATTATGGAAACGGGTCTGTGACTTCAACTGTAAAGGGGATTGACATCTGTTTGGATTCTAGGATATTGGGAGAAATACTTCAGTTGCCTAGTGAAGGATACTCATATATGGAACTCCCAATTAAAGAAAAGGATCAGAATTATCTTAGGAGAAACTTTTTCAGGAAGTTTAAACAAATTGGAAGCAAAGCTATTGTCCATTGAGATGAGGGTCCTGCATCAGATTGTAACAAAACTCTTCTTTCCTAGGAGTGGTAGACATGACTTACTATCTGGCAGAGATGTATGTGTCATGTTTCATATCATCACTCAGACCCCCCTAAACCTCCCTGCACTTATGATAGAGGCCATGAGAGAAACTTTGAACAGATCCAAGGCACACTTGCCTTATGGTATGGCCCTTACTAGAGTATTTAGGAGGTTTGGAGTTAGTTGTGAGGGGAGACACCTACCAAGCTCTCACATGTGGACACTTTCAACCAACACAGCCTGCACCGAATGGAAATTACAAAGACTGTTGGTGGTTGGATCAAGGGCTCTGAAGAAAGAACTGAGGAAAGGGCTGAAGACAGAACTGAAGGCAGAGTAGAAGAAGAAGGTCCATCTTCTCCTGTACATGACTTCAGGGCAGCTTCACCAGATACCCAGTTCATTCCTGATACTGAGGCTGGCCCTTCTGAGTTTACTAGGATGCCCACACCAGTGCATCAGCCAGAGAGCAGAGCACCTCATTCAGAGTTCAGACTGGCTGACGATCAGATCGAGTATATTTCACAGCGTGTGGCTTCTTTGCTATCTAGCCAGTGGAGTAGTACTTCTTTTGCACCTGGAGCTATCTCTTCTGATCAGACTATTACTCCCCACATCTCCACTGTATTTCAGATGATTTCAGATCAGTCCGTCAGGATACAGCAGCTTGAGGATACAGTCTGGAGACTTACTGGTAGAGTTCTTGACTTGCAGGGGCAAGTCCTTGCATTGGCCCATCCCCAGCCACAGGAGTCTACTATTGAGGTCACAGACCTCACTGCAGAGGCTGGCAGGCTCAGAGGAGCATTAGAAGGTGGATATGAGCTACTGAGGAAAGAGATTAGAGGATCGAGTGAGCATGCTACCACCCAGTTCACTGCTCTACTTCAATCTGTTTCAGAGCACTGAACGTACTTGATTCTATCAGACTCACCCTTTCTGTTCAGTCCCTAGCATCTCAGCGTTCTCAGCCACCCAGTTCATCTCGTTCTCCTGCTCGTGCCAGCACTTCCACTCGTGGCAGAGGCAGACGGGGTAGAGGACGCACTTCTGATCCATCATCTCCTCACCCTATATCTGATGACTCTGATCATTGACTTATCTAGATCCTAGGAGTTAGTATCTTGTTCTAGGATCTATACCTTGGGGCCATGTATTGACATTTAGCCGGTTGAATTTTATGTATTGAAACAATTATGATATTAATGGAATCATCTTTTACCTATATTTCTACCACTTTGTAATGATTATATTTTGGTTATATTTCAATCTCTGATACATCTGTTGAAATATTGTCTTCTCCTTGTTGTTGTTTGCTGTTGATAATTGCTATATTAAGGGAGAGCAAACATCTGTGAAAAACATCTGTGAAAAACTCTAAAGAGGAAGAAATTAAAGAATATTTCAGAAAAAGAAAAGAAAGAGTTAACTATGTTTGATGATGTAAAAAGGGGGAGAAATTAAACTAAAACAAAAATTGAAATTAGACAAAAAGCAAAACCCTAAATTATGAGAAAAAGGGGAGAAATTAAACAAAAACAAAGATTGGGAGAAATTAAAACAAATATTGAAGAAATTAAACAAATATTGGAGAAATTAGACAAAAACAAGGATTGAAAGATTAAACAAAACTTTGAGAAATTTTGGTATCAAAATTTGGTATCAGACAGAACTTTAACAAAAAGTCATCCATCAAAAGCAAAATCATGAGTACAATGCAAATAAGTTTTTTTTTATAAGCTCTGATATTCAAACTTGCTTTTGAAATTTTACTCACCTTGATACATCAATAAGAAATTTGTTTTATTCTGATACATCCTACAATTTCTTTTAACTTGATCTGATACATGATAACATTTGATCCGATACAGTGTGAAGGTTTCTCTAATATATTATAACATTTGCTCTGATACAGTGTGAAATTTTCTCTGACATTTGCTCTAATACAGTATGAAATTTTCTCTGATACATTATAAAATTTTCTTGCTCTGATACATTATAAAATCTTTTCTGATATCATTGTAAAAATTATTTTTGCTCTGATACATAGAAAAAGTTATTTATCTTCTCTTGCTCTGATATATCTTGAACTCAAAATGATCTAATACCCTTTTCAAATCTTTAAGAAAATGGACAAACTATTTTTGCATTTATATTACATGCCAAAAGAATCATACTCTTTTCAAGCATATACACTTATAATGGATTCTTTTGAAATTAATGCATTAACATAAATATTTTTGTTCAAATATTTTGTCATCATCAAAAAGGAGGAGATTGTTGCTCCTAGATTGATTTTGATGATTACAAATCAGATTGAAGGGATATAAATAATTTTAAAATAAAAAAGTCCTTATGATCTTCAAGGGCAAAATTATAATTTCACTCAAATCTTGATTTGATAGTATCATTTGGTAGAACAAATGATTTGAAATCTATTGGTGAAAATTTCATTGTGTTTGGACTTATATTCTTGAAGTTATGAAGGTTTGAAGTGCATGAGTCGACTCATGAGTCAACTCATGGCACTGTGAGCTGATTGGCACGAAAAAATTCTCCTTGGCACGCTAGTTTTCTGGCTTGGCACGACCAGTGAGTCGACTCATGAGTCGACCCACAAGGCATGAGTCGACTCATGAGTCGACCCCTGCTAATTTGAGCCAAAAATTCCAGAAAAGCATTCTCTGGTTTTTGCAACAGAGGTCGACTCATGAGTCGACCCCTGAAGCATGAGTCGACTCATGAGTCGACCCCTGCGACGGGAAATATCAGCAACGGCTATTTTTTTGCCCATTTTAATTGCCATTTATGCTTCCTAAAAATCCTCTAACGGCTCTTTATCTGCCTAAATTATTTTCTCTTGCTTCTAATGCTACAAAATGCTTAATTTGATGAAAGAAATTGCAGATTAAATAGCGGATCAAACGTGAAATCAAAAAGAAGAGAAGAAGTAGAAAAAGATGAGAAAGAGAGAAGAATAGAAGAGAGGATCCGTAATTTGCAAGAATAAGCCTGAGATCAACGAAATATCCATAGAGAAAAAGAGAGAGGATCCACAATATACCAGAGAGATTGTGAAAGAGAAAAGCTAGATCTTTCAAGGAGAGAATTCTTCACGCCTATCGTTTCAACCTTGATCTAGAGATCGTTCAAAGCTTTCAAGAGATCTTCAATCAACGATCAACCTCTTCTCAAGCATTCGTTCAACCGTTCATTCATCTTGAGAAAATTTGAAAAAGGGGTTCTTCATTTGAGTAAAGCTTTTATTGTTATATTTGCTCATAAAAGGAGCTGTTATTGTATTAATCTGTGCTCTAAATATTCTTACTCTTTGTGAGTTTTTGCTCTTGTTTTTGGAGGATTTCCAAAATAAGGAAAGGTTGATCCGAACCTGAAATCGGAGTGTTTTGGGTTTGCTTGTACCCGGAAACAAGTGATCTAGCTTGGGATAGCTAGTGTCGGAGTTTCCACGTTTTGTATTCTGGTTGAATACAAAGGATAGTGGATTGAAATTCCTAAGTGGGATCTTGGGAGTGGATGTAGGTGCAAGGTTAGCACCGAACCACTATAAATCCTTGTGTTTGTGGTGTGCTTTATCGCTTTATCTTATTTCTTTATTATATCCTTGCAATACTGCTTTAGGTAATTAATATTGTTTTAAGCTTTTTTTGTTCTTCATAAGTTATCTGTTGGGCTTAAAATTTTTAGAAACCCAATTCACCCCCCCTCTTGGGTTGCATAGCTGGGCAACACTCAGGAACCCATAATCCATGAGCCAGTAGTTGATGTTTCTCTACCACCTCATAGATCTAGTAGGATCTCCCAGCCTCCTGAAAGGTACATAGGTAAGCTTATGAAGGAAGTAAAGGAAATATTCTTTATGAGAGATAGGAGTCATAGTGATGACCTTAATACCATTGATGAGGCGATGTCTGACATCGATTCTGAAAAATGATTAGATGCTATGAAGTCAGAAATTGACTCAATGCATTCGAACCAAGTCTAGACTTTAGTGGATCTACCTAAGGGTATCGTACCTATTGGGTGCAAATGAATCTACAAAAGGAAGATAGGTACCGATGGTAAGGTAGAGACCTATAAAGCTAGACTTGTGGCTAAAAGTTATAGTCAGCTTGAGGGCATTGACTATCAGAAAATATTCTCACTTGTAGTCATATTGAAATCCATCCTCACTTTGCTTGCTGTTGTAGCTTACTATGATTATGAAATCTGACAGATGGATGTGAAAACTACTTTTCTGAATGAATATCTTAAGGAAGATATCTATATGGAGCAGCCTATGGGTTTCACATCCGATGATGGTGATCACAGAGTCTGCAAGCTGTAAAGATCCATATATGGATTAAAGCAAGCTTTCAGAGTTGGAACCATCATTTTGATGAGGTAATCAAATCGTTTGATTTCATAAAAAATGAAGAGAAATATTGTGTGTACAAGAAGATCAGTGGGAGTGCGATCACCTTTCTCGTATTGTACGTGGATGATATTCTTCTTATTGAATGACATTTTTATGCTGATCATGGTCAAAAGATGGTTGTGCAAGGAATTCTCCATGAAATTCCTAGGGGAAGTATCCTAGATTCTCGAAATTAAGGTCAATAGGGATAGACCTAAATGGATGCTTGGCCTGTCACAAAAGCTGTACATAGAGAAAGTGCTAAAGAGGTTCAGCATGAAAACTCCAAGAGAAGTCTCTTACCTCTTAGGCATGGTATTAGTCTCTCCAAGATGATGTATCCGACCACATCTAAGGAGGTGCAGGCATGAGTAGGATTTCTTACACCTCGATGATAGAGAGCTTCATGTACGCCATACTATATACTCAACCTGATATTATCCTTGCTATGAGTATCACGAGCAGGTATCAGTCAAATCTAGATGAGGAGCACTGGATAGCTGTGAAGAGCATCCTTAAGTACTTAAGAAGGACTAAAGATTTGTTCTTAGTCTTTGGAGATAATTCTGAGTTGCGAGTCAAGGGGTATACTGACTTAGACTTTATGTCTGATCCTAATAATAGAATGTCTATGTCAAGGTGTATTCTTGGTCAATATATTGGAAGGGTTCTGAGTAATCGAACAATAGAGGCTGTGTTGGAAAATATGTCCTAAAGCCAATCATCTAGGTTGTAGATGATTATGCTCCATATAAGTATATGAATTATAGAATGATAAATGTTATCTTGCAGATTCATCATAAAGAATATATCTTCTAAAATAGAACTCATATGTTATGATGAAATCTTTAGAACTACTTTCAAAATGATAAGGAGGATTTATCATGTGGTTCTTAAATCCTGCTCGTGACTAAATGATACAATTATTACAAAGACAATAATGTATCAAGTGTAGGTTGTTGTATACCATATTAGTTGGTTGTCCTCTTAATCAAGACGTGTGGTGATATAGGTATGGCATATGGGTGATATGTAGGAGTACATTTTATTGAGCGTGACCACTTTCGGAGCACTCTGCTGTCAAGGGTTGCTCTGATGGGATATGGGTATATGTGTCCCTCAGACCTGAGGTTGTCTCGATGACTTGCAAGCAACTCACCGTACTTTGGTGTCGGACTACTCGAATTTTTAATTTGATGATGGAAGATTTTTGGGGACAGTCAAGTACTTGTGAAGTCTGAGTGCGAGTCAAGATGGAATTGGTCGCTCCAAGTAAATTTGATGATGATGCATTATTGTGTTTCAATTTAGCAAAATTTTGACCAAAGTAGTCCTAGTGAAGAGTCACAGGATTTTTGAGGTTAAGACATAATGTGGACCACTCTTTTTGGATTGACAGTTTACCCTTAGTCGTCCTTGAGCATCAAGTGTTAAAGGGATGAATTATATAGTAACTATATCCATATGGGTTCTAGAGTGTTGCTAGGCATACATTCGGTCTATCCAGATGTCGGGTCCTATTGCTAAATAGTTACATCGATTAGTACAAAATTATTTTTGTGCTATCGATTTAGGTTCGAACCTATGGGGTCACACATATAGAAGTACTTGTTTGATCAAATGGCTTATCAACAATTATGAATTGTTGAAAGGTTTAATTATCAATTTGATTGATGATTAATCTTATACAAAGATTGTAATAAATTATTTACTAATAGTTAATAAATTAAAAAAATAATTAATTAACAATATGATTGTTAATTGGCTCAATTTGATTGAGCAATAAAGATTAGATTAGATCTAATTAAATTGGATTCAATTAGATTGGCTTTGGATTAATTGGATGCAGCTCTATTAAATAACAGAGCTTATTCCAATTGATCTTAAGATGCATAAATTTGAAATTATTTTAAATTAAATATAATTTAATTAGTTTTATATAGGTTTGGATTGGATCTAATCTTATTGAATAATAGGCTTGATTGGATCAAGTCTTAATATCAAATGAAGCACCTGATCTCCATCTCTGGATCAATAGGGTTTTAATCTAACTAATTTTCAATTGGATTGGGGCCTAATTGGGCTAGGATCTAATTAGTTTGTTTGTTATAACTAATTTCTAAATTGGTTAGGATTGGATCCAAAGATTAGTTAGAGTTAGAACAAGATCTTGAACCTATTAGGAATAGGACTAAACCCAAATCCCATGTGATATTTATCAATGTGCCCCATCTCTTTTCACGCAGAGAAAAATCCCAATGCCCTATTTTTTACGTGAGAATTCCCCATGCCCCAAGAGGAGTGCTGCCCCACTTCTTTGTTTCATCCGTGAAAAAAAAGGAGGCACCCCATCTCTCTTCTTCATGTCGCCCAAAGCAAGGAGGGGGCATCCAAGAGTTGGACGCCCCAACATCCCACATGCCAAGATCCTATTTCTCTTCTTCTTCTTGGTATATTTTTTAATCTTTTTCTTACTAATTTTTAGATATTAAAGAGTAACTTTTTTGCTAGTTATACAATAGAAAATTGAAGAAGAAAAGCTCTTCCCAAGGAGAGAAAGATCAAGAAAGAAGAAGAGTCTTCTTTCTTGCATGCAGCCTTGAAGAAGAAGGGGTTCTTCTTTCAGATTTTTTTTTTATTTTTTTTCAAATAAAAATTAAATTAGATTTAATTTTTAACATATAAATTTATAAGAGAAATATCAAAAAAAAAATTGATTTCATTTTGAGGCTTTTTGAAGTTTTAGATCAAGAAAGAAGATGGGTCTTCTTTCTAGCGCGCAGCCTTGAAGATGAAGGAGTTCTTCTTTTAGATTTTTTTTTATTTTTTTTAAAATAAAAATTAGATTAGATCTAATTTTTAATATGAAAATTTAGAGAAGAAATATAAAAAAAATCTAGTTGGGCATTTGGGGCTTTCTTGAGTTCTTGATCAAGAAGAAAAAGGGAGAAGAAGAGAGAAGAACCTTCTCTTGAATTCTTTTTTTGGATTTTTTTGGATCTCAAGATTTTATATGATTTTTAATATAAAAAATTAGATTAGATCTTATTTTTATCATAGAAAATTAGAGAAAAAAATTCTTCTCAAGGGCGTGAAAGAAAGAGATAAAGGTTCTCTCTTATACATGAGAAATTGAGAAGAAATGATTCTTCTCTTGATCTCTATTGTAAAGATCAGATGCATGGATCTAGAAAGAAAAGGAGAGGATCTCTTTATTCTTCAATTCCATCATGTTCCTCTCAAACCAGCCAATAGATGATATCTTCGTGAGCTAGCACTCCCGAAAAAATCGATCAGCATGAGGACTTCGTGTGGATACTCGTAGAGGCCGGATGCATGTGCAGTTGCCAAGCATCATAAAGAATCATCTACTATGGATTTCGGATATGATGATTTGCTACCCAGACTCAAGTATGAGATTTTGTTCTCAATTAATTTTTAGATGTAATTTAAATGTGAATTAGATATGATCTAATTACACTTAGATATGTTCAATATATGATGATTTTAGATTTTAGATGTACATACATACATATTAGCTCATGTCATAGATCCTATATGGTGATTTAAATTTGATCTAAGCATGCATTATAGATTAAATTATTAATCTATATATGCTTTACTGTAAAATTTTAAAAATATATGCACATCACCCACCACGCTTCCCTTCAGGCTGAGCATGCTGTAGATGTGTAGGATGAATTCTGACTCTATTGTTAGTTATAGAACTGGATGTCATGCTATAACACAGTACAATAAAGATAATGGCACCATAGCCCTTGCTAAGGAGTCAAAAGTCTCACCAGAAGTCCAAGCACATAGAGCTACGGTATACACGACTACCTCATATCAAGGTACGAAGAGTAGACTCCACAGACAACGTGGCAGATCCGCTGACTAAGTAGTTGAGCCAACCAAAAATGGAAGTCCACCTTGAGAAGATGGGACTTAGATTTATGGCCAATTGGCTTTAGTCCAAGAGAGAGATTGTTTGATGTATATCCTAGAAGTCAATATGGATGATATATTGTAATAATTTTAGGAAATAATTTTATACTTAATATATTGATATAATCAATAAAAGGATAATTTTTTTTTATTCAAGTGTGATGTGTCTTTGAATCATCCATGAAATTAGTTTCGATATATATTCTCAAAGTGCTGAGAATTAGAGACATGTATTTAATTCCTAAATACTTCTGATCATAGGATCATCATGAGGATGGTGATAGATCCAGATAGACTAATGCACAAATCACTTCTTTCGAGATAGATGAGTCTTTGGTCTACTGTGTAGAGACACAGGATGATGAGTGCGGGTGGTTATTAAAGAACAACTAGTACTGAGCGTGACCATATGAGAGATCACTTGGATTTCTATTCAATCATCAGTGATTGTCTCGATGCTATAGTTGTGTGACTAGTCCTTTGACTTGAGATGGTACTACTGCTTGCAATGAGGCTACTAAAGTTTGACTAACATATAAATATAGGTCTCAATGAGCCCTTATAGTGGATGTTGGCGATAGTTGGTCCACTGTAGGAGTGATGTGCATCAAGATAGAATCTATCGACCTTGATAGAGATGAGTAGTCCTATGAGATTTAAAAGACTAAGTCTAAGAATCTATGACCATAGTAGTGTGATTGATGAAAAAGAGTTTTTATAGAAGTCACAACTGGATTTGAGCTAATCGAATCTATCATATGACTGATGTTGAGGTTTGACGATTTATCTATGACCTACCATCTAGTTGAGACTTACGATAAAGGGACTGAATCACATGTTAACTACACCTAGAGGTTTATTTTAATTCTACTGAGTTGTCACTACATACTGCTAGGTGTCACTGATGGATTGTGAGAGCTCACTATGATCGTTCTGGATTGACAATCCTTGCTGAGTTAGAGTGAAATTATTTTGACCCATTGAAAATAGTTTCAATGATACAATGATAGAAATCATTGTATATCTCATTACCAGATAGAATTGAATCTACAAGGTCACACAATAAAGGAATTAGGTCTGGAATAAGTAATTGAGCTTATGAAGTATCAATTGAAGTTAGAGAAATCTATTGGGTTCATGATAATCTTGCTAGCACATAGTTGGACCCAATTTTTCTTTCAGTTAGAATTATTTATTTGATAATATAATTCTAACTTAATTATCTGCTAATAATCTATATGAATAAGATTCATAAGACTCTAATTGTTGGGTGTCTAAGGTTGTGGATCATATTAATTAAGGGTACAAGACCTTAATTAATTTTTTTGATAGTTATTTTTAGGCGCCACCTTGATTTGATCAAGTTGGGCATGTCCATTGATTAGAAAACTTTTAGTTCTCTTATGGGGTATCTCTTGGGTGTATTTTAGAGTATCTAATTATGGATGCAAGGGCTCCAATTGTTACTATTGAAAAATATGTCTCAAAAGCCAATCGTCAAGCTGTTGATGGTTGAGCAACCTTGTATTGTAATTGATTTGTTAATAAATAAAATATATTTTTGGTATTTTCATCATAAGTTTTCACCTTCTAATGAACTTCATTGTTGTGATGAATTCCTTAGAACTATTTAGGTTCGATAAAGAGAGGATTTATCGATTAGTCCTTAAAACTGTTCACGACCAAATGATAGGCTGTTAATAAGGACGACAGCTTCTATCGAGCATAGGTTGCTGTAGGCCATATGGGTTGGTTGTCCTCTTAACCAAAGAGTATGGAGACACTGGTATGGCATACAGGTGAGATGTAAGAATACATCATCATTGAATGTGACTAACTCCAGAGCATTCTGCTGTCGAAAATATCTCTGCTGGGATATAGGTATAAGTATCCCTTAGACCTGAGATCGCCTCAGTGACTTGCAAGCAACTCACTGTACTTTGATACTGGACTAACTAAATTTTAAATTCAGAGATGGAAGGCTTCTGGGCACAGTCTGTTAGATGTGTGCCCTAGATGCCAGATTGGCTGACACATTCCTATACAAATCTAAGGACAAATTTATAATTTTGACTATAAATCAATAAATGAATTATTCTTCTATCACATTGTGTACATTGTGTCTGTGATACATGTTGGGAATAGTGTCCCAAAGCCAATCGTCAGCCTGTTGATGGTTGTGCTCCTTTTTGTATTAGTACATGAATTATAAATAAATAAAAGTTATTTTAGTATTTTTTCATCATAAATGTTTCATCTTCTAATGAACTCCTGTGTTGTGGTGAAGCCCTTAGGACTATTTAGACTCGACAAAGGAGGATTTGTCACTTAGTCCTTAAACATGTTCGCGACCAAATGATACGTTGTTACCAAGGATGACAATGTTTATTGAGCATAGGTCGTTGTGTGCCATATGAGTTGGTTGTCCTCATAACCAAAGAGTGTGGAGACACTGGTATGGCATACAGGTGAGATGTAATGGTACATCTGCACTGAACGTGACCAACTCCGGAGCTATTTCTGCTGTCAAGATTTGCTCCAATGAGATATGCGTATAAATGTCTCTCCGACTTGAGACCGTCACGATGACTTGCAAGCAACTCACTGCACTTAGGCACTGGACTACCTAAATTTCTAATTCAATGACGGAAGGCTGCTGGGTGTAGTCAAGTACTTGACTTGTCGGTGCGTGTGTCAAGATGGGATTGACCACTCCAGTTTAGGAGCTGTGTACAGTCGTATTTCAATTTAGCAAAACTTTGGCCAGGGTAGTCCTAGTGAGGAGTCACAGGACTAATTGAGTCGAGCACAATTCGGATGATATCATCAGGGTTGACAGTTTAACCTCGAGTCATCCTAAACACAGGGGTCAAAAGGGATGAATTATACGGTAACCATATTCACGTAGGTTCTGAATGTTGCAATTGTGATTATTCGATCTATCCGATCATCGGGTACCATTGCTAGATGGTCACTTCGATTAGTACAGGAATTGTTCCTGTGCTACCGACTTAGGTTCGAACCTGCGGGGTCACACACATTAGTGGTTCCTTTCTGATCAGATGGCTGATTATGAGTCTTATGTGTCTGGGACTCTATGATTGAGAATTAGGATTCTCTGATCATGAGTTCCACATATTTTGGGTACCGGGGTCAAAATTTTGAATTTTAAATTTTGAATTTGAAATTTGAACTCTTTGATCAGGGTTTCATATCGATGGTCTCTGATGCCTGATTGCCCATCGGATTAGGACTCAATATTTATGAGAGGTTTAATTAGTGATTTGATCACTAATTAACTCAATTTGATTGAGTAATTATTTTTGGATCAAGTCCAATTGAATTGGATTCAGTTTGGATTGACCCGATTAGGTTAAATGTTGACCTAATCGCTAAGGTGGTTTAGTCCCTGATTTGATCAGGGGTTAGGTTTAGTTAATTTTGATTTGATTAGGATTTTATTGAGCCTAATTAAGCCTAATTAAGTTGGATTTAATTTATTCTAATTGTGCTTAACCTATTTAGATTAGGTTGGCTCAATTAGGTTCAAACCACCTTGACTTTTCTCCCTGTGCCACCTCACTTCTTCTGTGCATATTTAAATTCACGAGAAGTAACTTCTCATGAATTTTCTCCATACAGAAGCCATCCCATGCCCACCCTTGTGTGCCAAATATCTAGGTAAAAATAAGTTGGTTGGCCATTCAAATTCAAAAGAAAGTTTGAATTTGAATGAGCAACCAACTAATCCATGCGCCATGGTCTTATCTTGTGCACCCCATATTTTACATGAGAAAATATTTCTCGTGTAAACTCTCCATGCACAAATCAACTCACGCCCCATCTCTTCTCACGCACAAGTGGATAGGGATGAGTTGGTTTTGCATTTGAATTCAAATTTGATTTGAATTCAAATGTGCAACAACTTATCTTTATCCTCTCACGTGGATAAGATACGTTCGATGTTGTTTTAAAAAGAGGAGAAAGGTGGGATGTGCGTAGAAATTTTAGGAGAGAAACTTTGGGGCGTGAGGAAAGTTTGTGCACAAGGTGAAGGTCCAAAACCTTCCGAGAGAAAAAGAAAGAAAAGAAAGAAAATTGAGCGTAGGGTTTCTAGTGTATACCCTAGGGTTTCTACCTAGGGTTTGGGAAGTGAGATTGGTGTGCCACGAGTGTCGTGAGTCCATCAAATTTTAGGGAGAGATCCATCAGCCTTTCAAGCAACCGTGCAAATGATCCGGAGCATCCGAGGAGTCGGCACACATTGATCGAAGGAGTTCGATCAACATCTGCCATCAAAAGGGTGAAATCATGAACTAGCATTCGTGAGGAGCTGATTAGACGGGAGCTTTGTGTGGATGATCCGCAGAGGCCAGATATTTGTGTGGCTACAACATGATGATCAGAGCCCCCCGATGGTGATCAGATTGCGGTGATCGACTATCCGCAAAAGGTGATGTGTTCTGAACACAGTACTGTAAAAGGTTTACTGATTCAAATTTGAATGTCAAATTTAAATGCATGCTATTGTATCATATTTAGATCTTAGTGTAGGATTAATTAGTATTAATTAATGAGATTAATTAATAATTCTACTGTAAAATAGTAATTTTGAAAAAGTTTTAAAATTATCATTTTGCCCCTGCACTAAATTTTTGCTACAAATGGTATCAGAGCATGGTTCTAGAATATGATATACATATGCATGCGTAGATTAAGGTGTAATCTATAAGTTTAAATTTGAAATTCAAAATTCAAAATTTGAAATTCAAAAAAATTTTGAAATTTGAAATTTGAAATTTGAAATTTGTTAGAAGTTTCAAATTTGAAATTCAAAATTCAAATTTGAAATTTGGTTGAAATCTCAAATTTGAAATTTAAAATTTGAAATTCAAAATTTAAAATTCAAAGATTGAAAATTCAAAATTGAAATTTGGTTGAAATCTCAAATTTGAAATTTAAAATTTGAAATTTGAAATTTAAAATTTGAAATTTAAAATTTAAATTTTGAAATTGGTATATTTAGATATACTTGATCCAAGTAGCAAGTAATCTAATTGGGTTGGTTGCCATGGCCGTCCGGTCATAGGAGAAAAGTAGGGTTTAAAGACCCTCTCTTCCCATTCGATGGGGTCTCCTATGGCGGTAGGGGTGCCGATGCAATTATATCCCATGTCGATGAAGCAGCGAAAGGACTTAATTATAAAATTTATCATGAATGTGTTAGATTAGATCTAAAAAAAAATTTATGACTTATTTTGAGTTATTTTCTGTTATGAAATGAGCAATAGGATTGCTGTTTATGAATTATGCTGACCTGTTTGTGAAATGAGTCAACACATTTGGTGAATAAAAAATAAAATCTTTCAAAATTTGAAAATTATTTTCGAAATGACAAACCCTGACCCATCAGCCCAAGTACTTAATTAAAAGAATTAAGTGTTGTCTAGTAGGTCTAGAATTATGAATTAAGACCTAAGATAATTGCATAAACTTGTGGGTCAATGGGTTAGATGAATTAGGTCCATAATTGGGTTAGACCTAAGGTTAGCTTAAAAAATAGAATAAATAGAGTAATTGGTCAAATCTAATCAAAAGTTGAATTAGATTAGGTCAAGGATACTCTAGACTCAACTTTAATAGTTGTAGTTGAATGGGTCCATGTCTTTAACTAGACCAAGATGGACTTAATTCATGGCTACGCGGTGGAGCCCTATTTACTAAGTTGATCAAAATTAAAACTAATGAACCGGTTGGTGTCTAAGGTAAGTTCGGCAGTTTTGACCAGTGGTTCTTAAGCGGGAGCTACTCGCATTGATTCGATCATTGACGAGTTAATGGCAAATCTCCACCACTGATCTCACTTACCTGGCCAATCTGGTAAGTTAGTTTTTGATTAGATCACTTGGTGATTAGAGCTCACCCATGTCATTAGGTAAATCAGTGTGACTGATTTAGGTGCTCCTAATGCCAGCTTTAATTAAATCTTTTTTTAATCTGACTTGGTGAAGTCAGTAGGAGGATTGAAATTGGCTGGATGATTTCTTCTCTACTATTCTTTAATAAAATCCTCAAAATTATTAGGTCCCTAAAATGATTAAGTAATAATGATAACTAAGTCATAGCCTCCCATTAAGTGAGTGATAATGAGTCCATTAGTTCAATGATCATTGGAGGCCCAAAGGCCTGGTGCTCATTGGCTAATGGAATTATTATTCATAATATGATAATTTGATTGAGTCTTTCTGATGGTGGTTAGGTTGGCCGGCCAAAGTCGGGCCTGATCATTTATTGGTCCGATTCACTAAATTAAGTCATGTTAATGGTTGGACCTAACCAGATCTTTTCAGTGGAGGCCAAAGCCTACTGATTAGGTTCTGGGGCAAAATCAATTACTAGAAGTTGTTTAGAGAAACAACTGGTTAAGAACCTATCCATAGATGCACATTGGTTGACCAACCAAAGTTGGGCTCGTGTGTAGTCTGTGTGGATTCTAGTACCCATTAAGGAATTAAAGTAATTCTTCGAATTGGAGGATGAGGCTACCAGTTCATAAAAATATTGGGAAAAACTTTAGACTAAAGTCCAAGTCTTTAGTATTAATTTATGTACTAATAGAGGTCTCATTTTCCTTTATGCAGCTATGGCCACTACCCTGTCGCTCCGGTCATTATTAGATAATGACAAGCTCATGGGACCCAATTTCGATAGCTGGTATCGAAAATTGAAAATTGTCCTTGAGCATGAGCGGATCCTTTATGTAGTAACGGATCCAGCACCTGAGGAGCCAGCTCCGAACGCTAGTAAGGTGATCCGAGACACTTACTTGAAGTGGCTCAATGACCGCACCACTGTTCGATGTATTATGCTGGCAGCAATGAATGACGAGTTCAGCCGAAGGTTTGAGAACGCCCAGCCACAGGAGATGCTTCAAATGTTGAATGACTCCTTTGGCACGCCTGACGATGTTGAAAGGCACAAAACTAGTTGTGCCATTTTCAATGCTCGGATGAGGGATGGGGCCTCAGTCACTGATCATGTACTGTACATGATCGAGATGATTGAGCGCCTAAGCAAATTGGGCTTTCCTCTGCACGAGCAGCTCGGTAAGGATGCAATCCTTAATTCCTTGCCCAAGTCCTTCCTCCCATTCCTTACTCATTTTCGAATGACAAAGCCTGTAGTAAATTACCACGGATTGTTGGGGTTGCTGCAGAACTTTGAGAAGGATCACCAACTCCATAAGGAGTCGGTGAATGTAGTGGGAGGGTCTTCTTCTCGTAGTCAACCCTTTGGGAAGGGGAAGAAGAACAAGAAGAAAAAAATAAGAAGGTGCAATCTCATGCTGGAACAGTAGCACAGGATCAGACCAAGAAGCGCAAGCACGACCAGAGCCAGATGGAGTGCTTCTTTTGCAAGAAGCAGGGGCATTGGAAGAGGAACTGTCCTCAATACATTGCCTCCCTAGACCCGAACAGGCCAAAGAAGAAGCAAGGTAATTATATGATAACTCCTTGCAACTTTTCGATTTATGATACTACTGCCTGGGTATTGGATACCGGAAGCCCTTATCATATTTGTAATTCGATGCAGGGTCTGCAGGTCAGTAGGAGATTTGATGAAGGTGAGAGGTTCCTGAACGTTGGAGATAGAAGCAAAGTTCCAGTTCTAGCTTTAGGAATCATGGGTCTTGTAATCAATTCTCGTAATGTAATTCTGAGTGAATGTCACTATTGTCCAAGTTTTTTATTAAATATTATTTCTATAGGCCTTTTGGCCATGTACGGTTATGATTTTTTAATAAAAGAAAATATTTGCAATATCATTTTGAATGGTGTTATAATATTTATTAGATAATTAAATAATAGAATTTACTTACTATCACAGCCTGTTAATGTGGTTCAAAACTTCGGTAAACGCTCTAGAATAGATAATATGTCAGAAGTCTACCTTTGGCATTGTAGGCTAGGTCATATCAATAAGAACAGGATAAACAGGTTGGCTCAAGAAAGAATTCTTGAAGTTAGTATTGTGAATCACTTCCAACCTGTGAGTCCTGTCTTCTTGGGAAGATGACCAAGTCACCTTTTACTGGAAAAGGTGAGCGAGCCAGTGAACTCTTAGGTCTGGTACATTCTGATGTATGTGGACCCATGAGCTCAAGTGCAAGAGGTGGATTTTTCTACTTCATAACCTTCACAGACGACCTATCTAGGTATGGGTATGTCTATTTAATGAAGCATAAGTCGGAATCATTTGAAATGTTCAAACTATTCCGAAATGAGGTAGAAAAACAAACTGGAAAGTGTATTAAAACTCTTCGATCTGATCGAGGAGGTGAATACCTTTCCAATGAGTTTCTGACGTATCTAGGGGAGAATGGGATTCTCTCTCAGTGGACTCCCCTTGGAACACCACAGCATAATGGTGTGTCTGAAAGGAGGAATCGGACCCTGTTAGACATGGTTCAATCCATGATGGGGTTTGCTGGTCTGCCGATCTCCCTCTGGGGATATGCGCTCGAATCGGCTTGTTACCTTCTAAATAGAGTTTCGAGTAAGTCTGTAGCCAAAATGCCATATGAGATATGGATAGGACGTAAGCCAGTACTCTCGCACCTTAGGGTTTGGGGGTGTCCGGCTTATGTTAAACGTTTAATTACAGACAAGCTTGGACCTAGGTCTGACAAGTGTAATTTTATTGGGTACCCAAAAGAGACCAAAGGGTATTATTTCTACCTTGCTGATGAGCAAAAGGTGTTTGTCAGCCTTAAGGCAATTTTTTTAGAAAAGAGTTCCTTAGTGAAAAAACTGTTGCCTCTAAGGTCGAACTTGACGAAGTTCGATAGGTAGAAAAACGACACATGTTACTGAACCTGAACCGGATTTGATTAGATCAGATCCGGAGCCCATTGATTATGCACCCTTAAGGCGGTCTGGTAGAGTACCACATCAACCGGACAGATACTATGGTTTCTTGGTCCGGGATGGTGATCCTGTCGAACTTGATGAAAATGATGAGGATCCGATCACCTACATGGATGCAATGCAGAGACCTGACTCTGAGAAATGGCTAGAGGCCATGAAATCCGAAATAGAGTCCATGAAGGTCAACGATGTGTGGACATTGGTTGACCCACCCGAAGGAGTAAAACCCATAAGGTGTAAGTGGGTCTTCAAAAGGAAGAGGGGCGCAGACGGAAAGGTGGAGACCTATAAAGCCCATCTGGTTGCCAAGGGATATCGTCAACGTTATGGTATAGACTATGACGAGACATTTTCTCCTGTGGCAATGCTCAAATCCATTCGGATTATGCTTGCGATAGCTGCCCATCTGGACTATGAAATCTGGCAGATGGATGTGAAGACAGCTTTCCTAAACGGAGAGCTGGACGAAGAGGTGTATATGATACAACCTAAAGGGTTCACATCCACAGATGAGTCTAAGGTGTGCAAGCTACAGAGGTCCATTTATGGACTTAAGCAGGCATCTCGAGTTGGAACATACATTTTGATAGGACGATCAAAACGTATGGCTTCGTTAAGAACGGAGAAGAGCCCTGCATTTATAAGTGGGCTAATGGTCCAGTAGTAGTATTTCTTGTATTGTATGTGGATGACATTCTCTTAATCGGAATGATGTCTCTGCATTACAGGGAATAAAGATTTGGCTATCGTCACAGTTCTCCATGAAGGATCTGGGAGAAGCTTCCTACATCCTAGGGATGAGGATCTATAGGGATAGATCCAAAAAGTTGCTTGGCTTATCCCAGTCCATGTACATTGATACTATGCTGAAAAGGTTCAGCATGGAAAATTCCAAGAAAGGCTATCTACTGATAGGCCATGGAATTTCTCTCTCGAAGAGGGATTGTCCGACAACACCTCAAGAGAGAGAGCGTATGGGTAGGATTCCATATGCTTCGGCAGTGGGATCTATCATGTACGCCATGACATGTACACGACCAGATGTGGCATACTCACTAGGGGTAGTGAGTAGATACCAATCTGATCCAGGAGAGAATCACTGGAAGGTTGTTAAAACCATCCTGAAGTATTTAAGAAATACTAAGGACCAGTGGCTTATATATGGTGAATCGGACTTGAGACTTATAGGGTTTACAGACTCTAGTTTCCAGTCTGATCGTGATGATAGCAAGAGTGTGTCAGGATTTATTTTTATCCTTAATGGTGGGGTTGTCTGCTGGAAGAGTTCAAGCAGCACACTGTGGTTGATACAGTATGCGAGGCGGAGTATATTGCTACATCAGATGCTGCCAAAGAAGCGTGTGGCTGAGGAAATTCATCACCGAGCTCGGAGCAGCACCCTCCCTTGTTGGTCCAGTTCTGCTCTACTGCGACAGCTCTGGAGCCATTGCTCAGGCGAAGGAACCAAAGGCACACCAGCGGACGAAGCATATTCTGCACCGCTACCATCTCATCCGGGAGATCGTGGATCGAGGTGACGTCGACCTTCAGAAGATCGACGGGAAGGAGAACCTGGCCGACCCATTCACTAAAGCCATTGCGGTGAAGGAGTTCAACGACTACAAGTCGAAGATGGGTATTAGATACTGCACCGATAGGCTTTAGGCCAAGTGGGAGATTGTTGGGAATAGTATCCCAAAGCCAATCGTCAGCCTGTTGATGGTTGTGCTCCTTTTGTATTAGTACATGAATTATAAATAAATAAAATTATTTTGATATTTTTTCATCACAAATGTTTCATCTTCTAATGAACTCCTGTGTTGTGGTGAAGTCCTTAGGACTATTTAGACTCGACAAAGGAGGATTTGTCGCTTAGTCCTTAAACATGTTCGCGACCAAATGATACGTTGTTACCAAGGATGACAACGTTTATCGAGCATAGGTCGTTGTGTGCCATATGGGTTGGTTGTCCTCATAACCAAAGAGTGTGGAGACACTGGTATGGCATACAGGTGAGATGTAATGGTACATCTGCACTGAACGTGACCAACTCCGAGCTATTTCTGCTGTCAAGATTTGCTCCGATGGGATATGGGTATAAATGTCCCTCCGACCTGAGACCGCCACGGTGACTTGCAAGCAACTCACTGCACTTAGGCACTGGACTACCTGAATTTCTAATTCAATGACGGAAGGCTGCTGGGTGTAGTCAAGTACTTGACTTGTCGGTGCGTGTGTCAAGATGGGATTGACCACTCCAGTTTAGGAGCTGTGTACAGTCGTGTTTCAATTTAGCAAAACCTTGGCCAGGGTAGTCCTAGTGAGGAGTCACAGGACTAATTGAGTTGAGCACGATTCGGATGATATCATCAGGGTTGACAGTTTAACCCTGAGTCGTCCTAAACACAGGGGTCAAAAGGGATGAATTATATGGTAACCATATTCACGTAGGTTCTGAATGTTGTGATTGTGATTATTCGACCTATCCGATCATCGGGTACCATTGCTAGATGGTCACTTCGATTAGTACAGGAATTGGTTCCTGTGCTACCGGCTTAGGTTCGAACCTGCGGGGTCACACACATTAGTGGTTCCTTTCTGATCAGATGGCTGATTATGAGTCTTATGTGTCTGGGACTCTATGATTGAGAATTAGGATTCTCTGATCATGAGTTCCACACATTTTGGGTACCGGGGTCAAAATTTTGAATTTTAAATTTTGAATTTGAAATTTGAACTCTTTGATCAGGGTTTCATATCGATGGTCTCTGATGCCTGATTGCCATCGAATTTGGACTCAATATTTATGAGAGGTTTAATTAGTGATTTGATCCTAATTAACTCAATTTGATTGAGTAATTATTTTTGGATCAAGTCCAATTGAATTGGATTCAGTTTGGATTGACCCGATTAGGTTAAATGTTGACCTAATCGCTAAGGTGGTTTAGTCCCTGATTTGATCAGGGGTTAGGTTTAGTTAATTCTGATTTGATTAGGATTTTATTGAGCCTAATTAAGCCTAATTAAGTTGGATTTAATTTATTCTAATTGTGCTTAACCTATTTAGATTAGGTTGGCTCAATTAGGTTCAAACCACCTTGACTTTTCTCCCTGCGCCACCTCACTTCTTCTGTGCATATTTAAATTCATGAGAAGCAACTTCTCATGAATTTTCTCCACGCAGAAGCCATCCCATGCCCACCCTTGTGCACCAAATATCTGGATAAAAATAAGTTGGTTGGCCATTCAAATTCAAAAGAAAGTTTGAATTTGAATGAGCAACCAACTAATCCATGCGCCATGGTCTTATCTTGTGCGCCCCATATTTTACACGAGAAAATGTTTCTCGTGTAAACTCTCCATGCACAAATCAACTCACCCCTTCTCTTCTCATGCACAAGTGGATAGGGATGAGTTGGTTTTGCATTTGAATTCAAATTTGATTTGAATTCAAATGTGCAACCACTTATCTTTATCCTCTCACGCGATAAGACACGTTCGACGTTGTTTTAAAAAGAGAAAAAAGTGGGAGTGTGTAAAAATTTTAGGAGAGAAACTTTGGGTGTGAGGAAAGTTTGTGCGCAAGGTGAAGGTCCAAAACCTTTCGAGAGAAAAAGAAAGAAAAGAAAGAAAATTGAGGCAGGGTTTCTAGTGTGTACCCTAGGGTTTCTACCTAGGGTTTGGGAAGTGAGATTGGTGTGCCACGAGTGTGTGAGTCCACCAAATTTTAGGAAGAGATCCATCAGCCTCTCAAGCAATCGTAAAATGATCTGGAGCATCCGAGGAGTCAGCACAATTGATCGAAGGAGTTCGATCAACATCTGCCATCAAAAGGGTGAAATCATGAACTAGCATTCGTGAGGAGCTGATCAGACGGGAGCTTCGTGTGGATGATCCACAGAGGCCAGACATTTGTGTGGCTGCGATATGACAATCAGAGCCCCCCGACGGTGATCAGATTGCGATGATAGACTACCCGCAAAAGGTGATGTGTTCTGAACACAGTACTGTAAAAGGTTTACTGATTCAAATTTGAATTTCAAATTTAAATGCATGCTGTTGTATCATATTTAGATCCTAGTGTAGGGTTAATTAGTATTAATTAATGAGATTAATTAATAATTCTGCTATAAAATAGTAATTTTGGAAAAGATTTAAAATTATCATTTTGCCCCTGCACTAAATTTTCGCTACACCTGCCATACCAGCACGTCCGACTGCTGAACAGAGAGCGTCTCTGGAAAAGTGGATGGATGATGATTACAAAGCAAGGTACTACATGTTGGGTGCAATATCTGATGACTTGCAGTGCCAACATGAGAATATTTTGACTATCCGCCAAATGTTGGCTCACCTACAAGAGTTGTTTGGTGAACAGAGTCACACGACCAAGTATCAAGTCTGTCAAAGACTTTTTAAGGTCAAGATGCGTGATGGGTAGTCAGTCCAAGATCATTGTTTGACAATGATCAAGGATCTTGAGGAGCTTGAGAAGCTCGGTATCATCTTAGACAAGGATTTTCAGATTGATGTGATCCTTCTTCTTGTCCGATGCATATGGTCAGTTCATCATGAACTTCCATATGCATAAGATGCAGTATACCTTGGTCGAGTTAATGAACATGCTAGTTACGGCTGAGCTTTCTATGAAGGGTTCAAAAGGCTCAGTTCTTACTGTGGAACAGACTTCTTCCAAGAGAAAGTCTTTTGGAAAGAAAAAGAGATCTGTGAAGAAGCAGAAGGTGGATGGAAAGAAAAGGAAGTGGAACTGTCCTCAGTACCTGGCCACCCTAAAGAACAAGAAGGATGGTCTTTTTGGAGGTATGCTCGTTATAGAATCTAACCTTACGATTTCTTCTGCATCCAGTTGGTTACTTGACTCTGGTTCTAGTACTCATTTGTGCACTTCTATGCAGAGTCTTGAGGAGAGCAGGAGGCTGAGAGATGGGGAGATGATCCTACGCATCGAGAATGGAGCAAGAATTGCTGCTGTGGCCGTTGGAACCTACCCTCTGTGATTACCATTAGGATTAGATTTATTTCTTAGAGATTGTTATTATGTGCCTGTAGCAAGCAGGAATTTGATTTCTGTTTCATGTTTAGCACAAGAAGGCTACGTGATTAGCTTTCATAAGGACCATTGTAATATTTTTTATGAAAATAATAAAGTTGCAGATGGTTTTCTTATTAACGATCTCTATCAGCTACATATTGATGTATCTGTATTTAATATTAAGCAAAATATGAATGCCATAGGAATTAAAAGGCCTAGAAATAGTCTAAATGATAAGTATCTGTGGCACCTAAGGCTAGGTCATATAGCGGAAGACAGGGTTAACAAATTGGAGAAATTCGGGCTATTGAGTTCGTTAACTTTCGAGTCATATCCAGTTTGTGAATCATGCCTTCAAGGCAAAATGACCAAGCTTCCTTTTGTGGGACATGGGGAAAGGACCACAGACCTACTTGCCCTAGTACATACGAATGTGTGCGGCCCATTTGATGTGCCAGCTAGAGGCAACTACATTATCTTCATTATCTTTACCGATGATATGTCTAGGTACGGATATGTATTTCTAATGAAACACAAGTCTGAAGCTTTTGAAAGGTTCAAAGAATTCAGACATGAGGTAGAAAAATAAACAGGAAAGCTCATTAAGGTTCTTCGATCAGATCGAGGAGGTAAATACCTTAGTTGAAAGTTTCTAGACTATCTTAAGGATAATGGCATAGTCTCTCAATGGACTCTACCTGGAATGCCTCAACTCAATGATATTTCAGAACAGAGAAATCGGACCCTATTAGATATGGTCCATTCCATGATGAGCTTCACGGACCTCCTCAAATTTCTTTGGGGATATTGTCTCATGACAGTAATTTATGTATTGCATAGGATTTTCTCTAAAATCATTCCTACCACACCATATGAGATATGGCATGGTAAGAAGCCAAGTCTGAATCATTTCAGAATTTGGGATTGTCCGGCTCATGTCAAGAGACAGCAGGTGGACAAGTTAGAGATCAGGTCTTTTAGAGCTCAGTTCATAGGATATCCTAAAGAGTCATTAGGATACTATTTCTATATTTCGAAAGACCACAATGTGATGGTGAGTCGAAATACTATTTTTCTTGAAAAATAGTTTATTCAAGATAGTGGCATCGGAAGAATAATTAAGCTCAAGGAGAATATCTCCCAAAAGCAATGAGCTCAAGAACCTGAGGAACCCAATCAATTAGAATCAGTCCCAACACAACCTCTTCCACCTCGTAGATCGACTAGGGTTTTCCATCCTCCTGAAAGGTACTTAGGTACTATACAAGAGGAAGTAGAGGAAATGTTCCTCACGTGAAATGGGGCTCATGGTGATGACCCCAAGACCTATGATGAGGCGACATCAGATATCGACTCCGAGAAATGGTTAGAGGCAATGAGATCAAAAATTGACTCGATGCACTCAAACCAAGTCTGGACCTTGGTAGATCCACCTGAAGATATTATACCTATTGGGTGTAAATGGATCTTCAAGAGAAAGATAGGTGCAGATGGGAATGTAGAGACATTCAAGGCTAGGCTCGTAGCGAAAGATTATAGTCAGCATGAAGGCATTGACTATTAGGATACCTTTTCACCCGTAGCCATGCTAAAATCCATCCACACATTGCTTGCTGTTGCAGCCTATTTTGATTATGAAATATGGCAGATGGATGTGAAAACGACATTCTTAAATGGACATCTTGAGGAAGATATCTATATGGAACAGCTGCTTGGTTTCACATCCAGTGATGATGATCACAAGATCTGCAAGCTGCAAAGGTCTATTTATAGACTTAAGCAAGTATCTCGGAGTTGGAATACTCATTTCAATGATGTGATCAAAATATTTGATTTCATCAAGAACGAGGAGGAACCATGTGTGTTCAAAAAGGTCAGTGGGAGCGCAGTTGTCTTCCTCATATTGTACGTAGATGACATCCTCCTAATTGGGAATGACATTCCCATGTTGACCTTAATCAAAGTATGGTTGTCTAAGGAGTTCTCTATAAAAGATCTAGAAGAGGTATCCTTTATACTAGGTATTAAGGTCTATAGAGATAGACCAAATAGGATGCTGGGACTTTCAAAGAAGATATACATAGAGGAGGTGCTAAAAAGGTTTAGCATGGAAAACTCCAAAAGAGGTTTATTATCTTTTAGACATGGCATTCATCTCTCCAAGAAGATGTGCCCTAGCACACCTGAGGAGATTGAACGCATGAGCAAGATCCCTTATGCTTCGGCAATAGGGAGCCTCATGTATGCCATGCTATATACACGACCTGATATAGCCCATGCTGTGAGTGTCACAAGCAGATATCAGTCAAATTCAGGCGAAGAGCACTGGACTTCTGTGAAATGTATTCTTAAGTACTTGAGAAGGACTAAGGATATGTTTCTAGTCTTTGGGAATGGAGAACTCCAGATTCAGGGATATACAGACTCAAAACTTTATGTCTGATATTGATGATCTAAAGTCGACATCTGGAAGTCTGTTCATTTGCAATGGTGGTGCAGTCAACTGGAAGAGTTTCAAGCAGATGGTGATTGCTGATTCCACCATGGAGGCAGAGTACATTGCTGCATCGAAAGCTGCGAAGGAGGCATTCTAGTACAAGAAGTTTGCTGCAGAGCTTGGAGTGATGTTATCATATGCCATACCTCTTTACTGCGACAATAATGGCACCATAGCCCTAGCTAAGGAGCCAAGGTCTCACTAGAAGTCCAAGCACTTCAAGCGACGATTCCATTTGATCCATGATTACCTCGAAAATGGTTATGTCGAGGTCAAGAGAGTTGACTCCACAGATAATGTGGCTAACCCGCTGACTAAGCCATTAGGCCAGCAAAAGATCGAAGCCCACCTTGAGAAGATGGGACTTAGATTTGTAGCCAATTGGCATTAGGTCAAGTGGAAGTTTGTTAGATGTGTGTCCTAGATGCCAGATCGGCTGACACATTTCTGTACAGATCTAAGGACAAATTTATAATTTTGACTATAAATGAATAAAAAGATTATTCTTCTATCACATTGTGTACATTGTGTCTGTGATACATCCTTTGAGTTAGTAAGAATGTTAATTCATATTTTCAAGAGTTGAAAATTTAAGACATGAATTTACATAACTAACTCATAAACAGCTCCTGACCATAGGATCATCACGAGGATGGTGATCGATCTGGAAGGTTGGTTTACAATCACTTTTTTAGGGTAGATGTATTTTGAGTCTACAGTGTGGAGACACCAAAGCAAGAGTACAGGTATTCACTGAGAACGAGAGTACTGAGCGTGACCATATCGAGCAGTCATAAGGAAGTCTACTTTCTCATCGATGACTAGCTCGATGCTGTAGTTGTGTGTTTAATTCTTTGACCTGAGGTACATCGATAGTTCACCTTGAGTGTGTTATAGTTTGACTACATCATAACTCGATCTCTTAGCCATTCGGAACCCTGAGGTGTATGTTGGCTATAGCATATTCATTGTAGGAACTAGGTCACACCAAGATGGGATCTATCAACCTCGATAGATGAGAGAAGTAGTCCTATGATAATCAAAAGATCGAGTCCTTAAGCCCATGGCCATGGTGGAGTGAAATAATAAAAAAAAAAAATTTCATTGGGGTTTCACATCGGACTCGGATCGATCGATTAATTTATATGACTGATGTTGGGTTTGACTAGTTCACCTTAACCCTAATTCAGTCGGGACTCATGATAGAGGAACTCAATCACATAGGTAGCTGCACCGAGAGGTTCATCTTCAGTTCTGATGGATTGCCACCACATATTGTCAGGTGTCACTGATAGATTTTGGAAGCAATTAGAATGATATTGATGATCGATCATTCTAATTATCTGAATCAGAAGAGTTCTGATCCATCGAAAGGAGTTTCGATGATATCGATGATGAGATCATGACATGTCTCATTACCATATAGAATTGAACCTAATTGGGTCACAAAAATAAGGGTTAGGGTCTGGATGTCATCAATTGGGCTAGCCCAATTGATTTGGATTAGATCCAATTAAGTTCAAGAAAATCGTGCTAGCATACAATTGAGCCTAACTTTCTCTTCATGTAATCTTTTCTGTCTCTACTGAGCCAAATGTGATTTGACTCATCCAGAGAACCTTGGAAAGATTTTCTTGATCTAAATAAAGTTTTTTCAGCTCAAAAAAGGCTTGTCTTAATTCATGAGATGAATTTAATACAACACCTGTTAATTCCTAGCACCTGCCAATTTCATTTTAGGACATCTGTCAATTGTTGACATATGGGTCTTAAACTGAAGAGAGCTCATTGGAGGATTTTTATGGAGTGTCCACATGCCTAAACCATATCAAATTGGGTGCCATAATCAGATTATGACATGAGTCCAATTGGATTAAAGTGGGTGCCCCAAATGGATAAGGATGAAAGAGTCCTGATTAACATGGACTCTTGGGCGCCACCTCTATTTGTGCTTATCCAATGTTGGTGCCATCTTTTGGAGATAAAGTGGGGTTCTTATTTGATATGATCAGATGATATCACTCCATCAATCAGAATTTTTTCAAAATTTATTGGAATTTTTTGATTGGTTGAATGATGTGGCACTGCGCAGCATACAGGGTCTATATAAACCCTGCTACACCTAGGGTTTCATGGAAGAAGTTGTTTTATGCACAAAACCTAATAGCTGCCACCTCCTCCCCTCTTCTCTATATCCTCCCTGTTCTCCTTCCTCCCCTCTTCATGTTCAAAGAGTTGGATGTCCATCTGGCAAAGATCCAAGGCGTGGTGACGCCTGGAACAGAAGGCTGCAAGACTTCTTCGACAGGCTGCTGCTCCAACTTCAAAAAGACTTTTGAAGATCTTCCTAATCAAATTTAGATCTGATTTTTGGAGCATAGATTTGTGAGAAGAAGATGTTTTAGATCCTACCTGAGTGAATACTAATAGAGGCCAGGCGCTTGCATGGCTACATCAAAACCTCGGGCTGTGCTGAGATCATCTACAGGATAATCAGATTATCCTTGAGGTATTACTTATTTTCTCATTCCTTTTAGATTTATTTTAGACTTAATATTAGATATGAAGATTAGATATAGAGACTTAGATCTGAAATATATGTAGAATAATTTTTTTTTAAAATTATTCCACCCTAGATTTGATGAAATCTGGAAGATCCTACGAGGAAAAATGGTTTTCCTCCTTCAATATGCTATCAAATAAGAGTCAAAAATTTGTGGTTTTTAGATAAAAATAGTAGAGGAGAAAGAGGATGGCATGGGTGGTTTGAGGGTGCCAAGATCCTTGGAGAAGAGTCTTCAATCAAGAGATCAAAGGTTGATATCTTGTAGAAACAAAAAGGTAAGAGAAAAAATTATTTCTCTTATTATTTCTTTTCATATTATTCTCTCTTTATTTTATATTTTTATATGATAAAAATTTGAGAGAGAAAGAGTGAAGGCATGGTGAATTTATGCTCCAATTAGTTTAGGGCATGGTGATTTAATTTGGACATGATCGATCATGTTCTGATGAGAGAAGAAGAAGAAAAATAGGTCTTCTCTTAAGGTTTCTTTTAGAACCTTTCTTCTCCATAAATCATGAATTTTTTCTATGAGAAAAATTTGATATCATAAGATCTGAAAGTTAAGGAAAAATCTAGAGATGAAGGTCTTCTCATATTCTAGCATAGAGATTGTTGGTGCAAAATCCGCCTGCGCCGGAGAAGCTGGAGTTGAGAAAGCCGCAGTCGCCGCCGGGGACCTGCAAGGGAAGTCTAACCGGAGGTGGGGTTGCTCCGGCAAGACCTCCGACGCTCAAGTCAGTTCTCTGCCTCAACAAGAATGGAGTGCTCTAACGGAGAGTTTAGCAGAGTTTTGAGATAAGGCAAAAGAGCTTAAAGAATAACGTATCTGAGTCCCCTTTTATAGGCAGGGGAGGCAACGGACTGATGGCGAC